>NC_072426.2:161755000-162060277 GCF_028878055.3 Symphalangus syndactylus
ATCTTGGTTTGTATTCTGCGGCTTTGTTTGTCTCATGTCTTTTGATTGACGCTTGCCATCTTACTTACAATACTGGGTTTTGGTCATGTGTTTTGGTCTGACTGTCCCATGGTCCATGAATGCCTTAAACTCAGGGAATGTGTCTCATTCATCTTTGTTACTTTCAGAGCTGAGAATTGGGTCTGAAATGTTAGATAATCTGTAAACAAAATGAATGAAATGATGTTGCAGAGGAGAGACTGGTGGGATAGTCATCAACAGTCACAGAGAGGTAGTCATGATTAGTTTCCAGGATGGCTGGGGAGCTCCACCTTGCAAGGTCCATCTCTAATGGCAAAAGACTTTTTAACAGAGCTTCCCGAGGACATAAAGAGCCCAGTTGTTGTTGAAACTGCATGGAAAGTTCAGCAAGTGTAGTATCATTGGGATGCTTTGAATTGCACTCTTTGTCTGTTAGAAGCTGAACTGGGCATCTAGGATTTACAAAGAACAAAAATATGGTTCCTGTGCTTTAGAACAACTTTGTAGCCACCTATCACTTTTGGGGAATAATCGTCTTCTTTTTTTTTTTCTTTTTTTTTTTTGAGACGGAGTCTCGCTCTGTCGCCCAGGCTGGAGTGCAGTGGCGCAATCTCGGCTCACTGCAAGCTCCGCCTCCCGGGTTCACGCCATTCTCCTGCCTCAGCCTCTCCGAGTAGCTGGGACTACAGGCGCCCGCCACCACGCCCGGCTAATTTTTTTTTTTGTATTTTTAGTACAGACGGGGTTTCACCGTGGTCTCGATCTCCTGACCTCGTGATCCGCCCGCCTCGGCCTCCCAAAGTGCTGGGATTACAAGCGTGAGCCACCGCGCCCGGCCGGAATAATCATCTTCTGAGAAGATCTGTTTTATTCCTGAGATACAGAGAACACAGGGAATTCTCTCAACTGCTTAATAATAAAACTAAAACAAAAGTCTTCTTACTCTCAACCAGACTCATTTTGTCTAAGGGAAAGAAAATGACTCTCCCATGCTTCATATGCGATAAAATAGCACTGAGTTAACTGTTGTATTGATTCAATACACAAATAGAAAATAGAATGATTTGGCTACAGACAATTCAAGTTTGAAGATTGCAGTTCCTCTTATAAAGGAAGATGTCTTGATACTGGTTTTAAGTATTTCTTTTGAGAAAACTCTATAAAAACCCTATTTTTTTGGCTAATATTAAAAAAAGGAAAAATGCTATAAAATTAGTAACATATGTTGCTATTTTCTTTTGAAAAGCTACCCCAGGCTAGTAGATGACTTTTAGTAACACTGTGGCTGTATATTTATGCGTGTGTGTGTGTGTGTGTGTGTGTGTGTGTGTGTATGCACACATTTTTCTATCAATAACTATCTCTTTATTTTTCTATTTTCTTATGCTACCCTTTACTTAGTCACTTATTTTGAACTTTATAAGACTACCTAAAGTTTTAAGAATTTCTTTTGTTGAAAAAACTCAGGTTTATCACCCTAGTTATTCCAATAAAAGTGAATAAGAAAACAAGGCATCTTAGAAACAGACTATAATCATTATATAACCACTAGAAGGGAAATGGAATAAGAAACTATTTTCAGAATTAACAGTGCTTAACTACTGTTTCGTGTTATACTAAAAGCACTCAACGTAAAATAAAATTAAATGACTCAACCAGCGTAAACATGCCACCAAGGTTGAGTAACAAGGTGTAAGGGTCAGATTCGTTAGGGCTGCCTTGAGTTTTAAGAGTTCATCTCCAAAGCCGTCATCTCGGCCACCTCAGCCTTGCGGTGACATCCCAGTGTGCAGTGCTCACTCACGGCACCGTCATCTCTCTGAGTGATTGATGGCCTCGGAAGTCATCAGCAAGGAAACTGCAGGAAGCCCCTGCTGAGAACCACACGCACTGAAGGAAAACAGCTGCACACATCCAAGCAGACTGTTTCTTTAACACTCATGTGAAACAAGGCATCACGCTGGACATGCCGAGTCTCCCTCTTTTTTTTTTAAATGGAAACATCCTTATCTGCGTGGGTGAAGGATGGATATGATTTCTTAAGTGGAAAGCAAGTGTTTTTGCGGAGCTGCTGAAAAGATTAAAACACACTCATATACACACTCACTTTCTCCTTCTCGTCAAAAAATGAACAACAAAATAGCTTCCTGAATGTGTACGTTCACACATGTACATATATTTGCATATTTAATTTATTTCATTGAAATCTTTTCTCTTTCTAAAAACAAAGCTGCCCTGGAAAGGAAGACTACATTTTATAAGCAAAGATAAAACACTCCTTGGATAGTAAATTGTTTTTAACAAAAGAAGAATTCAGGCTAAAATGAGAAGAATAATCAGTTTTTGGGAATTTTGCATTTTGTTTAAGTTTTTTAGTTTATTTAATTCTTTAGTGAACTGGAAAACAAGGTAAATTATTCTCCAGGTTTTCTGCTTAGCATGCCAGGAAGTTCTGGGACATTATTTGAGGATATTTTGACAAACAAAACTATCCCAATATGGAATAAAGTCAATATTCAGTAACGTGTAATTGAATTTTATTTTCGTGGATGTTAGAATAATGATATCTATGTGTTAAACCACAGGCGTCTTGAGGGCTTTATAATGTGTGGTTAGGGGACTTTCCAGCTGCCACAGATCCTGCCAGATGCTTCAGCATTTTGATCTGTTCCACAGTTGAAGAATGAAGAAACTTACTCCACAGAAGTGCTGTCGCCGCGTTCTGGTGGCTTTCGACAGCTGTGGCCTCACATGCGGTGTGTCCAGAGGAGCTCTGTCAATCACACACTCAGGCTTGGGTTTTAAAATACTGATCACGACAACAGACTAGAATAGCTAATTTTAGTTACATGAATTACTACCATTTGGTTGTGTTTTGAGATTTTTTTGATATGGCTATTTATATAAAATTGTCTCACACAGTTATCAAATGTACAGGATTAAAAATATAAGACCAAAATAATATTTAAGAAAGATGTAAAACATGGCAAAACCACAAAGTTGTAAACTCGCTTCCAAAAGTCACGATAGAATACTGATCTCATTAACTTTAAATGGTGCTAGTTATATAAAGATATGCATGCATGATCAAAGCTTAGGCCCGGGCGCGGTGGCTCACACCTGTAATCCCAGCACTTTGGGAGGCCAAGGTGGGCAGATCACGAGGTCAAGAGATGGAGACCATCCTGGCCAACATGGTGAAACCCCATCTGTACTAAAAATACAAATCAGCTGGATGTGGTAGCACGTGTCTGTAATCCCAGCTACTCGGGAGGCTGGGGCAGGAGAATCCCTTGAACCATGGAGTCCAAGCTTGCAGTGAGCCGAGATTGCACCACTGCACTCCAGCCTGGCAACAGAACAAGACTCCAACTCAATAAAAAAAAAAAAATAGCTTAGATATCTCTGCCATGAACATATGTAATCCAAATAATCTTTTTGGCAAATGTGTGCACAGGGAATATTTAAAAACTCATAATGCTTGTCAAGAGGAAATTAATTTCCACTTGAACTAAGCCAACGTAAAAGTCAAAAATGCCCTTTGGAAATTTAATCACAAAACAAAAGTTGGCGCATAAGGAGTAAATCTGTATATATATAATAATAATCTTCAACATGGTCTAAACATTGTCTTAATACAGCCCGGTTAAGTAAATAACTTAGCTGTGTGACCTTGGGTAAGTCATTTAGTTTCAGTGTCTTCACATAAATAACTGAGCTGTGAGGGTATATTGAGGCATGCATTTCATAGTACTTTAAAAAATAATGCAAATTTATGATACATTATTTTAAACGTTATTATAAATGCTTACATTATATACATGTGCATTATATATGTGTATAGATATAACGTAGCTGCATATCTAATGATGGTTATACTCTTCCATTTCTACATTAAATATATTTATATGTGTTCTTTTGAAAAGTTCAATTACTAGAACCAACAATATTTCTTAATTTTATGAAATGGTTCTCACATTAAAGGAAGAAAAATGCCACGACCTCTTTCTCTTCAGTAGTAAGAACAAGTGAGAGAATTAATTGTTTTAAAATGACTATTGAAGAATGATGAGAGGCTCTCTGTACAATAAACAAGCCAAACTCAAATATATGGCTAGAGTTCTGGGTTGTTTATGCACACACTATAAACTTTTATGTTGGGAAATCAAGCTAGTGATGTCCAAAAATCGTTTCTTTTTTAGATTTCCAGAAATTCATGACCAAGAATGGTTTAGCTCATGTGCATATTACCTTTGGACACAGATCAAGCAAACAAATATAAAAAACCAAGTGAAAAATGTTTGTCAGGCTTTGTTAAATGGTGAAACAGGATACAGTCTTATTTTGAGAGCAGAAGAAAATTTGCATTTTATTTCAATTTGCCAAACCAATTTTTGTAGAACCTCATCATAGCAACATTCTTGTGGCAAGTAAAGTCAGCATGTTGTTCCTATCAGTAGAGGGGAATCAGAAACAGATTCTGGACATATTCCAATTTCAAGGGGTTCAGAAAGAAAATTAAAATTAAACTTCAAAGTTGAAGTGCTCAAGACTAAACTAGACTATTAATACACAAAGTGGAAAATTAAGTAAATCTAAATGTTATGGGCATGTGAATATCACTGACTCATCTTTAATTTTATAGTATGATAAAAAGTTAGTGTTATAAGTGATGTGATTAATTCAAGCTGACTATAAACAACACTGGTTGATCATTTCATTATTTATGCTTTCGTTTCCCTCTTTTTTATTTTTGTTAACAAGCTTAGTGCTTGGAAATAATAAATGGGTAGCTCAAATATTATCTTCTCTAAAAAACTTTGTTGCTGTTTTCTAAAAATACGTACTTGGTTTATTCACACTTCTATTACAGCCCTTTTAACTCTGCTTTAAAGTTTCGATTATGTGTCTATTTCTCTGTGATTTTCTGGAGTGGAAAGACCATGTTTCCTTTTCTACACAAAGTGTGGTGTTTGGCATATAAACATGTTAAAAGTGGTGAACAAGTGTTTCACAAAAGAATTAATGAGTGAAGCAATAAGTGAGTTCATAGTAACCCTCAGTTGTTCAGTTGTTGACGGGATCAACTAGATTATTACAAGCAAATCCTGTTGTTTCATTCATTCATTCTACAAATATTGATTGAGTTCTTGGTATAAATAAAAAACCTGGATCCATAGCTGTCCATCAGCCCTTCATTTAAGGTGTCATCCATGGGAGTAAAGATGAGAGACAAGGAAGCGGTGCCTGAAAGCTCAGCAGTTAGGGACTTTGAGGCCATTCTAGGTTCTAAAAACACTGTGGTGACCTTAGCTGCTTAAACTTTCTGGTTATCAGTTTCCTCATTTGTAATACGAAGGGATCGCCTTAATGGTCTTTGAATTCCCTGTAGGTTTAACATTTTATTATGATGATTGATAGTAGTACTGCTCAGGCACAAGCTCTGCAGGGTCCTCATCACATACGGCCTGAGGCACAGGTATAGAATCATTATAAGGATATCAGCACCGAGAGATTGCAATTCTAAAGTCATGCGGGAGGCAAAATAGGGCAGAGGTGGCACAGAGGCAGAGAGGAGGCACGTGGAGGCAGTGGGGTGTTTGTGTGTGTGTGTGTGTTTGTGAGAGAGAGAGAGAGACGGAGAGAAAGTGTGACTGTTCAGGGAAAGAATTTGTAAAACGTGACGCTGAAAGTCAGTTTTTAAGGATGAATTTTGCAGGGGCACAGCCAGGGGGTGGGTCATTCCAAATGTCAGAAACAGCATGCACAAAAGCATCGAGTCTAGAAACAGTGGGGCATAAAGAAAATTGGAAGCACTTAGGTTTTGTTGGAGAATTAATGTGTATGACAGGTTGACAGGTTGGAGACTGGAGCTGTAGGTAAGAGGCCGACCTAAAGGCCCCTGGATTCCAGGCCTGAGGGTGCAGACTACAGTCTATACTCGGAGAGAGATGACAGACGCTGGTTTCAAAAGCTCATGGCAGCTACTGTGGAAGGTGGAACTCAAGGCAGTGAAACTAGGAGCAGTGGGCCTTTTGAGAGCAAAGTGAGGTGAGATCCAGGTGAGAGAGGGAGGGGTAAGAGACGGGTAAGCTGGAGCTGGGGCAGTGGCATGTAAAAGAGTTCCTGGTGAGGGACATTTAGGAGGAAGATCCAATCCATAGCATTTGGTAATAGACCAGCATCGAGCATCAGGGAAGAACAGGAACTTTTTTAGGCTGTCCAAGTGAAGGGAGATGATTTTCTTAACAGATACCAGCCACATGGAAGCATAAATATACCTGTGGTAGAAAGATGATGAATTTGGTTTCGGATAGATTGAATCTGAAGTGCGTTTGGGACATTCAGAAGGAATAGCCCATTGCCTTTAGAATAACATCCATAAGCCTTACTAGCCTGGCCCTGAAAGCCCCCTGCTGCTGCTCAGCCCTCGTCTCCTGCCGTGCCCCTTCATCTTTCCCCGGGCCACTCCGCCTTTCCTGCACCCCCTGATCCCCTAAAACTAGCCCGCCCCTGAGCTTTTGCACTTGCCGATTGCTCCACTGGCAACGATTTCTCCTCAAACATCTACGGGGCTGGTTTATATGTGTTCAGCCTCAGTTTATGGAGTCTCCGAAGATCATCTTGGCAGGGTCACCTTCGGAGACCATCCGAAGTTGCGTGACCCTGGTCATTTCTGTCACGCCATGTTTTTATTTTCCACAAAGCTTATACAACTATTTACAATGATCGTGGTTATTTTCGTATTTACTTGCTCTCTACTTGAGGGAAAAGCTCTATGACAACAGAGAATTGGTTTCGCTTGCCGTTGCAACCCCGCATCTAGCACAGTGCCTGGTGTGCACCAACGCTCTGACAGTTGAGTAACTGTGCACCTGGCCATGGCACTGTGGAGAGAGCCGGCGGATACGCAGGTGCAGCAGAGCAGGACGGACAGAGGAGCGCATGGCCTTGCTTCCATTGTTCAAGCGCCTTCACGTAGTCAGCTATTGCTACAAAATTTACAAAGTAAGATATTTTAACCACAATTGGTTTTTTCACTCTGACTTCCCCTCTTCCACCCGTCTTATGTTAGTTGATAGGAAAAAGTGTATTTGGGACACAGCTGAGACATTCAATTAGAATACATTAGATTTGGTTCTAATAGGATGTATTTGTACAGTTTGCAACATACATAATCATAAATGCCAAATTACATAGAGAAATGCATATTTATTTAGAATGAGAAGAGAAATAATAATAAATTATAGCTTTTAAAAAAACTAACAAATGCCTAATCTTCACAAAGTCTAGAAAATAACGTGTTTTTATGTTGTTTTGCCAGATATTGTCCCATAAACCTTCTTTTCCTATGTTTTTGGCTGAATAGTATTTAATCTCCTCTTCCAATGACAGAGCTTTTGTAATGTCACTTTCTATAAAAAGGAAAGATAATTCTATTTTTCTACTAGTAAGTTTATTTTAAACATTGTTTAGAAAAGTATTTTTAGCATTGTAACTTGTTAATGAAACATAAAAATTTCAAGGATTGTTTTCAACTTTAGGAAAATCTTGTTTTTTCTTTTTTGTTGTGGTTTTCGAGATGGAGTCTCGCTTTGTCACCCAGGTTGGAGTGCAGTGGTGCGATCTTGGCTCACTGCAGCCTCTGGCTCCGGGGTTCAAGCAATTCTCCTACTGGGACTATAGGTGCCCTCCCCACTAGATCCAGCTAATTTTTGTATTTTTAGTAGAGACAGGTTTCACCATGTTGTCCAGGCTGGTCTTGAACTCCTGACATCAGGTGATCCCCCCACCTCAGCCTCCCAAAGTGCTGGGATTACAGGCGTGAGCCCCCATGCCCAGCTGATGTCGTTTTTTCACACGGGGTTTGTTACTTACATGCTTGCTGTTTTTGGAACTGCTTCAGATTTGTGCCCTACACATGCAGTAATTTTGATAAATTCTATTTTATGAAATTTTCCCCCAAAGTTAATGTACTGATTTTTGTATATGCTTTATTACATCATATATTTCTGAAAAGAGAGAACTTCCATTACTTGAGAGAAAATTTTCAATTCATACTTTATTCATTCAATTTTTAATTACGTACATTTCAAAATGTATTTCTTTTCCATTCCTTTCACGCACCCAGTGACATGTCCCCCAGGACATTCAGTCTTGGCCTTGCCCCTTTGTCACAGTGGAATACAATTCAGCTGAAAAAAGGAGAAAGTCCTGTCAGTCACAAAACCATAGATGATCCTGGAGGACATTATTCTAAAATAAATAAGCCAGGCATGGAAACACAAATACTGTATGATCCCACTTACATGCAGAATGTAAACAAGTCGAACGCATAGAAGCAGAAAGTAGAATGGTATGAGAATGTGTTGGTGGAAGTGTACAAAGTTTCAGTTAGGAGAAATACATTCTGGAGATCTATTTCGTGCTGTAGTAACAATAATGTACTGTACCCTCGAAAATTTCTGAAAGTAGGTTTTAAATGTTCCCACAACACACAAAAAAAGTATGTGTGATATGTTAATTAGCTTGATTTAATTATTTCAGAATGTACACATATGTCAAAACATCATGTTGTATCCCATAAGCATGTACAATAAAAAGTAATTTAAAACAACGACAAAAATCCAGAACACACAAAATACCTATAAAATATAAATAAAAATATAATAGCCAGGCATGGTGACATGCCTGTGATCCCAGCTACTCTGGAGGCTGAGGCAGGAGTTTTGCTTGAGCCCAGGAGTTCAAGGCTGCAGTGAGCTGTGATCATACAACTGCATTCCAGCCTGGGTGACAGGGCAAGACTCTATCTCAAATATATATATATATCATATAATTATATATGTGATATAACTATATATATGATATAACCATAAACTATAAAATATACATTTACAAAATATTGTATATGTAAATATACATTTATAAATTACATTTGAGTTCCTGCTGCCCTTTTTTTTAATGGCAGCATCTAAAAGATTGGAATTTGTCCAAGTAGAAAATCCTACTTTTGTTAACCATTACTTGGCTGAATGTCAATAAATGCCCATGTTATGAGAACATGGTTGTTTATAAGAAATCATCAACAGATACACATTTATATATATATGTATATTTACAAACAGTTGACCCTTAAACAACATGGGTTTGAATTGTATCGTCCACTCATAAGCGATTTTTTCCATCTCTGCCACCCCTGAGACAGCAAGACCAAGCCCTCTTCTTCCTCCTCTTCTACTCAATGTGAAGAGGATGAGAATTAAGACCCTTGCGATGATCTACTTCCACTTAATAGTAAATATATTTCCTCTGTCTCCCTCTCTTTTTTTTTTTTTTTTGAGATGGAGGGGTCTCTCTATTTTGCCCAGGCTGGCCTCAAACTCCTGGGCTCAAACGATCCTCCTGCCTCAGCCTCCCACGTAGCTGGGATGTTGAAGCAGGTCACATGACATCATGCCTGGCTTCCTTGTGATTTTTTAAAATAACATTTTCTTTTGTCTAGTCTCATGTTTTTTGTAAGAGTATAGTCAGTATAGTATATAATACATATAACATGCAAAATATGCATTAGTCAACTATGTTATCAGTAAGACTACAGGTCAACAGTAGACTATTAGTAGTTAAGTTTTTGAGGAGTCAAAAGTTTCAACTGTGTGCCTGTAACCCCCATGTTGTTCAAGGATCAAATGTATGTATTTCCATATGTGTGTTTAGATACATGTATGTGTGTATGTATATATTCATGCATGTGAGCCTATGTGCATGTAGACTGTTCTATAAAACTCAAAATCAGAGAAAAATAAGTAAAATATATCAATGACCACAATCAGATATGAATCATAATTCTAATATGTAGTTGACGTATAGAAAAAAGCATAAGAATTTGTATTGATATGTTTATTTAAATTAAATTATAAAATTGCATAGAGGTAGAAAAAGCAAAATTAGTTTATTACAATTATTTTCTCAACATGATATTAATAAAGTTATTTTTATAATAATGGCACATATTAAAAAGCAATTTTACTCTGTCCTTCAGAGCATTTGGTCCACATTGGAGCTACTTCCACTGCAGATTATTTTGTAAGGCTATAATTCTATCACATGGGCAGATTGTGCTAAAATAAGCAGAAAGGGTCACAACCTTCTGTCTAACCTTTGCTATTTAGAATGAAGGCCCAGGGCTTTCGAGAATGTAAATTGTCCTGGCCTGTTCTCTGACAAAACAAGAATATACAGTTGAAGAATTATTTTTTGTAAAACCTAAATTTGCCTTTTTTCCTTGCACTAAGCTCTTCTCAAGTGTTAAATTTAAAGACAGTTAATTATCAGCTATTCTTTAGAGCACAGGAAAAACAGTTTAGTACTCAGTAAAATGTGCATGCAATCTACCTTATTACTGTTTTTTTTGATGGATGAATGTGAAGAATTTACACAGTCATGCAAGAGAGGCAACGTTAGTGTTCTCTTAAGAAGACAAAATTATAAGATTGGTGGTTAACACTTGCTCAACCCAGTAAAAAAACATTTGGTAGATATTTCTGATCTTTCTCTGATTGATGAAAAGTGCTGATATTTCTAAGAAACTGGTAGGGAACTTTAAAAAAAAAACACCCCAAAACCTAGCACCAGGCATGCCATGAACTTTCAAATGACACATTGTGCTACTAATTTTTAGTGACCTTTGCTAAATTCATCTAAAAATGCTCTCACTAAATCCATTTCTGTAGAAATAAAGAAAATATCAGTGATGTGGAAACGCACAGCTGCAAATCTGTGCAGCTTCTGACTGCAGAAGATCCTGCATATTTCATCAAAGCCTCGGGGTGGTGGTTATCGATGTTTCCCAGAACGTGGTGTGAAACCCACACAAACAAATTGCCAAAGGGGAGAAAACTGTGATTTGTGAAATTCAGCATTATCTCTTGAATGTCTTTGCTTTTTATTTTGAGCAGACTTTATTTTTTAGACCAGTTTTAGGATCACAGCAAAATTAAGCAGAGGTATAGAGATTTCCTGTATATCCACTGCCCCCATACAGGCACAGCCGCCCCCATTATCAAAAGCCCACACAAGAGAGGTAAATGTGTTACAACTGATTACCCTCCATTGACACATCATTCCCACCCGAAATTTACCTTAGGCATTAGACATTCTATGGGCTTGGAAAAATGTATAATGATGTGTACCCACAATTACGGCATTATACAGCGTAGGTTTCTTGTCCTAAACGTTCTCTGTGCTCCACCTGTTCAGTCTTCCTCTCTCTTAAGCCTGGGCAACCATTGATTATTTTTACTGTCTCCATAGTTTGCCTTTAAAAAAATGTCATATAGTGGCTCACACCTGTAATCCCAGCACTTTGGGAGGCCGAGGCAGGCAGGCAGATCAACGAGGTCAGGAGTTCGAGACCATCCTGGCCAACATGGTGAAACCCTGTCTCTAACAAAAATACAAAAATTAGCTGGGTGTGGTGGTGCGTGCCTGTAATGCCAGCTACTCAGAGGGCTGAGGCAGGAGAATCGCTTGAACCAGGGAGTCAATGGTGCAGTGAGCTGAGATCGCGCCATTGCACTACAGCCTGGCGACAGAGCGAGACTCTGTCTCAAAAAAAAAAAAAACAGTCATATAGTTGGAATCATGTATTATGTAGCCTTTTCAGTTTGGCTTTTTTCACTTGGTAATATGCATTTAAGTTTCTTCCACATGATTTTATGGCTGGAAAGCTTATTTCTTTTTAACACTGAAAAAATTTCCATTGTCTGGATGTACCACAGTTTATTCCTTCACCTATTCTAGGCTATCTAAATTTCTTCTAAGTTTTAGCAATTATGGATAAAAATGCTCTAAGTGCAAGTTTTTATGTAGACATGTTTTCATCTTCTTTGGGTAAATACCAAGGAGAGTGATTATTGTATCATATAATAAAAGAATGTTCAGTTTGGTAAGAAACGGCCAAACTCTCTTCCTCAGTGACTCTGCCATTTTGCATTCCCACCAGCAATGAAAGAGTTCTTTGTTCTTTATCCTTACTAGCATTTGGTGTTACGGATCTGGAGCTTGGCCATTACAATAAGTGAGTAGTAATATCTCATTGTTTTAATTTGCATTTCCCTGAGGATGTATGATATGCAGCCTCTTTCACATGCTTATTTGCCATCTGTATATTTTCTTTGGTTGGATGTCTATTTAGGTCTTTGGACCATTTTTAAATTGTTTGTTTTTTTTTTATCGTTTAGATTTAAGGATTATTTCTATATTTTGAATAGCAGTCCCTTATCAGATATGGCCTCCCACATGAGAATGTGATTCTTCTGACAGTGCCTCTCATGGAGCAGAACTTTTTAATTGCAATGAAGTTCAGTTTATCAATTATTTCTCTCAGAGATTATGCTTTTGGTATATCTAAAAAGTCATTGTCAAACTCATGCTAATCTAGATTTTTCTCCTATGTTATCTTCTAGGAGTTTTATAATTTTGTGTTTTAGAATCCACTTTGAGTTAATTTTTGTGAAGAGTATGAGGTCTGTGTCTAGGTTTATTTATTTTTGCATGTGGATGTTCAGTTGTTATAGTACTATTTGTAGAAAAGACTGTTTTTGCTCCATCGTCTTGCCTTTGCTCCTTCGTCAAAGATCAATTGGCTGTATTTATGTAGGTCTACTTCTGGGCTCCTCATTCTGTTTCTTTGACATGTTTGTCTGTTGTTTTACCAATACCACCCTGTCTTGATTACTGTAGCTTTATAGTAAGTCTTGAAATCTGGTAGTATCAGTCCTCCAGCTTTGTTATTCTCCTTCAATATTGTGATGGTAAATGTGAGTCTTTTGCCTTTCCATAGAATCAGTTTGTCAATATACACTAAAATAACTTGCTGGAATTTTGATTGGGGTTGCATTTAATGTATAGATTCAGATGGGTAGAACTGCCAGTATTTAGCCTCTCTATCCATGAACATGAGATGTCTATTTATTTAGTTCTTTGATTTTTTTCATCAGAGTTTTGTCATTTTCCTCCTATAAATCTTGTACATATTTTCTTAGATTTATATCTTCGGTATTTCGTTTTGGGTGTGCTCGTGTCAATGGTATTATGCTTATAATTTAAAATTGTACTTAGTCATTGCTGGTATATAGGAAAGCAATAGGGTTTTGTATATTAACTTTATGTTTTGCCACCTTGTGATAAGTTAGTTTCAGGAGGTTTTGTTGGTGTTATTAAGTTATTGTTGTTGATTATTTTCGATTTTCTACATAAATAATCCTGTCAACTGCAAACAAAGACAGCTTTTTTACTCTATCAGTGTGATTTATTTATTTATTTATTTATTTTTTATTTTTTTCTCATTGCATTAGTTAGGGCTTCCAGTGTGCTGTTGAAAAGAAGTGGAGAGAGGTAATATCCTTGCCTTGCTTTTCATCTTAGCACAAAAGCTTCCACTTTCTCACCATTAAATATAATGTTAGCTGTATGTTTTTGTAAATATCACTTGTTAGTCTGAAAATGTTTTTTATTATTATTATTTTTATACTTTAAGTTTTAGGGTACATGTGCACAACGTGCAGGTTTGTTACATATGTATACGTGTGCCATGTTGGTGTGCTGCACCCATCAACTCGTCATTTAGCATTAGGTATATCTCCTAATGCTATCCCTCCCCCCTTCCCCCACCTCACAACAGGCCCCAGTGTGTGATGTTCCCCACCCTGTGTCCACGTGTTCTCATTGTTCAATTCCCACCTATGAGTGAGGACATGTGGTGTTTGGTTTTTTGTCCTTGTGATAGTTTGCTGAGAATGATGGTTTCCAGTTTCATCCATGTCCCTACAAAGGACATGAACTCATCATTTTTTATGGCTGCATAGTATTCCATGGTGTATAGGTGCCACATTTTCTTAATCCAGTCTATCATTGTTGGACATTTGGCTTGGTTCCAAGTCTTTGCTATTGTGAATAGTGCCGCAATAAACATACGTGTGCATGTGTCTTTATAGCAGCATGATTTATAGTCCTTTGGGTATATACCCAGTAATGGGATGTCTGGGTCAAATGATATTTCTAGTTCTAGATCCCTGAGGAATCGCCACACTGACTTCCACAATGGTTGAACTAGTTTACAGTCCCACCAACAGTGTAAAAGTGTTCTATTTCTCCACATCTTCTCCAGCACCTGTTGTTTCCTGACTTTTTAATGATCGCCATTCTAACTGGTATGAGATGGTATCTCATTGTGGTTTTGATTTGCATTTCTCTGATGGCCAGTGATGATGAGCATTTTTTCATGTGTCTTTTGGCTGCATAAATGTCTTCTTTTGAGAAGTGTCTGTTCATATCCTTCGTCCACTTTTTGATGGGGTTGTTTTTGTCTTGTAAATTTGTTTGAGTTCATTGTAGATTCTGGATATTAGCCCTTTGTCAGATGAGTAGATTGCAAAATTTTTCTCCCATTCTGTAGGTTGCCTGTTCACTCTGATGGTAGTTTCTTTTGCTATGTGAAAATGTTCCCCTATTATTCCTAGTATATTGAGAGTTTTTATTGTGAATGGGTATTTACTCTTGTCACATGCTTTTTCTGCATCTGTTGATATGATCATGTGATTTTTTTTAGCTTTTTGATGTGATAGATTACATTAATTGATTTTAAGATGTGAAATTTTCCTTACATAACTGGGATAAATCCCAGTTGTTTGTGGTGTATCATTCTTTTTATGCATTGTTTTATTTGATTTTCTAACGTTTTGTTAAGGATTTTGCATCTATATTAATGAAAGCTATTGATGTGGACTTTTCTTATAATATCTTTGATATTTGTATTAAGATTATGTTAGCCTCACATAATGAGGTAGAAAATATTCCCTCATCCTCTATATTTTAAAAGAGATTATAAAAAAATTGGTATAATTTATTCCTTATGTTTGGCAGATTTCACCTGTGAACTTACACAGGCCTGATGCTTTTTGTTTTAAAAGGTTATAAATTATTTTTAAAACATTCTCAATAAATAGTCCTATTCAGATTGTCTGTTTCTTCTTGTGTGATTTTTGGAAAACTGTGTCTTTAAAGGAATTTTCTCGTTTCATCTGGGTTATTAATGTGTGGGCATAGAGTTATTAATATTATCCCACTTTTATCCTTTTACTGACCATGAGATCTGAAGTGATGTTTCTTCCTTCATTCTTGATAATAGCATTTTGTGTCTTCTCTCTATTTTCCTTGGTTAGCTTGGCTAGAGGATTATTGCTCTTATTGATTTTTTTCCAGAAAATCAGCTTTTGGTTTATTGATTTTCTTTCTTGATTTTGTTTTCAATGTCATTTATTTCTGCTCTAGTTTATATTCTTTCCTTTTTTTTCCCCTTACTTTGTGTTCAATTTGCTCTTCTTTTTCTGGTTTCCTAAGGTGAAAGCTGAGATGATTCATTCAGACCTTTATTCTTTTCTTTTCTTTTTTATTTTTTAGAGACAGGGTCTCACTCTGTCACCCAGGCTGGAGTCCAGTGGCATGATCATAGCCCACAGTAACTTTGGTCTCCTGAGCTCAAGCAATTCTCCTGCTGCATCATCCCAAATAGTTAGGACAATTTTGTAGAGACAGGATCTTGCTATGTTGCCCAGGCTGGTCTTGAACTTCTGGCCTCAAGTGACCCTCCCACCTTGATCTCCCAATACAGGCATAAGCCACCATGTTCTTTTCTAATCTGTACATTCAATGCTATCAGTTTCCCTCTGAGTACAGCTTTTGCTGCATCTCACAAATTTTGACAAGTTCTGTTGTCATTTTTATTTAGTTCAAAATATTTTTAAATTTTTCTTGAGAGTCTCTTTTAGCTTATATGTTATGTAGAAGTGTGTCTTTAATATTTACATATTTGGGGAATTTCTCAATGAATAATATTTTTGTTATTGACTTCTAGTTTAATTTTATTGCAGTCTGAGAGCAGATATATGATTTCTACTATTTACAATTTCTAAGGTGTATTTTATGACAGAAGATGATCTATTTTGGTGAATATTTTATGTGAGTTTAAGAAGAGTGTATTCTGCTGTTATTAGATGAAATACTCTATACATGTTCATTATATATAGTTGATTAATGGTGTTTTAAAATTTAATTATGTCTTTAGTAATTTTCTGCCTGCAGGTTCTGTCCATTTGTGGTAGAGGGACATTAAAGTCTTCAACTATAATAGTGAATTTATTTGTTTCTCTTTGCAGTTCTATCAGTGTTTGTCTCATAGCTCTAATGTCTGCTCTGAATTCATATAACTACTCCTGCTTTCTCTTGACTAATGTTAGTGTGGTGTATTTTTCTCTATTTATTTACTTTTGATCTATAGGTATCTTTATATTTAAATTGGATTTCTTGCAAACAATATATAGTTGAGTCTTGTTTTTTGATCCACTCTGCCAATTTCTGACTTTTAATTGGTGCATTTAGACCACTGATACTCCAAGCGATTACTGATATAGTTGGATTACTGTCTATAATATTTTTCATTATTTTCTATTTGTTGCCCTTTGCTTCTATTTTTGAATTCTACTTTTTTCTGCTTTTTTGTAGCTTGAGTTTGCTTTCTGTTGAACAGAATGAACAAGAAGTTGTTGGTTCCTCAAAATCAATTATTATTTTTATATCAAACTAGAAAATTAAAACTAAACTTAAGTTTTATCAGCTTGTTATTTGACAAGTACTTTTTTTTCCCAGGCGCTGCCCTTTACATCCAAGCCAATAGGTTTTCTATCTATCTGTTTCCTACTTTCTAGTTTAGGTTTTAATAGTTTTTAAATCTTTGTGGTTATTATTGATATTCTCAATTTTTACTATTAAAATGAGGCATTATTGATAATAAAGCATATTTTAAAGAATTTCTATGGTGATTAAAAATTTTTTTATTTTGTAATATGGTGTTACTTTTACATAGAAAAACACCTGATACTTTTGAGACCTCAGTTCTCTCTCATATAAACCCTCACTGAATTTATCTGTACCCAAGTCATGGTGTTAAGAAGTCTTGCTGTGAAATGTAGAGGTCAGTCACATACATGTTGAAGTACAACAGAATGTGTGTGGGTTGCTTCTGGGCTCTTCTGCTTACCAGCTGTATGTCCTTGCACAAGTTAACTAAATTCTTGCCTGTCAGCTTCTCATCAGTAAACTAGGGAGTATAAAGACAATCCATAGTATTATTGTGGGTGTTAGCTAAAATATTTTAATGCAAAGTATCAATTAAAATTTTTTGAAATATAATAGATGTCCCAAAATGCTGGCTTACCATTCATTATTATTTTAATCTTTGCATTTCAGTCTTCTGTTACACTTTCTTCAATATACAACAGTCTAGAATGGAAACATGGTCTATATTTTTGAATTTCTAAGCATTTTACCTGGCTATTAGTATGAATTCAAGAAGCATTTGTTGAAAGAAAAATCAGATTCTCAAATTGTAAGCACTAGTGCAAACATGTACTTGGCCACTAAGGAAATTTAATAATTAATTAATATACTTTAGAATTTGTTTCAAAACTCTAAATGTTTATGATAAAACTAAGCTTTCTGGTATTTGGATTTATTCCTAATAACTTCTTTTCCTACATTGCCTTTGTGAAGTTTTCTCTCTAATAAGCCACCTTTAAAGTTTGAAACTGCAGAATCACAAAGTGTACACTTGCTGCATACTGCAGAGTCCTTTTGGTTGCACCAAGTCCTGTTGAGAGTTTTACCATTTAACAGGCATTAGTCAGCGTCTGCAGAAACTTTGCACACATGTAAAGCTGTTGCTGAAATCTTTTATTATCTGGAGAAGGAAAAGCACTAATTTTTTCGTGCCATAAAATTCCTAAAAATGATGCTCTGATGGTAACATAGTGCCCTATATGTGAGTACCATGGTTATAGATTTAATCTAAAATATGAAATCACCAATACTATATAGCCAATATCAAAAACATGTTGATCAATTAATAAAAGATATGTTGATCAATAATGATCAAAGCTTACCGATACCACCAAGTCCAGTGTTCATTCTAACAGCACAGCACAATGGTTCCAGACAATTACCTAGTCTTGCTCTCCATATCATGTGGAGTTATTAGCCAATGGGTGACAATTTTCTCTTAAGCAAGATGAATAAATTCTAGACATCTTCTGTATAGCATTCCACCTATAGGCAACCATATTGTACTGTACACTGAAAATTTTGTTAAGAAGATAGATCTTATGTTAAGCGTTCTTACCACAATTTAAAATAATTTTTTTTTTTTTTTTTTTTTTATGGTGAAAAGATATATATATATATATTTAGAATTAGGCAGCTGGACTCAGTTTAGATGATCCCAATTTTGTTGGCAACATCCAAAGCATCGTAATCAGGAGCCAGTCGAACATATGCCTTCTTCTCTCCATCAGGCCGAATCAGGGTGTTGACCTTGGCCACATCGATGTCATAGAGCTTCTTCACAGCCTGTTTAATCTGGTGCTTGTTGGCTTTAACATCCACAATGAACACAAGTGTGTTGTTGTCTTCTATCTTCTTCATGGCAGACTCAGTGGTCAGCGGAAACTTGATGATAGCATAGTGGTCAAGCTTGTTTCTCCTGGGAGCGCTCTTCCGAGGATATTTAGGCTGTCTCCGGAGTCGCAGTGTTTTGGGCCGCCGGAAGGTGGGTGACGTGCGGATCTTCTTTTTTTTGTGGCTGTGGACACCTTTCAACACTGCCTTCTTGGCCTTTAAAGCCTTTGCTTTGGCTTCGGCTTTAGGAGGGGCAGGAGCTTCCTTCTTCGCTTTCGGCGCCATCTTGTGAAAAGGCTAAAATAATTTTTTAAATTAGCTAATAAACCTTTTTTTATGGTCTAGATACGAATTTCCAAATATAAAGATAGATAATTTAATTGTCTTTAAAATTTAAGCCTAGGTGAAGTGTCAAGAATGTCAGCATTTATTTCTGTGTTTTCAAATCAGAACATAAACATAAACAAATCAAAACATCAACTACATTCAGGTCTCCAACTTTAATGTCAACTATCTGTTAATTGATTTTAGGTCCACATATTTGTCCACAATGGCACATTTCTAAACCCATCATCTGGAATTAAAACTACTTACCTACTCTCTATACCATTGCCACTTAACGAGAATTTCCTGGTTGTGGTCAGGAATGTGTTTATTCTCATGCATTCTTTGCAGGCTGCATTGCCCAGAGTTCAATCTGGTTTCATATTGTGAGGCACAGGGGGAGAGTGGAAAGAGGTAAAGATTACCTACACCTTCCCACCCGTCCACCCTGACCCTATCCTCTTCCCCACTGTCTGAGAGCTTTAGACAGTGGCTACATTTTTCCATGGCTGCATCCAGAAAGGTCCACTGTTATTTCAGTTTTAACCAAATAATCCCTGCCCCTGAGCTCTGGTAAATGCCTCTTCTCTTTGCTACTCTAGCCTCAGAGAAATAATTCCTTACTGGGGTTCCTGATATCTGGGTTTTCTCTCAGTGATTTCACTGGTGTCTCAGCCCTTCCATTACCCTTGCAGCCAATCCCCACCTCGAAATTATTGTTGTCCAGGGAACTCAAACAACTCAACAAGAAAAAACACAAATAGCCCCATTGAATAGTGGGCAAATGACATGAACACATATTTTTCAAAAGAAGACATGCAAATAGTCAACAAGCATATGAAAAACTGCTAAATATCACTAATCAGAGAAAAATCAAATTAAAGCCATAATAAGATACTATCTTACAACATTAAAAAATATGTTGGTGAGCATGTGGAGACAAGGGAATGCTTTGTACGCTGTTGGTGGGAGTGTAAATTAGTGCAACCTCTATGGAAAACAGTATGGAGATTTTTCAAAAAACTAAAAATAGATGTACCATTTGACCCAGTCGTCCCAGTACTGGATATCTACGCAAAAGAAAAGTGATCATTACACCAAAATATACCTGCACTCATATGTGTACTACTAAAAGCATCAAAGATATGGAATCAACCTGAGTGTCCATCAAAGGATGATTGGATAAAGAAAATGTGTTATTATATATATATATATATATATATATATATATGTACACACACACACATTAAAAAAACAGATTTTCGTGATATATATATATATATATAACATGGTGTATATATATATGGTATATATATATCATGGTATATATGTATCATAGTGTGTATATATATACCATGGTGTGTGTGTATATATATATATCATGATGTGTATATATATATCATGGTGTATATCTATATCTATATATATATATATAATGGTGTATATATATATATATCATGGTGTATATCTATCTGTATATATATCATGGTGTATATATATATATATAATGGTGTGTGTATATATATATCATAGTATAGATATATCATGATATATATATATCATGGTATATATCTATATATCATGGTATATATATATTTTTTTTTCTATTTTGTAATGTGGTGTTACTTTTACATAGAAAAACACCTGATACTTTTGAGACCTCAGTTATCTCTCACATAAACTCTCATTGAATTTATCTGTACCCAAGTCATGGTGTTAAGAAGTCTTGCTGTGACTATATATATATGGTCTATAAAAAAGAATGAAATTATGTCTTTTTCAGAAACATAAGTGGAACCGGAGGCCTTTATCTTAAGTAAAGTAACTCAGAAATGAAAGTCAAATACGGTATATTCTCACTTACAAGTGGGAGCTAAGCAATGTGTACACATGGACATAGAGAGTGGAATAATAGACATCGGAGGCTCGGAAAGGTGGGAGGGTGGGAGTGGGGTGAAGGATGAGCAATCACCTCTCGGGTACAATGTGCACTATTTGGATGATGATTACACTAAAAGCTCAGGCTTCATCAGCACATAATATATCCATGTAAGAAAACTGCACTTTTACCTTCTAAATCTGTAAAGATAAAAATTAAATTGTCCTTATTTCAAATGCAGTAGGTGGTTTCTGTTTTGTTTTTGTATTTTTGCTTTTTGACAAAATTGCGATATATATGCTCTGTATAATGATATCCTAGGAGTCACGTTTCTGGATCTACTTTTTCAGGGTCATTTCTAAGCATTGTGGATTATGTATCTGTTTTAGATTGAAAATACTGAACCATACAGCTTTCATGGGATTTGAGAATGAAATCATATTTTCCCTAAGAAATGGTATCTTTTCTTCTAAAAACAGAAAGCAGTCTAACTTTGATAATTAATTCTCATATGCATTGGGAACACATGCATAGGTAGACAGAAAGTTTGATGAAATGCTACCATGTGATATATGATTTTCATATATATCTCATTTATTCTTGCAACCACTCAACAGGGATATTATGTAGCATAACTTGCTGTTATGAAATCTGTAAAATAGCTACAAACCAAATCCAAGGCTGTCTGAGTCCAAAGCCTAGACCATTTCTACTCTGTAAAACTGCTTCTTCTTCAGAGAAAATATTTAAAACAACAGTGACAGACTATGAATGTTCAATATGTATAATATGGAAATTTGTCTCTTTTTTCTTTATTTTTCTTGCTGTATTAGAAAAACTCCTTGCAGCGTTTTAAGATTAATGTTCCTTTCCCTCTAGGAAAGAGGATAGAGCAAAACAAGTTTTGTTTTATTAATGATTTGAGTTCTGGATTTAATAAATTTTAAACATACAATACGAAATTAAAAGAGATGATATATTTTGGTATGAGGATGAGTTAGAGGTAGAAGACATAGAGATAAAGAAGTGAAGGAAGTTTATCAGGCATGAAACAGAAGCCTGGGGCACGATGACAGGGAAGTTTTCCAAGTGGGAGGAGCTACTGATTAGTGAGTCCAGAGGGTATTTCCCAGAAGGAACAACGTAGATCAATAAGGAGGTTCAAAACCAAATTGTCTGTACCTGGTAAGGACAGAAGTACAAATTCACTGGACTGTGTTAACAATCTTGTTCCTTATCAAAATGTAATCTATAGAGAACTTCGTTAATCTGGATATTACGCAGGCATCATGCTGATTCACTAAATGATGAAATCATCTTTATGAGCCTTGATAAAATAAAGTACAAATAATCCAAAATGTCCTGGAAATATACATGCATCATGGAAGATGGTAGGTAAACTTCATGGAGAATCAAGGGCTTGACAAATTGATGTACTTAGAGGACTGAGGTATGCCACAGGTAGGGAAGAAATGGTTGCATGTTGCACCTCCAGTTACTAAGGCAGAAGCCCAGATCTTCATGGATTTTGGAAGTAGCATTATTTATTGAGTGATATGGTTTGGCTGTGTCCCCACCCAAATCTCATGTTGAATTGTAGCTCCCATAATTCCCACGTGTTGTGGGAGGGGCCTATGGGAGGTTACTGAATCATGGGGGCAGTTTTCCCCCATACTATTCTCATGGTAGTGAATAAGTCTCAAGAGATCTGAGGGTTTTATAAGGGGTTTTACCTTTCTCTTGGCTCTCATTCTCTCTTGTCTGCTGCCATGTAAGACGTGCCTTTCACCTTCCACCATGATTATGAGGCCTCCCCAGCCAAGTGGAACTGTGAGTCCATTAAACCTCTTTTTGTTTATAAATTACCCAGTCTCTGTTATGTCTTTAGCAGCAGCATGAAAACAGACTAAAACATTGGGAACTTGGAAACTATCAGTTTTAAGTGGAATCTAGAGAAACAGAGGGCTCTGTAGCACAATCTGTTCTGCCTCTTAGGCCACATGACTCAGTAAATCCAGAGATGCTAGATGTATCTGTAATAGATAATGAAGCTACATGGAGTCTTTGACAAGCCCAAATATAAGGGTTGCAGAACAGACCCATAGGGTTTTAGATAAAAGCCATGTCTTCCTTAGCGTGCAGCTGGACCCCAGCAGACTGAGCACCGTCATGCGGGATATCAAGTGATTTTCCAATCATATTTTTTCCTCATGAGTTGGATATGTTCAGATCTGTCAATGTATGACACTGAGAGTTTGCAGCATCAATATATTATACAATATTTGATGGAAAATGTGTTGTATTAATGTCTATAGTTATGTAACAAATCACCATAAATTTAGCGTCTTAAACAACTTAAACAACACACATGCATTATTTCACAGATTCTGTGGGTGAAGAGTGTGGGCACAGATTAACTGGGTCCTCTGCTTAGGGTTTCAATGGCTGAGAAAAAAGGTGTTGACTAGACTGTTTTCTCATCTAGAGTTTACTGGAGAAAATCCACTTCCAAGTTGGAAAAATTCATTTCCTTGCAGTCACAGGGTTAAGGTCTCCAGCTTCTTGCCAGCTGGGGCAGGGGGCCACCTTCAGCTTCTGGAGGCTGCCAGTAGTTCTGAGAAGCCACCGGCAATTCCTGCCACATGGCCACTTACACTTCATCAAGCCAATAAGAAGAACCTCTGTGACAAGCCAGCCTGCAAAGCAGGGTAATATACTGTAACTATCATGCGAGTGACATCCCGTCACATTCACCAAATTCTACTGATTAGAAGCAAGTCAAGGTCCCATTGACATTCCAGGGGATGGAATGAGGCACAAGGCATTCAGCACAAGAGGTGGAGATCATGGGGGCATCTTAGAGTCTGCCTGCTACAGATAAATTCAGAGTTAAGCCTGAAAAGATCCAGAAGACACAAGTAAGTTGTAGCCATGAGTAGCCCAGGTGCAATATCATATAACTCTGTAGCGCCAGTGTCTTCTCCTCAGCTAAGGAAGGCGTCAGGAGAGACATCTTAGGATCAACCTATGGAAGAAGAAAAAATGTGTGGTATTTTGCATGTCGGCTCAGGGCAAAGAGTGCATTTTAGAATAAAGGAGGTGTGGCAACGTGTGTGCATGGCTGTCAGATGCACAGGGCTAAGAAGCAACTGCTAGAAAGACCGAATAGCTATAGTAGGTTCAGCTCATGTGGAACTTGGGACACTGCTCTGTATGTTTGAGACTCTCTCCTCCAGAAAACAAAATATTCACGGAGCCAGCAGTCAATACATGGTGCTGAGACTGACATGTCTAGAAAACACAGGTCTCAGGACCACAAGGTGAAAGAGTTGCCCCCTCACCATCACATGTGAGTATTCACTTGAAGAATCACTGTGTTTTCCACTCTCACATTAGGCTCTCCTGGATTAGGGATAATGGTTCCCAAGAAGGAATTGCTTCTATAGGGAATGTAGAAAGAATTCCACATAATATAAAGTTACTTCAAGTTGGAACTGCTGTCTGATTACTTTGGGTTTCTCATACCAATGTACTCAGAGCCAAGAAAGAAAATACTCGGCTAAGGAGGTAATTAGTCCAGGTTATTATGAGAGACTGTGACAAATGTTGTAGAATCCAAAAGACTAATATGGCCATCTCCTGTTACTTATCTGCTCAGTGAGAACAATGAACGGGCACTTATAGCAGTCATGGTCCAGTAAGAGGAAGAAAGTATGGGTTCGACTCTTTAGGGGTGATGGTTTGAGTCAACGCAATAGACCAGCAACCCAGACCAAAGAGATCTGTCATTCTTCCTGTGAGTAACACTGGAACTGCTCTCGTCAACCTTACACTGTTCGTCTCTGACTTCCTGTTCTGGACTTTTCTGTGGCACAGTGAGAGTAATGTCATGGTGAACTGCCGTGCGTTCAACAATGTGCTACCTGGAGGTTTGGGAAGTTAAACCTTTAGAGAAATCTTTTGACCAAAGGAACTTGGGAGAAAACAGATACACATTTTCCTATAACTTCTCCTGAAAGTCTTGAGACATAGTCCATAGACTTCCTTAGGAGATCAACGAAATGAAGAAACCAGTTGTCAATAGTTGTGGCTAACTTAAAAATGCATCTTTATATTCACTCTCCCTTCTCCCCTGTTTTGTTCCCCTGCTTCCTGGATTCCACTCCTCAATAAAATACTTGCCTTTAAGCCTTTGCCTTAGCTCTGGTGTCTGAGGAATTGGAGCTAAGATACTGCTCATTATGAGAACGTCAACACCCACGCCAAGTCTACTAATTCCAGATGATCTAAAATTTTAAGACACTCAGGGATCCAGTTCACTGGAGGATTCTACTCAAAGGTATAGAGAAAGGCCTTTGTTCAAACTGCACATCACATTTTGCTAATTAGGCATGGAAGTCACTCTCCTTGTACCCAAGGTCTCACATGTGCTCCCCTAACATGCTGATTAGCATCCATGCAAAACCACAACCCATCATATACCACTTTAAGCTTATCTTCCCCCAGTGGAATTATTGCTCTGTCCCAATTATGTGACAACAACCCCATGGATTTGAATTCAAATGGCAGCAAGCGGCCAAAATGCCAATTTCTTTATCTACTAATCGTACTTCTTCTGTAGTTTCTCTTCGAATGTTTTCTTCCTCCATTTTAAAGTTATATTTCAGTACACGAATAACTCCATTATACAGTTAATACGGTAAAGGAAACACGCTCCTTCTTATGTCAATGACACCTTCAATACTTTTTTTTATCATTCCTCTATTTTAAAATCTTATAACATTTTCCTTTTTGAAGGTGTTAGTTTCCCATATGCCTACAGAAAATATGCCCATTGGCAAAATAATGCAAAATGATGAAGATAATAAAACAAAATAAAGAAAATAAAAATCCACAGTGTTCTTGTTTTTGAGCGATTTCTTTGAATGGATATTTAGCCTTTGCTGCTATGTTATTATGACTTTAACACCATCATTGAAATTTGCCTGGTCGGGCGGGGTAGCTCACTCCTGTAATTCCAGCCCTTTTGGGGCCAAGGCGGGTGGATCACCTGAGGTCAGGAGTTCAAGACGGCCTGGCAAACACGGTGAAACCCCGTCTCTACAAAAAAATACAAAAAAATTAGCTGGCCGTGGTGGTGGGTACCTGTAATCCCAGCGACTCTGGAGGCTGAGGCAGGAGAATCATTTGAACTCAGCAGGTGGAGGTTGCAGTGAGCCGAGATCCATGCCACTGCACTCCAGCCTGGGCGACAGAGAGACACTCCATCTCAAAAAAAAAAAAAAAAAAAAAAAAGAAGAAGAAGAAAGAAAAGAAGTTTGCCTGTCACTGAGAACAATTAATTTCATACAGGGTCCTAACACGCTAGAAGATTATTGCACTGTTATTATTATAGATAGATAACAGAAGGCCAGTATATTAGTCTGTTTTGCATTGCTATAAAGGAATATCTAAGGCTGGGTAGTTTATTTTTTGTTTTGGCTCATGGTTCTGCAGGCTGTACAGGAAGCATAGTGCCAATGTCTGCTTCTGTGAAAGCCTCAGGAAGCTTACAGTCATGCCAGAGGGCAGAGGGGGAGCAGGTGCATCACATGCTGAGACAGGGAGCAAGAGAGAGGGGGGAGGTGCCAGGCTCTTCTAAACAACCAGGTCTCGTGAAGTAAGAACTCATAACTGCAGGGAGGGCACCAAGCCATTAGTGAGGGATCCGCCCCCATGACCCAAACCCCTCCCACCAGGCCCCACCTCCAACGTCAGGGATCACATTTCAACATGAGATTTGTAGGGGACAGACATGCAAACTGCATCAGCAAGTTCTGGACAAAAGTAAGACACATTTGGTTTGACGCCCTTCCATTTTGTTTTTAATATGCCCTCTTCCAACCTAACAGACATCAACCCGGGTCTCATTTTTTCCTGATCAGATTGGGGTTTTATTTTAAACCAGGCCCATGTTACCAGCCAGTTTTTTTCCAAGGAAAATATCCCCATTATTACCTATGGCCAGGATTTTCTGAATTATCTTTCCTACTTGCACTTTGCATTTTTACTGGGGCTTTTCTGCCCTTCATAAGAGGTGTGCATCCTTAATGGGGCCACTGTTAAAGCAGGTCTCCCTCAGCCCTGGCTGCAGGCAGCAGGTGTTTCTTCCATCTTATGCCCATACTCTGCCTCCTTAGGCTTTCTACACAAGGGACCTTAAGTGGAAGCCCACACTCTTCTAAAGCTTTCTCTTTTTCCTGAGGTTCACTCATGTTGTTGATTCTATAATCTTTTGTGGGGTTTTAATGTATGATAATGTAAGGTGTTAGGAATCCCCCAAAGCATTTATATTATGAGAGGTTGTTCCCAAATATGGAAACGTGTTCAACTCACAGTATACATTTCTAATGGTAGAATTTACCCCCTTTAGTAGGTGGGTGCTGTCAAAGGGGAGGACGTGTGTGTCTATATGGCTCTGTGTCTGTCCTTGTCTACCTCACTTCTCTGTGTCTTATCTATCCATTTACCACCTATTCTAAATAGATCTGATGGTAATGCCAGAGAAGAGACATTATTATATTTTACTGAATAAAATAATGAGAAAAAGTGGGGTTGAAGTCATATCACAGACCGAGAAAAACTTCTAGACTATTACTGTACAGAAAATGCAGTGGACTAGAGGAAATTTAGCCAGTACTTCTTCTTTATTTATGATCCTATTGTTTTCACTACACAGAAGCCAGTTTTCTACCTGCTTTTGCATTTGGTAGAATTTGGCCAGTGTCTGTTAGAAATTTGGTTAAAGCTCAAACAAGTCGGATTTTCAAAAGCAACCTGAAGGTCAACTGTTTAGTTTTATGCATTTCCTTCTTCTCTGACCAAAGACTGCAAGTTCTGCAAACAGGCAAAGATAATGTATTTTGTATGGCCTAGTTTTGTATCCATATGAAATACTATAGGCTTGTTTGAGGTTACAGTTTGAATATTAACAAAAATCAATAAAAGCTAAGAAGTGCTAGATAAGATTCAAAGTCCCTTTGAAATAAGAAGAAATGCTCAGGAAAATCTAAAAGTAAAATATTTATTTTCCTCAACTGATATTTCCTAACAGTCATTTTTATTTTTTGCTCTTAATTAAAAAATCATAATAATGTGAGAATAAAGTGAAATCAGTGGTACCATTACTGAGTACTTATTTAATACCCCCTCACTACAACGCCACCCCAAGTCCCATTGCTCAGACACAGCCACTTTCACTTTTGTTTCTCTCTCTGGTATTTGGGAACATATTCATTAATAATATAGGTATAATGCAATTTTCTGTTGAGTAATTTAGACGTTTAACCATTACAGGCATTTTGCTTTCCTGTTCCAATGGATGAAAATTCAACTCTCCTGATAGAAATTTCAAAGAGAGACCAGGCGCGGTGGCTCACACCTGTGATCCCAGCACTTTGGGAGGCTGATGTGGGCGGATCACGAGGTCAGGAGTTCGAGACCAGCCTGGCCAACATGGTGAAACCCTATCTCTACTAAAAATACAAAAAATTAGCCGGATGTGGTTGCAGGCGCCTGTAGTCCCAGCTACTCAGGAGGCTGAGACAGAAGAATCACTTGAACCTGGGAGGCGGAGCTTGCAGTGAGCCGAGATTACGCCACTGCACTCCAGCCTGGGTGACAGAGTGAGACTCTGTCTCAAAAAAAAGAGAGAAAAAGACAAATCACCTAGCCATGAGTTAGATTTGTTACATCATAACATTTCAATGTTAGATTGGATTTTCCATTGTGTCTAGTTCAGCCAGCCATCTAATGCTTGAAGTTTTTCCAATCACTCTTTCTTTCTCAGAGGACATTGACTTCTGCACGAATCCCTCCAGGTTCTGTGAAATATTTCTCAAGGCTGTCAGTTGCCCATTTCATAACTTTACAGCTAGGGTTTCTCTCCCTGTGTCACTATCTCTCTCCTCCACCTCACTCCTCACATCAAAAATCTGTATTCTTGGGACTTCTCCCTTTTGAGCTAGAATTCCACATGGAATCACTACTGTTCTACCTGAGAGATCTATAAATAGTTTAAAGACAGTATTAGTTTCTGTCCTTAGTTTTTTCTCTTCAATGTTAATATTATAAATTCTGAACATGAATATATGTCAAGTTCTCTTTCCATCTTTAATGCTACACATAAATGTTTTAAGTTTCATGGCCAGGCACGGTGGCTCACGCCTGTAATCCCAGCACTTTGGGAGGCCAAGGCGGGTGGATCACGAGGTCAGGAGTTCAAGATCAGCCTGGCCAAGATGGTGAAACCATGTCTGTACTAAAAACACAAAAATTAGCCAGGCATGGTGGCACACGCCTGTAGTCCCAGCTACTCAGGAGGCTGAGGCAGGATAATCGCTGGAACCCAGGAGGCAGAGGTTGCAGTGAGCCAGGATCGCGCCACTGCACTCCAGCCTGTGCAACAGAGTGAGACTCTGTCTCAAAAAATAAAAAAAATTAAAATAAAGGCCAGGCATGGTAGCTCATGCCTGTAATCCTAGCACTTTGGGAGGCCAAGGTGGGTGGATCACTTGAGGTCAGGTGTTCCAGACCAGCCTGGCCAACATGGCAAAACCCTGTCTCCACTAAAAATACAAAAATTAGCTGGGCATGGTGGCACATGCCTGTAATCCCAGCTACTCGGGAGGCTGAGGCAGGAGGATCACTTGAAACCGGGAGGTGGAGGTTGCAGTGAGCCGAGATCATGCCACTGCACTCCAGCCTGGGCGACAGAGCCAGACTCTGTCTCAAAAAAAAAAAAAAAAAAAAAAAAGTTTCTTGTTTCTTGATGCCACCTTTAAACTGTGGTGTTTAGAGTGGTCGTGTCAGGGAGTGTCTCCACCTCTCTTTGCTCACTCACAGATGATTCTGGGGAAGCTGCATCACAGCTGTCACTTACCCTTTATAGAGTTGGGTTTTTAGCTGTGTAGACTCTTGTATGCTGAATTCTTGAACTTGGTGTTTCAGACCCAAAACAGTGCCAAATATTTTATCTTTGTCACATTTTCTTTCTAGTTAGAGCTGACAGGTTGTTACATTTAAGAATTTTTTGAATACTGATTCTCTTCTATTTTATACTTCTGGATGTGTCCATATCTGCGTCAACTAAAAATGTCCCAAGCCTGCCATTGCTACCATTCTCTTAGCCATTAATAAAGACATGCAACCAGAAAGGATTGAGGACAGGCCTGCTGGGCATCTCCTGTCCAGGTCGACACTGATTATTTGATCAATAATTTTGAAAGATGGATTGTGTATAAGTTACAATTTGTTTGATATTTTGTAAAAAAAAAAAAAAAAGAGAGACTCAGTAAGCCCAAGAATCTGAGAAAATTAATACTAAATAACTTTCCCAAATGTTGACATAAGAAACAATTGTACCTGAGAAAACCATTATTAATGTATTTTTAAAATAATTTATTTAAAAATATTATCGTGGTTTTCTTACATAACTAGCAATTATCTATAGGCTTTGAGACAAATGAGTCAAAGCGGAACACATACTCACATTACTACAGATGTTTTAATTCAGCTAGAAACCTCTGGAGGATAATGACCTTGTTTTGCCCTGTGTGCGAGGGGCAAAGGGAGGCAGGAACTCAGGCCTGGAAGGAACCCCATGATGGTGTTGCTTTTTCCTTTTTCCAACAAAAAGTTAGAGATGCATGATCAATAAAATAACAAGTATATAGTTGCATTTGGAGGTAAGTGAGCAGATGCTGTGTTGCTAGGGAATTGTTGAATGAGTATAAAATATGAATTCCCAGAAAGTTGTCATGTAGGTAGTATCTGATTTTATTGGCAAGGAGATTCTCAGTCCCTGTGAAGTCATCATTACCAATTTTTGAGAATTTAATAGGGAGTCAATGTATGCATTGGTGTGTTTCTTTCTTCCTTCTATTTCAGGTATTAGTCTCATCTTTTCCCAGAAATGAAGGTTGGTCAGACCATCTGGGATTAGAAACACAGCAAAAGTGTCCCTTTAACCTGAGGACACTACAGGAAAGGTCGTTCTTTCCTTGGGCATTTTCTTCATGATTGCTTTACCCCTGTACTCATGCTACTGAGCTCTCTCCTTTCCATTTTGTGAATAAACTGGGACTGAAGATAAGATTTGGCATAAATGTGTACTCATTATCAAAATGAATATTTTATCTCTTGCTAATTATTACTAATTTGCATTGGTTAGTTCTTGAAGGGAAATTATCTAAAAATGTAAAGATTTATGAATACTGAAACACATAAACTATTATTTCTTTTAATGTTTCCCTTTAGCCAACTTTAGGAATACAAAACTGAGTTGTTTTACCTCCCTTAAGTTTTGAGACATGTGATTCCAGGTCTGTTCTGGTTGATGACAGAAAGTCACATTCAAATCTCTTGATATCATATCTAAAAATCCTGATTTGTGGCCAGGCACTGTGGCTCACGCCTGTAATCCCAGCACTTTGGGAGGCCGAGGTGGGGGATCACCTGAGGTCGGGAGCTCGAGACCAGCCTGACCAATATGGAGAAACCCCATCTCTACTAAAAATACAAAATTAGCCAGGTGTGGTGGCGCATGCCTGTAGTCCTAGCTACTCGGGAGACTGGGGCAGGAGAATCGCTTGAACCCGGGAGGTGGAGGTAATGGTGAGCTGAGATAGCCCCACTCTACTCCATCCCGGGCAACAGAGCAAAACTCTGTCTCAAAAAAAAAAAAATCCTGATTTATTAGAGAAAGGTCCAGAGCAAAAGCAGCATTTTGAACTTGGTGTATGGTTAACTGGACAGGGATGTGGATCTGAAAGAGAACAAAGTATTTGTACTAGCAAAGGGACAGAAAGGAGAATTTCGGGTATCAAAAAAATAGGTGATTAAAACTATAGGAAAAAACCATAAGGGTATGAATTGCCTTGTAAAGAAACCATTTTAAAGAAACCATTTTGAGAAGGAGAGCAGGAAACAAAATTAGTTAAGAAGGAATGTTTTTAAGACAAAGTAAGTATTCAACAGTAAAAGGAAATAAAAGGTTTATTGAATGTCCCCAACACAAAGAAATGATAAATGTCTGAGTTGATGGATATGCTAATGGCCCTGATCTAATCACCATACATTGTATGTATTGAAACATCACTATGTACCCCATAAATATTCACAATTATTATTTGTCAATTTAAGAATATTTTAAAATCACACAACACACAATAACAGCATTATGATGTGACAATATACTCCCAAAATACAGAACTAGTAAGAAATATTATCAATAGACATGGCCTCAAAGAAATAGAAATTGTTTTCTAAAATATAGACTTTGGGCAGTAAAGCACAGCAGATTGACAGAAAACATTCTTTTTTCCAAAGAGAAGACAATTTCCAAATAAGATACAGTGTCCATAATGCTTTGTAACTGGTGGGTGCCTCTTACGCTATCAGCAAACTTCATTCCGGTTCACCCTCCTCACCTTCCACCCAGAAACTTTAGGGCCTGTTGCTGGGGGTCAACCTTGGAAGATCTCTGCATTTGAAGCAATCTACTGTCTCCCTGGGATGGGCTGCTTTCTCCTGTGAGTGGCCATAACCCAGCCCAGAGCTGCTTTCGCAGAGGCAATCAAGCTATGGAAAGCCCTGCTCGTTTTGTGTTTGCAGGGTTGCCTTTGTTTATCTCCAATTCTTAAGGGAAAATGGTTCTGTAGGCTCAGCGAAACCAAGTGGAAACCATAGCCAAGCCCTACAACTTTTGTAGTTTCTGTGCTGGGGAGACCGCAGATCTATCTGGAAAAATAGACACTGCATTAGATCAAGCTATAACTTTAATATTGATGAAACAGCTCTAATTGTTGACTCTGTGCAGCTGAATTCTACATTAAACCCTGTAGACAGGGTTTATAAAATATGCATGTACAAGTTCATGTGATAAAGATTATTTGATAATGGTAAAACATTAAATGAGTATTCAAATATAAACATAAAAATATGGCATTTTCTCTTCTACTCCAATCCTACAGAGCTATAGTAAATTTTTTTCCTTCTGAAAACTTTATGGAAACCCTAATTAACATAAGTCAACTGTTCAACATCTAATATTGTTGAAAACCTTAAGTAGGAATAAAATTAAGCATTTATATTTAAGTACAGTTGATACTTTAAAAAATTCATATATAGAATCTTTAATTATGATTTGCTTTGTGTACACTGGCTTCTGCAATCATAGAAGAAATTACTTAACTTTGCCATCTCTAAAAGAAAAGTCCAGAGTTGGCATTGTTTCCAGCTTATTTTGCAAGACAACAAAAAAGTAATTTTGGAAAATAAGTTATTTTAGAAAATAAAATATAACATTTTTTAGAACCTGGAGTTCTCCAAATAGCTTGTTCTTTCGAGAATACGATTGAACTTTCTTTGCCACTCAGGTTCAAAGCACTGGGAAGAAGTTAAAACAATTCAATTATTGGATGAACATTTTTGAGGGGTGTTGTAACCAGCTGATAATTATAAATAATGTGTGAATACTGTCTTTTTTTTCTGATTCCTGTAAGAAATCAGAAGGAACAATTGCAAGGAAATATGAAATTATGTTCCTCAAATCCTTCGACTCTGAAACAGAGGTAAGAGGACTGCTCACAAGTAGGGTCCAATAGAATGACAGCTCGCTGCATACAAAGATAACAAAGACAGTGAGTGACTTTGGAGTTGTGTTGCCTTCTGCAGCCGAGAGAATTTAGACCCAAGTGACAAATTACTATTTTTTAGAGGAGTAAATGGTGAGTGTGTACAGTGAGCTAGTGGTATGGTTCAGAAGGAATCTGCAGAGCTAATAAACACCTACTTTCCCAATAGGAAATTTAGTGTGCTGTGTATTAGAAAGCTTCGTAGACTCCAGAAAAATTCAAAGAACTAAACATGAATACTCCTGTTAGTAAGTCCAAGGCAACCCAGACTATTTCATGCAGAAATAGCACATTTGTACCAAGTATCACTTATCACTTACAAATTATGTTCTCATTCATTGTCTTGTTTTTAATCTTCAAAACAATCTTGAAAAAGAAAATCCTTGAGAGTTGAAGGAAATTTAAGTGACTTGGTAAATTCATGTGGAAGATGGTAAAACATTATTGTCAATGTGCTGCGACTTGCTTAATGAATTTCCTCAAAGTTAAAGACAGTGTCTGTAATACTTGTCCTTTTAAGCTAAGATCATAAAATCAACCACTAAGATGATAAAATATGTAGCGATGTATCTAAATTTATCAAGGTTTGTAAAACTCTAGGATCGAGCAGTAGATTGGAGAGGTCAGAAAGCCCCTGAGCTTGCACCTTCTTAAGAAGAGGAGAGGGGAAGGTAGAGGAGGGTAGAGGAGGGGAGGGGAGGGGAGGGGAGGAGAGGAGTGGAGAAGACAGGAGAGGAGAGGAGAGGTGAGGGGAGGGCAGGAGAGGGGAGGGGAGGGGAGGTGAGGGGAGGGCAGGAGAGGGGAGGGGAGGGGAAGGGAGGGGAGGGCAGGAGAGGGGAGGGGAGGGGAGGTGAGGAGAGGGGAGGGGAGAGGAGGAGAGGAGAGGTGAGGGGAGGGCAGGAGAGGGGAGGGGAGGGGAGGAGAGGGGAGGGGAAGGGAGGGGAGGGGAGGTGATGGGAGGGGAGGGGAGGGGAGGAGAGGGGAGGAAGGGAAAAGAGAGGAGAGGAGGGGAGAAGCTTTAGCATGAAGCCTCTGGATGCTCAGATTCTGCTGGTAATTTTGGCGGCGTTATGCAAGGTCCATCACACGCTTGAAGAGAGGCTCTCACTGTATACCAAGCATGGCTTAGTCTGGACTGGTTCATCTGGACCCGACGCTAGCCAACCCTAGTGTGTCTCCTGGTCTGGTGTGGGTCAAGGGCCTCCAGGCCTCTGGAGCCAGCCCCGTCCACAATTTCGTAATATTCCAGTTTCCTTACGGAGCTCAAGATTGCGAACGCCAAGGTGAGAAATGGAAAAAAGTGGGCCTTTTAAATGGACCTTTAAGCTCTGGCATCCCATGTTCCTACAGCACAAGCTGGTGGCTTCTGGGGGCCTCTGCAGTCACCTCAGGGCCGTTCTGCTTTTCTCAAGAGCAAGAGAAGCAGAAGGTAAGAATGGCATGCACTGGAAATACCTGTGGGGTGTGTGTGTGGTGTGTGTGTGTGTGTGTGTGTGTGTAAGATGGACACTGAGTGAAGGGACATGAGGTTGCATATCATGTTTTACACAAACGAATTTTTTTTTTTTTTGAGAAAGTCTTGCTCTATCGCCCAGGCTGGAGTTCAGTGGCACGATCTTGGCTCACTGTAACCTCCGCCTCTTGGGTTCAAGCGATTCTCCTGCCTCAGCCTCCTGAGTAGCTGGGACTACAGGCGTGCACCACCAAACCCAGCTAATTTTTGTATTTTTAGTAGAGATGGGGTTTCACCATGTTGGCCAGAATGATCTCGAACTCCTGACCTCAGGTGATCCATCTACCTCGGCCTCCCAGAGTGCTGGGATTACAGGCGTGAGCCACCACGCCCGGCCCACAAACAAATATTTGGCATTAAGTATTGTATATTAATTAAAGGACTAAGTCTTCCTCATAATAGCTTAGAGCTCAATAGAAAATACAAGCAAGAAATGATGAGTACATTAGTGGCTGCTTATGGCTAGAAGACGGAGGAGGGATAGAATGTGACTCCTAATGGGTATGAGATTTTTTTTTTCTTTCCTGTCTTTTCTTTCTGAAGCAGGATCTTGCTCTGTCACACAGGTTGTGTGTGGTGTGGCCATGGCTGAGTGCAGCCTCCGCCTCTTGGGATCAAGTGACCCTCCCATCAGGCCTTTCAAGTAGCTGGGACTGCAGGTGCACACCACTATGCCCAGCTAATTATTTACTGATTTATTTTTTTGTAGAGATAGTCTCACTATGTTGCCCAGGCTGGTCTTGAACTCCTGGGATCAAGCAATCTTCCCGCCTTGGCCTCCCAAAGTGCTGGGATTACAGGTGTGAGCCACTGCAACCAGTCTGGGTATGGTGTTACTTTTGGCAAATACGAAAATGTTCTAAAATTAAGTAATGGATGCACAACTCTGTGTACTAAAAACTCTTTGTTTCCCACTTTAAGCTAGTTGTTGTACTTTATGATATGTAAAGTTCATCTAAATAAAGCTGTTTTAAACAGAAAGATAATAAGGACTTTTTTTTTTTTCTGAAGCAAGTAGGGTAAGGTATTTACAAATTATGCTGTTCTCTTTATCTCTGCAATGCCTTTTAAATCTTGTCCATTCTTTTCATCCATTATGTCTGTGTCATAGTTTGAACCCTCATCCAGTTTTTGTCCAATACAGATGGTCCCCGAGTTATGATGGTTCAAAGTATGATTTTTTGACCTTGTGATGGTGAGAAGGTGATACATGTTAAGTAGAATCCGTACTTCCAGTACCCACACAACCTTACTGTTTTTCACTTTCAGTGCAATGTTAAATAAATTACATGAGATATTCAGCACTTCCTTATAACATAGGCTTTGTGTTACCTGATTTTGTCTAGCGGTAGGCTAATGTGAGAGTTCTGAACATTTTTAAGGCAGGCTAGGCTAAGCTGTGATGTGGTAGGTTAGTGTCTGAAATGAAATTTGAACTTAGTGATATTTTCAAGTTATGTGATGCATTTATCAGGATGTAACCCCATTGTAAGTCGAAGAGCATCTGTACTTACACATAAATAATAATATGTGTTTTTGGTTAGTTTCTAGTTGATAAGTTGTAAGGCCTCTTATGCAGACTGCTGCATTTGACTTTAAAATGGTTTTCTTACCCTTGTTCTTTCTCAGACTTTCCTAAAGCACAGTTCTGTTCATGTTATATTCTTACTGAACACTTCACATGGTTCAACATTACCTACAGGATGAAATGCAAACTTTCTAACTTGATCTATGATTCTGTCTTTTTTGTCTTATTTTTGACATTATGATCTTACTAAGCCACAATTCATTTTTGGCATACAAAACATCCTGGCACTGTCTTAAAGTATACTCCATTTTTCCACTTCTCTGCTTTTCACCCTTCTCCTAAATTCAAGCTGTCAAAATTTCACCCATTCAGCTCAAATGCTTCCTCCTACAGTCTTCAATCGCACGCAGCAGAATTGCAGCCTTGAAAATTACACCCTTCTTTGTATTTTAATTACTTGTCTATGTGCTTGCCTTTCTACTCTGCCTATCTATTCAAATTATTGTTCAGTTGAATTTTCAAATTAATATTGTATCGTAAGCCTCTTTATTTGTAATTATAGAGAAAATAGATTCTTATAGAAAAGATGAAGAGCAAAATTCCATCAGAGGCAATATGGACCTTCGGGCTAAGGGAAGAATAAGTAACAGATTTCCCTCGCCCATGGCAAGATTGATGGCTGAGACCCCAACAACAGAAGACAGATTAACAAGAGAAAAACATAGAAATTTATGTAATATAAATTTTACATCACACACAAGCCTTCAGAAATGATGCAAATAAACAGGGAGTCTGTGTATTTTTTGGATGGTTGTGCAAAATTGGACTGGAGGACAAAGGGAATGGTCTAATGGAAATAGACAGGGGAGGCTGTTTGTTCAGATTCCTCTTGGTGTCCTCATGTCACGTGCTTTCCTCCCAGATATAGGACAAGCCAGGATGCTCTCCCAGGAGGCTGTTCAGGAGAGAAGCGAGGGAGAAGGTCAGAGAGTCACCTTCCCAGGTTTCATGGCTGCCTCAGGGAGAAAGGGCGAGGGGAAGGTGAGCAAGGCCTTCTTGCTTCTGTTGTTTTCTCAAAAACCCAGGCGCCATGTTTTGGGGTGGCATGTCCTGAACCTGGTCTGGCCTCACCTCACTATAGTAGCATCTTCAGGCTCCTGTTTCTTTTCCTTTTTTCTTTTCTTTTTTTCTGTTTCCCCCTCCCTCCCTCTAAACATTCTAATTTACCCCAAGCTCTCTTTCCCAGAACTCTCGTGTCTGACAGGGCTCGGATTCTGTCAACCAGGCTGGTCAGCGCCAGACTCTGACTAATGAAACGCACTTTTTATTAACTTACCTCCTTCAGGAGCAACTCTCAATCCATGACTAAATTCTACAGATGGAACACAGGAGGGTGAAATGTCTCCTTGCTGGAAACTGCACAATATGAAGGCTCTCGGGAATTGCTTTATGGAATCAGACTCCTTTGTTCCTTCGTGTACACCTCCTAGGTGCATTTTCCTGGAGCTCATCTGGAGACCAGGCCTCAGCTTCTGTCGTACAATGAGGGATGATAATGGCAGGTACTTAGATACTTTTGAGAAGGCCACCTGAGAAGTGATTGCCAAAAGCAAGTGAGGATGACTGAATGAGAGAATGGTGAATAAGTTATTTTAAAATTTATTTTTAACATTCCTACATTTATTACAACTGATTCTTGTGAGACCGCAAAATGTGAAACGGATTTCAAACCCTAGCAGTGCACAAGAATCATCCTGTAAAGCCTTTAAAAGTACAGATCTGGCCGGGCGCGGCGGCTCACGACTGTAATCCCAGCACTTTGGGAGGCCGAGGCAGGCGGATCACGAGGACAGGAGATCAAGACCACCCTGGCTAACACGGTGAAACCCCGTCTCTACTAAAAATACAAAAATTAGCTGGGCGTGGTGATGGGCGCATGTAGTTCCAGCTACTCGGGAGGCTGAGGCAGGAGAATCGCTTGAACCCGGGAGGTGGAGGTTGCAGTGAGCGGAGATCGCGCCACTGCACTCCAGCCTGGGCAAGAGAGAGACTCCGTCTCAAAGGAAAGAATAAAAGAAAAAAAAAGTACAGATCTTTGAGTGATCACTTTTAGAAGGTCCAGAGCTGTGACCCATAAGCTAATGTTTTCAAAGCTTCTCAGGTAATTTGGAAGTAACTGGTCCTTTGTCACATGCGAATTACTGATTCTTCGGTACATATTTAGTAACATCTAGAGTATTCTGATCCATCAGAATATTGTCTAGTCTTCAGAGCTTCTTTCTGAAATTTACTGAGAGTGAAACTCTCCTGAAGATAGGCTTTAGATCTCATCCTATGATAGTCTCACAGAAAAGAAAGTAGCTTGATGGAGAGTTGATGGATATTCTACAACAGACCTTAATCCAGGTGGTATTTTATTTTATTTTTTAAAATTTTTTGAGATGACGTCTCACTCTGTTGCCAGGCTGGAGTGCAGTGGCACCATCTCAGCTCACTGCAACCTGCACCTCCCGGGTTCAAGCCATTCTCCTGCTTCAGCCTCCTGAGTAGCTGGGACTACGGGTGCCCACCACCATGCCTGGCTAATTTTTGTATTTTTAGTAGAGACAGGGTTTCACCCTGTTAGCCAGGATGGTCTCGACCTCCTGACCTCATGATCCACCCGCCTCAGCCTCCAAAGTGCTGAGATTACAGGCATGAGCCACCGTGCCTGGCCAATCCAAGTGGTATTTCAAATCTAGCCTGAAGAGCTTTAAACATTTTTCATGCACTTATTTAATAAATATATATATACACACACATCTGCATACATGCATATGTCTACAAACATATACACATATACACATATACATATATAAATGTGTAAATACATACATATATACACATACATATATATGTGTGTATATATATTTAATAAATAAGTGCATTTTCATCCACTTATTAAAGATATACACACATATACACGTTTGTGTATATGTATGTATGTGTATATATATATATAAATCTGCAATTTTAAAAAAAGCACAACTGGAATAAATGTAGACATATAGTTTATAGTATTTTGTAATTGTAATTAAATACTTTCTTCAGAAAATTGCATTAAAAATTTTTTTATGGCTGAGTGTGGTGGTTCATGTCTGTAATTCCAGCATGCTGGCAGGCTGAGGTTAGAGGATTTCTTGAGCCCAGGTGTATGAGACCAGCCTAGACAACATAGTGAAACCCATCTCTACAAAAATTTATAAATTAGCCTGGCATGGTGGTGCGCACCTGTAGTCCCAGCTACTTGAAAGGCTGAGGTGGGAGGATCACTTGAGCCCAGGAGATCAAGGTTGCAGTGAGCTGTGGTCACACCACTGCACTCCAGCCTGGGCAGCAGAGTGAGAACTTGTCTCAAAAAATAAAAAAAAATTATCATAATATGAAAGTATTGATAATTTAATATTGTTCTTTTGTTTTTTAAATGGTGGGATAATAATGTGATTTCTAACTTTCCTTACCTTCATGTCCGCTGCTTTAAAGACAGAACTAACATGAGGAGAGAAATTAGAAAATAATAAAGAAAATGAAATTTATAAATTAAAACAGGAAGACATTATATTTGAAGGGCTCTTAGATTGTATAAGTCAAATTTTCCCTAGAATATGAAACTCTTACCTATGAGAATGAAAGTTAATGTACTTTTCAAACTAACTTTCACCTTACCTTTAGATGACCTTATTTCATCAGAAAAGAAATAAAAATCAATTCTTACTCAGAATAGTTTGAACTTACACTTAATTATCATCTGTACTGTTATTTACTCTAGATTTCATTTAACACAGATTTTTAAATGATTATTATAATTGGTTTCATGGGTGAGTTTATTTTGTAATGAGTAAGAGAAAGAAAATGTACCCCTATTTTATGTCAAATATTTTTATAGTATATAATATCTTCAAATTGTAAATGAATATAGAGATTTAAAAATGTTAATAGCTTCTAAGGCTGGGCACAGTGGCTCATGCCTGTAATCCCAGCACTTTGGGAGGCCAAGGCGGGAGGATCACAAGGTCAAGAGATCAAGACCATCCTGGCTAACATGGTGAAACCCCATCTCTTCTAAAAATACAAAAAATTAGCCAGGTTTGGTGGCAGGTGCCTGTAGTCCCAGCTACTTGGGGGGCTGAGGCAGGAGAATGGCGTGAACCCAGGAGGTGGAGGTTGCAGTGAGCCAAGATCATGCCACTGCAATCCAGCCTGGGTGACAGAGGGAGATTCCATCTCAAAAACAAAAACAAACAAACAAACAAACAAAAGTTAATAGCTTCTGAATCATTATAGTTTCTCAAATGAGTAGGAATATATTTTTCTTCAAAGCTCTTGCAAGATCTTCTGCCAATACATGATTTAGAATTTCATAATCAATATTTATTGTTTAGAAACCCTAAAAGACTGCTTTAATATTTAACTTTTTGTTTCTGTGATTAGTAAATTATTTGCCTTTTTAACTAAAAGACTTACTCCTTTTTACTACCAAAATGCTTTTCTGGGAAGACCACAATGTACACATCCAAACCGTAATCAGCTATTTTCTCTTGTGCTTGCGGCTTTTCAGAGCTGGATTATTTGGCTAAGTACATGCTGAGGGCTCCATCAGAGCAATAGAGATAGAGATGATAGAGATGGAGAGAGATAGCTACCTCTATCTAGGCGCAGATATAAATGATGTAGATACAGATGTAAGGTGTTCCGTGAAAGGTCCATATAAATGCAAAGTGGTCCCCTCAAATGCAAGGAACCGAAGAAAGAGGCGGACAAACCCAGTTTGCCCATAAAGGATTTATTCTATTTATTTATTAGAGAACTTAAAGACAGAAGTGTGGTCTTGGGCAACCACAAGACAGCTAGATCTCTGCACTAAAATCCCCAAGACCCAGAACTTACATCTTGCGGAAAAGTATGTGTGTTCTGGAAGAATGTGTAGGTGGCTGAGGGAGTGCTGTGGGCACCAGAGCCTGTGATGGACACAGCAACACCAAGGCTGGTTTTGGAGGAAAGACAAAACTTAAGTAAATAGGTGCCTCTACATAAAGAGTAATACATCAACTAAATATCTTGGAGGCATTCCTGGGCTCGAGATTCATCAGGAGGCACATGGTGGATTAGCATCTAAAATAAAGTCACTCTTGTCCCTGTACAAGGAATAATTTGATGCTTGATATCGCTAAGATACTCATTATGAGTAAAATTAGTAATATGGAACTGACTGCATTACATTTGTTTTACAGAGTTATTTATCTAGATTCAAAATTTGGATGAGACAATATCATCTTTTCTGTTCTTAGAGCATCTCTGAGCCTAACTGGACCTTGAGTTGAGTGTTTCCATTTCAGAAATTGTGGCATCAGCATGCTCAACTATAAAATAAACAGGTGAGTTTAAAAATATGATGTCAAAGAATGTTCTTTATGCTTTTAGTAAGTCATACCTCTTGTGATTTTACTGGAAAAGTAGAAATACAAAGAGCTCCTTATGCAACTTAATCAGAGGAACACAAATCAGGGTCTTTTAATGAAGGTTTAAGCTGAGCTTTGACATGCAAATTAGGAGACATTGCAGTAATATCTAGTATATCTTAAGTTTCGATATTTGAAAGATGATTGTGAAATAACTTTTCTAGTTTCATTTATTCAATACATTCCTGGGCATACCTACTATACTCTAGGCAAGGGGCTGGAATCAACAAGCAAAAATCAACAAGTTTTGCTTTTGAGCATCTCACAGACTTGTGTTTCTTTATTTTTTTCTCCATCAAGCCAAGCTCTATATAAAGGCAATTTTATGATGTTGCAGATTTTATGATGTTGTGCACTTACTTTAAAGAATAGCCTTTAAAGCTCTTGAGGACACTCAATTATATTTCTTATGCCCACTGAAGTTATTAAGTACCTAATAAAAAATAGTGTATCAGAAGAGGTGGCACCGTCAGGAATATTTCACCAGTATTAGGCCAATGAACATTAGCTGTCATGTTTTCAACATTATGTGGAGAGCTCGAATCAGGTGCACACCTCCAGAAAAACCTGGTGTGAATATTTCAGTCTCAGCAATAAAATCGCACTTCATGTGTTACACATAAAGGAAGATTTATTACCTTCATATCCTCTTATTAATTTCTTTCTTTCTTACATTAGGTATAATTCCATACCTCAGCCCTTTGGCCTTAAAGAGTAATTTAATCTATTAGCCCAGAAAACCTTTTAAGTCAATCCTTGATGTGGAAGGAAAGCAGATATTTCTTTAAGAGTCTGGTGTATAGAAGGTCAGTTTCTGTCACAGATCCCAGGAGCTGTGCAGCTAAAAACAAAACCCTTTGGTGCTCCATCTTTTTGCCAGTACACGTCTTTAAATAAGAAACAAGACAAAAGAGACAGATCAAGGCTCATACCTGGGCTTGAGCCTCAGGAAAATAATTTTAAGAGAAGACGCCTGTTAGCCCCGGACAAAAGGTAATTAGTGCTCATTTTGGGGACATCACGTGGTGAGGGCATGTGGACTCCCTTCATCCACAAGCTGAGTACGAAGGGCTATTGCTCTGTTACTAAGAGGGATTCATCTTTAATTATTCACATTTGTATTTTTTCCCCAGTAGGAAAATAATAATGTTTTTCATCCTTTCCTGCCTATATTATTTTTATGTAAATTAAGGGTTACACTACAGAGTTTCTCATGAAGAAAAGGAAAATACCTAAAAGTTACATTACAAAGAAGAAAACACAAATGTAGCTTCCTGAATTTTTCATGAAAACTCACCCAGAAGGCACTCCATATTTCAGAAACAAATAGTACGGGGGCCTTAGGACACATAAACAATATAACTGCATAAAAGAAATTTCAGAAGTCTTGTAGTCCTACAAACATTTCTCTTTTTGGAAAAGATTTATTGAAGGAAATAAAATGATAAAATTATGCATGAATTGAAAAATATTGTGGGATGGAGGAATAGAATATTTATGATGATTCTTGATAAAGCCACACCACATAATGTGTAAAAAGTTCGGTCACCAGCCAGGCGCGGTGGCTCACGCTTGTAATTCCAGCACTTTGGGAGGCCGAGGCGGGCAGATCACGAGGTTAGGAGTTCAAAACCAGCCTGGCCAACACAGTGAAACCCCGTCTCTACTAAAAATACAAATATTAGCTGAGTGTGGTGGCGGGCGCCTGTAATCCCAGCAACTCGGGAGGCTGAGGCAGGAGAATCAGTTGAACCTGGGAGGTGGAGGTTGCAGTGGACTGAGATTGCGCCATTGCACTCCAGCCTGGGCAACAGAGACTGTGTCTCAAAACAAAAAAAAAGTTTAGTCACTATCCAAGTAAAAAAAAAGAGAACTAAATCTAAGAAAGTGGCAGTTAAGTGGAAAAGGAGAAAGGTTAAAAGGAAGTCATCGAAAAAGGGAAACAGAATAAAATTAGATGTTGTAAAGGAGAAAAAAAAGACAGTGGCATCAAGAATTGCTTTTAGATTTCAAGTTGCAATACCTTTAAGAAGTACTGTCTGTGAGTAAATATTTTCAAAGCAAGAAGAAAAAACTAATTTAGAGGCAAGGGCCATAGAAATGATAAGGTTTGTTTTGGTTGTGCTGCTCATATCAAAATATTTAAGTAATGGTAATGAGCAAGTAGGTAGAGATACGAGTTTGGAGGTTAAGAGATAGGTCCTGATAGCCAGGCATGGTGGTGGGTGCTTGTAGTCCCAGCTACTCGGGAGGCTGAGGCAGGAGAATTGCTTGAGCCTGGGAGGTGGAGGTTGTAGTGAGCTGACATCGTGCCACTGCACTCCAGCCTGGACGACCGAGCAAGACTCTGTCTCCACAAAAAAAGAAAAAAAATAAGGCGGGGGAAAAGAGAGAGAGAGAGGTCCTGAGATTATGAAAAAGAAACGAGATCTATTCACAAACTGGCAGCACCAACGATAGAGACCGGAAGATGTTGGTTGCTATTGGGAACTAAGTGAGGATGATAGTTGTTAGAGCACATTTTAAAATATATAAACTGATGCAAGAACTTCATAAATGATCATGTCCATTCTTCTTACAGAAATAGTGGAATGGTCGAAGTTAAAACTATCGTGCAGAATCAAGGGTGAATTAGGTTCAAGAAACGAGGGATGTCTACCCTGGTCGGATATTAAAGAGAAGTCGATGGAAGTGAAGGCTGAGCAAAGGGTTACAGACTGGTTATTATCACGTATTTGCAGTGAAAGTTACTCTGCAAGAAGTGAAAGAATGATAGGATTTGGGGAAAGAATCATAACTACTGTTTCACAAGGTTTAGCAGCAAGAAGACAAGACAAATTGAACGTTGGGAGACTGCCAGCGCGAGGAAAGGCTTTGTCAGGAGACGGAAACATGAAGGCACATTTGTGGGCAGAGCAAGTGTAGGAAGAAAGACAGAAATATGGACAATGATTAATTAATGAAGTGAGTTTTAAAGAACAGAAAAAAGGGTTAATATCGAAGTCCAGATAGTGAGTTAAGCACTAAAATAGGAAGGCAATATGTCTGTTTTTATCTTTCTTTGAGGCAATAAAAAAGTATAAAAGGCTGGATATATGGGATGCCTTTGTATAGAGAAGATTTATACAGATTATCTGGGATGGTGTTGATACGCATGGTCAAATGAAAAAAATGAAGATTTCAACCTGAGAAGGAGAAAATAGATTAGGATATAAGGAGAAGGAGGAAAGTCTTTTAGAAGATGTCATATCGAATCAGGAGACACACGGTAGTAGTGCCACAGAAATAGGACTGGACAGTAGGGGTCTGTAGTGAATTAGTATGATTTTTCTTATCCACTTTCCTCCAGCAGTGCTAAAATAGGCTGCCAGCAGTGAAGAAACACCATAATGATCACAGAGTTGGGGTTAATTCGAGTACAGGTATCAAAAGTCCAACAGGTAAGAGATTTGAGAGCATCAGTGAGAAGACAAATAAGCTTAATATGGATCTCACAATCTAAGTTAAGGAGAAAAGTGAAGCCAAACAGAGGTTGATAAATCAGAAATATAAGGCCAGACCTCACAGTGAGAACAAAGCTCAAGTTAGTTGCTAATAAAGGCACAGAAAAGGTGGAAAGTAAGATGATCTATTAGAAAAGAAAATCGTAAAATTCAAAATCAGTAATACTGATCAAGCGCCCATCGTGAGCAAAAGGGTAAGCTTTTATTGATTTGGAATGACTAAGAATTGAGATATCTGATGAGTTAAGAATGTTAACTTAGAATTAGTGTTTCATATATAATATGTATGTAAAATATATATAATATTATACATAATATTGATGTAATCACTCCTATAGCTAATTAAGTACATGACATTTTGCCAGGTCAACTGTTATGTTTATTAACAACAGTCATGGGAATATCGGAAATGTTGGAAATCCCCTATCCCAATTCAGTATTAATGGAAGTAACAGAAAGTTACATCTTTCTGTTATTATATATAGTTACATCTATTCTTATATCTATCTTTCTGTATCAAATATTTATCTCCCTATGTAGATATATTTTTAAACTGTATCTTTATACATAAAGTATTCTGGGTAGACTGCACAGACCTTAGCATATTAAATTCTCTTCTTCAGCCAGGTGCGGTGGCTCACACCTGTAATCCTAGCACTTTGTGGGAGGCCAAGGCAGGTGGATCACTTGAGGTCAGGAGTTTGAGACCAGCCTGGCCAACATGGTGAAACCCTGTGCTACTAAAAATACAAAAATTAGTCAGGTGTGATGGTGTGTGCCTGTAATCCCAGCTACTCAGGAGGCTGAGGCACAAGAACCTGGGAGGCGGAGGTTGCAGTAAGCTGAGATCAGGCCACTGCACTCCAGCCTGGGTGATAGAGACAGACTCCATCTCAAAATAAATCAAATCAAATCAAATCTCCTCTCACACACTAGCATCTTCCCTAACAGGTATGTTAGGTGCTAGAAGTTTGAAAGGGAGAGGGGTAAATTACTTCTGTATTCACTCAGTTGTATAAACCATATGTCCTCATCCATTTTCTACTACTATACAGAATACTGCAAACTGGATAATTTATAAAGAAAAGAAATTTATTTGGCTTATGTTTCTAGGGGCTGAGAAGTCCACGATGATGGCACTAATATCTGCTTAGCATTTGATTAAGGTGTTCTTACTACCTCACACATGGCAGAAAAGCAAGAGAGAGAGAGAGTGAGAGTAAGAGAACAAGAGGAGGCAGAACTTCACCTTATTTTCAGGAACCAGCTCCCATGATAGCCCAGTTCTGAGATAATAGCATCAACACAGGCATACCTCAGAGATATTTGTGGCTGGGTTCCACACTACCTCAATAAAGTGAATCTTGCAATAAAGTGAGTTACACAAAATTTTTGGTTTCCCAGTACATATAAAAGTTATGTATACACTATACTGTAGTCTATTAAGTATTCAGTATCATTACATTAAAAAAGATACTTTTAAAAAATCCTGTTAGCTTTATCTCCAGAATATCTTCCAATCCACCCACTTTTCTTTGTCTCCATCAGTACTATCATAGTCTAAGCCAACATCATGCTTTCCTCAAACGATCTAAGTAGGCTTTTAACTGGCTTCTCACAGGAGAGCAAAATAAAGAAAAACAACAACAACAAGAAAAACAAACATAGATACTTTAATTTAAAAATATTTTATTGGTAAAAAAAGTTAATAATCATTTGAACCTTCAGCAGGTCATTTTCATTTCGCTGGTGGAGGATCTTGCCTTGATATTAACGGCTGCTGACTGATCAGCATGATGGTTGCTGAAGGTGAACATGGCTGTAGCAGTTCTTAAAATAAGACAACAACAAAGCCACCACATCAACTGACTCTTCTTTCACAGAAGACTGCACTGTAGTCTATGATGCTATTTGATAGCATTTTATTTACAGAAGAACGTCTTTCAATTCTTCTGTAAATTGGAGTCAATCCTCTGAAACCCTGTCACTGCTTTATTAACTAAGTTTATGTAATTTTCTAATTTCCTTGTTGTCATTTCAACCATGTTGATAGCATCTTCACCAGGAGTAGATTTCATCTCAAGAAACCACTCTCTCTGCTCATCCATAAGAAGTGGTTCTTTATCTATTCAAGTGTTATTATGAGATTGCAGAAATTCAATCACATCTTCAGATTCCGGTTCTAATTCTAGTTCTCTTGCTATTCTCACCACATCTGCAGTGATTTTTCTCCACAGAAGTCTTAAACTCTTCAAAACCATTCAAGACAGTTGGAATTAACTTCTTCCAAACTCTTGTTAATGTTGATATTTTGACTTCCTCCCACGAATCATGAATGTTCTTAATTGTATCTAGAATGGTAAATCCTTCCGAGATTTTCAATTTACTTTGCCCAGATCCATCAGAGGAATGATCCATCACTATCTATGGGAGCTATCACCCTACAAAATGCATTTCTTAACAAGACTTGAAATTTAAAACTACTCCTTGATCCATGCACTGCAGAATGGATCAAGAATGGCTGCAGAATGGATGTTGTATTAGCAGGCACGAAAACCACATTCATCTCCTTGTACATCTCCATCAGAGCTCTTGGGTAACTAGGTACATTGTTGATGAGCAGCAATATTTTGAAGCACATTTTTTTTTTAGCAGTAGGTCTCAACAGTGGGCTTAAAATATTCAGTAAACTATGTTATAAACAGATGTGTGATCTTGCAGTGTTTTTTACTGTATTTCTAGAGCACAGGTAGGGTAGATTTAATGTACTTTTTAAAGGACCTAGGGTTTTCAGAATGCTAAATGAGCACTGACTTCAACTTATAGTCATTAGTTGTATTAGCTCTTAACAAGCGAGTCAGCTTGCCTTTGAAGTTTTGAAGCCAGGCATTGAGTGCTCTTGCTATGAAAGTTCTAGATGGCATTTTCTTCCAATAGAAGGCTGCTTTGTCTCCATTGAAAATCTGTTGTTTAGTGTAGCCACCTTCATTAATTATCTTAGTTAGACCTTCTGGATAACTTGTTGCAGCTTCTCCATCAACACTGCTGCTGCACTTTGCACTTTTATGTTATGGAGACAGTGTCTTTCCTTAAACTGCCTGAACCAACCTCTGCTAGCTTTCAACTTTTCTTCTTCAGCTTCTTCACCTCTCTCAGCCTTCACAGAATTGAAAAGAGTAGTGCCTTGTGATGAATTATGATTTGTTTTAAGAGAATATTGTGGCTAGTTTAGTTTTCTTTCACGACCACTCAAACTTTCTCCATATCAGCAATAAGGCTGTTTTGCTTTCTTATCATTTGTGTACTCAGTGGAAAAGATTTCCGTCAGAAGCTTTTTGTTTACAGTCACAATTTAGCTAACTGCTTGACATAAGAGGCCTAGCTTTCAGCCTATCTCAGCTCTCATCATGCCTTCCTCACTAAGCTTAGTCATTTCTAGACTAAAAACACTTAGTCACTTGATAACTTAGAGGCCATTGTAGGGTTATTAATTGGTCTAATTTCAATATTGTTGTGACTTAGGTAGTAGGAAGGCCTGAGGAGAAGGACAGAGGTGGGGAAATAGTTGTTTGATGAAGCAGTCAGTACACATACAACACTTAAGAAGTTCAGTGTCTTATATGGGCACAGTTCATGGTGCCCCAGAACAATTGCAATAGTAACATCGAAGATCACTCACCACAGATCACCACAACAGATATAAAAGTAAAAAGTTTGAAATATTGCAAGAATTACCAACATGTGACACAGAGACAGATTAAGTATATGCTGTTGGAAAAACGGTACTGATATATTTACTCAATGCAGGGGTGCCACCACTTTCAATTTCTAAAAAATGAATTATCTCAAAAGCTCAATAAAGCAAAATGCAATAAAACAAGATACGCACATCCTAATCACATCCTAAAGGCCTCACCTCTTAATACTGTCGTAGTGGCAATTAAGTGTCCAACTGATAAATTTTGGAGGAGGCATATTCACATCGTAGCACCATAGAAATGAGTGCAAAGCAAAATGGGCCCAAATAGGTTGTTGAAAAACTAATGGGTAGAAGGGTCTTGGGTGCCCACATTAACTGGAGGAAAATGAAAAAGAGACAGTAGGATAGTCAATGGCAATAATAAGATTTCTTGCCATGGCAAGGTCTAAACTAGATATGAATGAAAATCCAGCTAAATGCAAAGTTCAGGATCGGTCTTTTCCCTTTTTTCCCAAACATACACCATGTTATTTTCTACTTTAGGTCTTTGGTACACAAAGTGAAATATGGCGTCGGTTACCAAATTGTGCAAAGTAAATAATACATAGAATTCAGACCCTACTTGATAAATACATTCTATTTTTAATGATTCAGAAGGGCCCTCGTGAGGATGATTATTTTTATTTGCTTATTTACTTATTTATTTTTTGTGACAGAGTTTTGCTCTTTTGCCCAGGCTGGAGTGCAGTGGCACAATCTCGGCTCACTTCAAACTCCGCCTTCTGGTTTCAAGTGATTCTCCTGCCTCAGCCTCCTGAGTAGCTGGGATTACAGGCACCCGCCACCACACCTGGCTAACTTTTGTATTTTTAGTAGAGACAGGGTTTCACCATGTTGGCCAGGCTGGTCTCAAACTCCTGACCTCGTGATCTACCCACCTCAGCCTCCTAAAGTGCTGAGATTGCAGATGCGAGCCACCGCGCCCGGCCATGAAGATGATTATTGATGACAGATTCCTTCTCAGCAATCCAGAGGAATTAAATCTAGTCTATCCTAATCCATGTTTATCAACCTGTATTGTGTAATTCAATTAGGCACTTAACATTAGAAACTTATAAAAACAAAAGAAGCATAATTTTTAGCTGTGTTAAGAAAAATGTGGTATCAACTACTCCTCCTTTATTATAATAACTCGGAACACCTGTGTCTTTCCTCACATTGGATGCAATGCTAAAGACATGATGTTGCTCCTGCTGGACCACAACTTGAAGGAATTGCCTACCCTACCTCACCTCCAAAATTAAAGTCTTTTGTTTTGACAAAAGTTAATGATAAGGTTTGAAGTGCTAATTTCAGCACCTCCACTTCATGTCTACACTGTGGACATATACTTTTTTTTTTTTTTTTTTGAGACAGAGTCTCGCTCTGTCGCCCAGGCTGGAGTGCAGTGGCGCAGTCTCGGCTCACTGCAAGCTCCGCCTCCCAGGTTCACGCCATTCTCCTGCCTCAGCCTCTCCGAGTAGCTGGGACTACAGGCGCCCGCCACCACGCCCGGCTAAGTTTTTGTATTTTTAGTAGAGACGGGGTTTCACCGTGGTCTCGATCTGTGGACATATACTTTTTTGTTGTTTTGGAGTTTTTGTAATGTTTTACTCACTTCCTCTATTATTCTTTATAGCAGGACTTGCTTTAGAGTCATTACTTTCTGTTAAAGTTGTTCCATCAAAAGCTGACAATTACTGGCCAGGTACGGTGGCTCACACCTGTAATCCCAGCACTTTGGGAGGCCGAGGTGGGCAGATCACCTGAGGTCGGGAGTTCGAGACCAACATGGAGAAACCCTGTCTCCACTAAAAATACAAAATTAGCCGGGCGGGGTGGTGCATGCCTCTAATCCCAGCTACTCGGGAGGCTGAGGCAGGACAATCACTGGAACCTGGGAGGTGGAGGTTGCAGTAAGCCGAGATCACACCATTGCACTCCAACCTGGGCAACAAAGAGCGAAACTCCGTCTAAAAAAAAAAAAAGTTGACAAGTACTTTTAATTGGCTTCTTCACACCTAACACCTACCTTTTCACACAAGGCAGAAATAAATTGCTATTAGCTAATCTGCTAAATCCCCTTAGAAAGATAATCAAGAAAAAGGAAAACATCCTTGTGTCCAAGGCATTCTGATTTGTAAAAATGATTTGTATGTGTCATTTACTCAAATCAATGCATTTCACCAAAAGTACTCAGACACATAATCCTAAACGTATGTATATTCCATCCCAAAGTTTTTCGTGTAGTCACTATTTTTGTATAGTCACCATTATAAAAATATTTTATTTAATAGTGTTGTTGATATATTAGTATATAGTGTGAGATATTCAGATACTTACATTTTTAAAAACTTGCATTCATAAAGTAACATAGCAACATATATTTTCTCCTTTTATGTATATTAATCCGTGATATCAACATGGGAGCAAGAATGATACTGAAATTTATATTTTTCCCGGAAAGAAAATGAAGTTCTGTGAACATGAGTAATTTGCTCATCACCGTCTAGCCAGTATGTCTGTAGAACTGAGATCAAAACCCAGTTCTTCTAACTCTTTCTATTTTCAAAATAATGATTCCTCCTAATGCCAAACAAGAGTTCCCTGGCTCCGTTATCTATCCTAGGAGGTGATTATCTGAATGATTTTCTGTTTTTTCATTTTTATGTGCAGAGGATGTAACATATACAAATATAATTCATGGAAACACTCAGGTTGTTCATAGTTGGAATGTCAGTGATTTGATTGTTTTAAGTACTGTGACGTATAGGAGACACTTAGATATACTAACAGTATACAAACGAATGATTTTAATATTATATTAACTATAATTAACAAATTTGCATAAGTTTTACTAAAAGTATGATGTCAGCCAACAGAATGTTAGTAGTCAAGTGTGCACGTTGGTGTCAAAATAAGACAGTTTCTGGCCTCAGAGTAGTTAGGAAAGCATCATTATATACATAATATCATATAGTATATAATATTTCTATAGTGCTTATAACTACAAAGCACTTCCCCTCCTTTTCTTCCTACTCAAAATGATCTTGTGAACTAAGCAGGCCAGGGCTTCATTCTATTTTACAGACAAGGCAGCCCTAGATCAGAATTCATGGCTGACATTCAATCTTCAAACATGTATCGAGAGACTGCTATGTGTCAGCAGTGATTCGGGGGCACTGGGCATGGGAAGCTAACACAAGTAGGGTGCCTCCCAAGGGCTTCCAGAGTAGGGGAGAAGAAGGAAACATCATCCATCACTGGGAGGCTGTGGTGACTGCCATACCAGAGGGCAAGGGAGGCAGAAACGGTCTGAAGGCTCAACCGTGAACGATGTGTGTCTTTGAACCGTGAACCCAGTGTGTCTGCATTTGATTCCAGTGCCTTTTTTAGGAGCAGCTGAGTCACAAGCCATGAGATTCTGATGATAAATGTTACTGGAATTCAGAAAAGGAAAGAACATTGGGATGTGCTGGAAGCCTTAGAGTAAGTGAGGTTCAGTATTGGCTTTACAAGATGGGTTAGTGGTTGGATAGCTGCAGGGAAGGGAAGCATTCCAAAGAAGCAAATTACAAAGCAGGAGCTTGGCGAGAGACAGTGTGTCTTGCTATGGCCAAAGATGAAAATTACATTTACAAAGCAGGAGCTTGGTGAGAGACAGTGTGTCTTGCTATGGTGGTTAATTATGTGTCAACTTAACTGGGTTAAGTGATACACAGAGAGCAGGTAAAGCATCGTTTCTGGGTGAGTTTGCTGGGGTGATTCTGGAAGAGGATAGCCTTTGAATCAGTAGATCAAGTAAAGATTTGCCCTCACCAATGTGGGCAGGCATCATCCCACCCATTAAGGGTCTGAATAGACCAAAAAGGCAGAGACAGGATGAATTCTCTCTTCCCCTCAGCTGGGACATCCATCTTCTGCCTTTGGAGATCAGAGCTCTTGGTTCTCGGGTCTTCCAACTCCAGGATGTACACCAACACATCCCCCATTTCCCCACCCAGGCTCTGGCTCAGACTGGGATTTACATGATCAGCCCTCCTACTTTTGGACTCAGACAGAATTACACCACAGGCTTTCTTGGGTCTCCAGCTCACAGAGGGCAGATGGTGGGTCTTCTCAGCTTCCATAAGCATATGAACCAATGCCCATATTAATTAGTTTGTGCATATGTATACACACATACCGATAGATTAGAAGATAGATGATAGATGATAGATTAGATAGATAGATAGATAGATAGATAGATAGATAGATAGATAGATAGATTCTCTGGAGAACCTTGACTAATACAGTTGGGAACGAAGTGAGTTGTCAAGTCTGACAGAGGTAGTGTATGTAGACTGAGAAAAATTAGAAAATGAAGCTTCACTAGTAGAACGGCACAAAATTATAAATGACCATTAAGGCTGCGTGGGAGAGTTTGATCTTTACGCAGAAGAAAATAGGGTGTGGTATGCAGAAGAGTGGCATGACAATATTAGTGATTTAGAAAGCTTATCGCAATGAAAGATGGATTCCAGAAGGAATGGGTAGAGACAGACTTATCAGTTAAAGAGCTGCTTTAATATTCCAGGCATGGAGGATGGAAGTCTGAGCTTCAGCCTCAGTAGCCAGACTCGAGAAGAAAGGGTAAATTCGAGAGACACTTTAGAAGGGAAATTGATGAGCACAGTGACAGACTGCCTCTAGCGGATTTCAAAATGGCAAGCGTCAAACATTACTTTTCTCTTTGTACTCATTATGCTTTTCATCTCATTGTACTTTCCATTAATTCTTTATGACATGTCATTTGAGCAACAATAATTTAAACATTTAAAAAGATGTGTGACTATCATTTTCTGAAAAGTACAATGAGATGAAAGATGTTAAAAGTACACTGCATATAGTAAGTGCTCAATAAACGTTCATGAAGAAACTAAAATTTAAAATTGCTAACATATAAATCCTTTTAGAGATAAGTTTTGGGATCTAGAGTTGTCACACTTGAGTTATACAAAGCTTGAAGTCAAGAACAAAGAAATGGGGATTTTAAGTTTTAAGCAGTAAAATGTTACAGGAGACTGCTTCGGAAATTCAAGAAAAGAAACTGATACAAACAACTCGAGAGATGATATATTAAAACACAAATGAGAAGTATCCCAGCTAATTTTTATACCAGAGGTATACTATTGGATCAGCAAAATTATGAAATTTTTATAGATTGGTAGTACTAGAATATACTCGAGAGCTTAGAAATGAAAACATATCTGTCTAGTGACAAAAAACTAAAAATGAAGTTTTATCTCTGTCAATGATTTGTGTATGATAATGACTGTATTATTATTATGAACAAAAGGTGAATAAAAATAAAGATACTATTAGGTCACTTCATGAAATTAAATTTTTGAATAACGAGTTAATTATAAATACAAATCTTCCACATTTTTTGATCCAGATGATTCTCACAAAATTTAGAGACAAATGTGTTGTGCAGCGACTTCACAATTGAGGAATGGAATCAAAATCATCGCTCAAATCTTAATTATACCATTTTGCTTGTTCAGAAAAACTTATATCTCAGTAAAATCTGATATATATATATTTTTATTGTTATTATACTTTAGGTTTTAGGGTACATGTGCACAATGTGCAGGTTTGTTACATATGTATCCATGTGCCATGTTGATTTCCTGCACCCATCAACTCGTCATTTAGCATTAGGTATATCTCCTAATGCTGTCCCTCCCCCCTCCCCCAACCCCACAACAGTCCCCAGAGTGTGATGTTCCCCTTCCTGTGTCCATGAGTTCTCATTGTTCAGTTCCCACCTATGAGTGAGAACATGCGGTGTTTGTTTTTTTGTCCTTGCGATAGTTTACTGAGAATGATGTTTTCCAGTTTCATCCATGTCCCTACAAAGGACATGAACTCATCATTTTTTATGGCTGCATAGTATTCCATGGTGTATATGTGCCACATTTTCTTAATCCAGTCTATGATATTTTTGTTTATAAAAATATTCATGGAAATTTTTTACAAAGAAAGAAAAGCCAACCCAGTCAATAATATAAAAATATTAATTTTATAAATAAGAAGTTTGCCTCTTATTCAGAAAAATGTTTTTCTCTAGAAAAAATTTTACTTACATTAAACATCCTAAGCAAACAGTTGAAATTGTTTGAAACATACAAAACATTGGTGTGATGACTCTTTAGTAAACTAGTTTATTTGGAAATTTTCAATCATGTCATTCATATTCTGAAATTAAATATAGAAAAACATCTCCAATGTACATACAGTTTATGCACTGTTAGGAGGTTTTGTCTCTGTGGGAACACCATAGGGTACCCTTACACAAACCTAGATGGTATAGCCTACTACACATCTGGGCTGTATGGCATAGCCTACTGCTTAGGCAATGAGCCTGTACAGAATGTCACTGACAGCAGGTTACTCTGCTGAATACTGCAGGCAATTTAACATGGTGTAAACATTTGTGTATCTAAACATATCTATTATAATTTTATGAAACCTCTATTACATATGAGGTTCATAATTGAAACATTGTTATGGGAAACATGGCTGTATATTCCCCTGAAATCATTAATTTTCATCATTTACATGCTCAGTTGAATATGATTTTGTAGAGTTGTTCAGATTTAGTTCATGAATGCTTTCTTCAGTTGCATCCTACCTAAACCTTTACAGAGATTCATAGCTGGAATTAATCTGATTTTTTTCCATAGTACATGTTTATCTCCTTTACAGCACTTATATAACAATGCTGCTATAGATCAGCCTTCCCTGGCATGTGTGAGGAATTCATTCAGTATTTGTTCAATAAGCAATACATTGAACTTTTAACACCTCTTCTTTATTCTCTGGTACCCTAGATACGGAAGGTGCTCAGAAAATTGATTCTAATCTCTTTATATTTTTGCAGCCCTCAGCAACGTTAAATAACATGTTTAAAATGAGATACATAATTTAGGGTTAAACTTATGTTTTACACATATTGAAAATATTTTAAAAGCTAAAAGAGATTCAAACCGCAATCAAATTTGCCTTTGTTTTACTCAATGAGAAATGCTAATATTAGGTTTACTATAAAAATATTTCATCAGGAACAACAGTAAGTAAATAATTTCCTTAAAGTTTTGACGTCACTTGTCCTAATGTATCGGAAATCTTATCTAATCTGTTTTTTACCTGCCATTGTCCTCTGAGAGGAATACTTGACATGATGAACTCAAAATACGACTCCATGTTTATTTTTGTGTCCTTCCTCAGTTTCACTTCAGTGCTCAAGTTGTCTCTATTTTAAAACATTTACTTTAAATAAAAATGCGTGTACAAATCAAGGTTGAAGCTAGACGCATCTTTCAGTGATCACTGACTTTATGTGTCTTTATCAAGAATAAACAGCTAGTTAACGTCAGAACCAGGGTTTAATTTGTGGGCCGGGGCAGGGGTCAGGGAGGCTCTGTTTTTTCCTATTAAAAAATCCAACACTGAAGTATCCTCCTGAATACGTACATTGATATATTGTGTATAAAGAGAAAAATGAACATGTAATTTGTCTCCTTTAACAATTGACTTTTTTAGTACAATGACACACACACAAAGTGCAATAAAGCAATTCTCCCAAATGCATTTTCTTTGGGCAAACATATGGAAGATGACTTCAGGAGCCTCAAGAATTCACGCAGCTTCCTATGTTGTCTTTTACATTGATAAAACTTTAATTTAATCTATTGTTCCATTGTCTTGCTTGGCCAATATAGAGAAGTGATGACTGATTTCGATTTGAAGTCTCAGTCTCTTCTCACCCTGGTTTTCTTGTTTCTATTCTCCCACACCAATAAATATGTGAAACCTAATAAGGACAAAAAAATTCTGTTGAGAGTAGAACGATATTTAAAAACATGAGGTGTGACTTCTAGAGATAGGTAAGTTTAGACACATGCATGCTGCATGCCAGTGGACTCGTTATGCTTTTTTTTCTCTTCAATTAATCAGTACTAGAATTCTACCAGAGGCACATCTTATAGCCAGTTTAGTGACATTGCTTGACAACGCTCACATACTTACTGAACTAAGTTTATACTTTTTAATCCTTGTAGCACCTTTTATCCTTATTACAACTAAGTATGTCAGAATTGCTTTATTTTTTTTATTTTTATTTTTTTTTGAGACGGAGTCTCGCTTTTTCACCCAGGCTGGAGTGCAGTGGCTTAATCTCCGCTCACTGCAAGCTCCGCCTCCGGGGTTCACGCCATTCTCCTGCCTCAGCCTCTCCGAGTAGCTGGGACTACAGGCGCCCGCCACCACGCCCGGCTAATTTTTTTGTATTTTTAGCAGAGACGGGGTTTCACCGTGGTCTCGATCTCCTGACCTCGTGATCCGCCCGCCTCGGCCTCCCAAAGTGCTGGGATTACAAGCGTGAGCCATCGCGCCCGGCCCAGAATTGCTTTATTATATATCACACACGAAAAACTAATTCTAAGGGAAGTTCCATCATTTACTCAAGGTGGCAGGATTACTGTGTCTTAATCGAAATTTAAACTGAAGTTTTCTGATTAAAATCATGTGATAATAGCATTACTGTCTGGGAACTTACCTGTCAGAGGTACAACATTTTGTGGCTTTCCTAAAGATTTTTTCTCAAGGAGAAAAATTTAGGTTTCTAGATGAATAAGAGGTTACATCTTAATAACCTTCAAAACATATCACCTGTCTCTAAAATTAAGCCTGTAATGGTCAGACTCCTGTTGGTTAATTTCCTTTGCTGGGAAGACTTGATCCCATTTTCATTGCTTCCCTGCTAGCAAAGCCCTGTTCATGTCAAATCATATGTATTACAGTGCTTTTGATTTCCTCTACAATTAGTCTAGTTTTTTAATGATAGCAGTATGTGCCCATGATAAAACTGTAATCTGCAAAATAGAAAATGGAGTTAAGAACAATATAAGACGACTTTTGTTTCCCCTGTAATTAGAGTGGTCTAACAATGGAATAGGCTTTCTCAAAGAAATATTTATAGGTGTGCTGAAGCTGGTATTGTATGACTGCAGGTCAGAATGGCAAGAAGAAAAATCCTGCGTCGACTGAGGGGTGGATCTAGATTAGTCTTTTCTAGCATTTTCCTTGTAAGAATCATCTAGGGAGTTTATTAAAATATATTTTCCCTTGGTTATGGCTATCCGTGTATCAGCTAGATCTTGAGGTAATTTTTACGATCTGGAAGTTTTGAAAACACTGCCTTTGCAGATCACTAACAGAACTTTCGCCTCAGCAAAAGTCTTTGCACTGGGGCTAGGAATGTGTCAAGTGAGAACTTTTGTGTTTTGCGTTTTTTAAATTAGTATTATTTTTATTGGCAAATCATAATTTTGTATGTTTATGGGGTACAATGTGATATTTTGACATATAACAATGTGAAATGATTAAATCGAGCTAATTAACATATCCATCATCTCGTTTACCTATCATTTTTTATGGTGAGACATTTGAAATGTACTCTTAGTCATCTTGAAATATACAGTATAGTACTGACTAGAGTTGTTCTGTTGTGCAGCAGGGGTAGGGAGGGAGGGCATGGGAAGTTGTTGAATGAGGGGTACAAAGTGATAGCTTTAAGTTGTGATTAAGCTGTGGTTCCTAGCTCGAGGGTTGAAAACAGTTGATGGACTGCAAAGAATATAAGGCATAAAAAAAAAAATGCAAGAAGATATAGAAAAAGGAAAGGATTGAAGGGGTGGGAGAAGGAAGAAAGAAATGAATGTAAGGAGAAGAAAATATGAAGAAAGGAAGACAGAGAGGGAAGGAAAAGCCGAGCTCAGATAGAAGAGGGGTATTTAATACTCGCCGAATGCATATACCAAATTTCAGGGATAAATTGGGCAGAGTAGAAAATAAATTAAATATGACTCAAATCCATAGTAAAATATAAACTGGATCCCAGGCCAATTTTTTTTTCATCTACTGTCAGAAAAGTAAACTTTTTGTAGTAGGGAAATAAGGAACATTTGACTTTTATAAATCTCCTAAAACATTATGAAATTTTTGAGTTTGAGGTGAACTAGGAAACCAAATATCAAATATCTGTCTCTTTTGTAATTATTTCTTGCCTGGCTCTCAACCTTCTGTCTTCTCTTTTTTAATTAAAGGCTTCATGGGATACATATGTACTCAAATTTGGTCATGATATCTTTGTTTTGATAAAATTATAATTCAAATAATTTAAATTATCAAAGAATAATTTCCATTTGTAGAGATGCTGAACAGACTCTAAAGATGACCATATGTTCCAAGGAAGACATGATCCACACCCAAAAGTGTAAATAGCTTATATGAGCAGCTCTTAGAATGACAGCCATATGCAATAATCAACTGGACACCTGTCTCTTTGTACTTGCATACAGCAAAATGTACTTAGGGGACATTTCTACATCATGAAAGGAAGTTTTATTCAGCGTTATTATCAATGAATAATATATCAGAATGCAATTTCCATAGTGCCACTCATACCAAATTTACAGTGAATTTTCCTCTTGAGATGATTCAGTCTCAATAAGAGATCATTTGTCCATATACATATAACCTGCACAGAATGCAATTTTTGTGCATAAATATAAAATTGTTATGATTCATTTTGTTTAATGGACTCAAAATACAGTTAATTATATTATTGTGCCTAACTATAAGAGTTTTCAGGCTATGCATTAAAAATTTTGAATCAATATAATTTTATTGTACGTATGTTGTTGTACAGATTAAAAGTATGTTTGCTTAGAGTATTTAATATGTGGCACTCACGGGCAAATAACAAAATGAAGTCCCTAGAAAATAGCATGATATTAAATGTTTTATCATGAGTAGAAAAACATTTGAATAGTGCTTCATAGAATAATTATCTTTCTCTAGGTTTATAATATTGGTAAAGTCTAAAGATCTTCTGATTGGAAAGGAAGATAATAACGGTGTCTTAAGATAGCCTCTAGAATCTTCTCAGAATCACTCAGAATGAGACAGAAATGCTAGAGGGTTCACAACGAGCATGCTGTTTTGTAAGTCCCCCTCTTCATCCTTACCATGGTACAGCAGAAAGTTGCTAAGGATTTCTCTCGGTGAAATCTGAGCTTTGACCACATTTTGAAGTCACTCCATATATACCTTTGGAAGAAATGCCAAAGACAAGCTTTCGCAAAATTTCTCGTATTTATTTGTATACTCAAAAATGATTGAGCAGCTATTTTGTGCCAGGATGTGTGCAAGGTATTGAGGAAAAAAAATGATTATGGCATTATTTTTCTCCAGGAGTTCACAATAGTCTACAAAAAAGAGATACTGGGGCAAAACCAGAAACAAAACTAAGCATCAGTAACTAAGCTTTTCCACATTAAAGACACAAATGAGGTAATATGTACGTTAAGACTTGAAATTTAAATAGATCCAAGCCCCTCAAGCTTTTTCCCACCCTAGGTTATGCCCTCTGCAAGTCGCTCTACAGCTGCTGGGATTTGTTTACAGTGGAGCTGGGCACCTAGAACTGTTGTGAACATCAGGTCTGGCATGTGTGGTGTAGGGTCAGGGCCTTGCATGTTCCCTTAGGCACACTTCGCGTGCTGGTCAGGATGTGCACATACTTGGCCAAGCCTGTGCCCAGGGCAGCAGTGTCCTTTGCCTTCTGTGAAGGGCTAACTGGCCCGGATTTGTTCAGTTCAGCCTGTTTGCTGAGAAATCTCTCACGGACCTTTTCTCATTGGATAACCACAAAGAGATGAACTTAGATTATATTCTCTAAATATAATCTACATTATAAAGGAGGGAACTGCAAAAAGGATGCGGGAGTTGAATTTGCCTTCCATCTTTTTCTACCGTTTCCTTGTGTCAAAACCATTTCTGTCCTCATATTGCCCTTTCAAATGCTAATTACATTTAAAATTTTTTTCACAGAGCACTTTACAGTTTACAAAAGTAATTCAATGTGATTTCATGGAATAGGAAAATAACATGTTGGTGTGAATGAGTCTGAGGCTTTATTCTCACTAAGTACAGGGTACAGATACAGTAAGTGAAGCTGGTGAATATTCAAGAGCCGTGGTGGTGGTCCGCACCTGTAGTCCCAGCTACACGGGAGACCGAGGAGGGAGGATTGCCTGAGCACAAGCGTGGAAGACAATGAGCTAGGATCATGGCTCTGCACTCCAGCTTGGCAACACAGTGAGATCCCGCCTCTAAAACACTTAAATTTTTTAAACGATGAATATTTTATCATAGTAACAGTAGCAAATTTTAAAGCATTTATTATTGACCAGGTATAGTGGTATAGTGATAAGTAGGTACATATATTGTTTTAGTTAGTGTTTAACCCTCAGGAATAAGTATGCTTATTGCCCTTCACAGGTGGGAAAAGCAAGGCAAAGAGAAAGTGAACAACAATGAAACTAGGAATGTAACCCAAGCTCTCGTGCCAGAGCGTGTATGCTCGATCTCGGGACCACACCACTTCCCTTGGTAAATTTTCAAGCATTTAGTATTTGTGTGAAGGCAATCATATTGTGCAGAGGAATGACCAGGCTACAAAACACAGTGTGTGGAAGACCGCCTAATGCTAACACTAATTCTATGGGTGACATTCAGATCTATAACAGATTACGTGACTAGAGCTGACTTATTGAGAGGGGTTTGTTGTAGTCGACTTAAAATCAATAAAAGACAGACAACATGATGTCTTAAATTCACTTCAAGATAAATTAATCAACTCATAAGCACATATAGCCATTAAGATCAGTTCACTTTACAAAGATTAGAAAATGATAAAGGGGCATAAAATACAAACTTACTATCTGAGAAAATCAGGTCGTAGGACTTTTCTCCTGCAAAATGAAGTAATTGTCAGCAATGTCCACTTGGTAGAACAGTGTTTCCACTGTTTTCTTCGTAGCTTTTTCTAATACGATCATTAAACGAGGAACTAGCTCTTCAGACCCAGGCAGTTGAAAACCAGCTCACTGGGTTCCAGGTCAGCGGGTCCTTCTCTACATGTTTATTGCACATAATAATGTTCCTCTTGGGGAAAATATGCTACAATATCCCTCTGATTTATCGTATTTCTACATATTGTTAATGCCAGGACTCTGGTATTCAACAAAGAAATTATGGCACATCTGGGTACATAGAATATTCTACTTTCCACAGAAAAGGTCAGGAGAGAAAGAAGAGAGAGACTGAAATATAAACCCTTCAAATTGAGGTGAAATCCTGACTTTGCCCCTTGGTTGGCATCATCATTAATCAATACTAAGCAAGTGCAATTAGAAGAGATTAACTGGAACTTAGAGTTGCTAAACAAAAGCAAAAAATAGAAAGGAAATAAAGCTGTCTTCCTACGATAGACAAAATCACACGGCCATTTTCTTCTCATTGATTTTTGCTCTCATTAAGATATATTCATGTACTTTCCTTTTGAAGCTTGAGGTAAGAATCTTGAAACTAGAATTGTCTTCAATTAATTATTTTGCCCATTACTCTTCTTATACAGAGGTGAATTCCAGATTGGCTTGGGAAAAATGACTGTTTATGCTTTAACTAACCATCTCCAAATGCAAATAACTAACAAAACTCTATCTCATTCTAGTATTAGGCACTCCGAGTTCTTCAGCAAATATTCACTCTGATGACCATATGGAAAATAACACTTAATTTCTGCTTTCTTATATCTTAAAATCAGAAGATGAAGCCAAAACACAAGATAAATAGGAAATCCAAACAATGACCCCAAAAGTATGTTTTGTGAAAGAAGAATGGAAACACAAAGGTGGAGAGACAGACCTCATTAGATGCGAGTAGCAAAGGGGGTTCAGTGAAGAAGCAGAGCTTCCGTTATGTTTATAAGACGGGTAACATTTAGAGATAAATCTTAAGATAGAGAAAAAAGAAGCTGATGCACCAAGAAAGAGAAGAGGAGAGCATTAGCATAGCGGCGCAGGGGCTGGAACCAGCACCATGTGTTTGTGGAAACAAGGAAGACAAGATTATCAGTCAGCTTGTGGATGGAAGGTATGTCGGAAAGGGGTTTCACAAATGGAAAAGAGTTTATTGATAAATGGAAAGTAAATACACCATATATTTATATATAATGTATTTTTATTAAGCAGTGACCTCTTTAAATGTAAAGAATGCGTGCTTTCTGACAAAGGTTGAATATCCAGCATCATAAGGAACTTAAGCAAATTTACAAGAAACAAAACCCATAAAAAAGTAGGCCAAGGACATGAACAGACACTTTTCAAAAGAAGACACACATGCAACCAACAATCACACGAAAAAAGGTCAACATCACTGATCATTACAGAAATACAAATCAAAACCACAATGAGACACTATCTCACACCAGTCAGAATGGCTATTACTAAAAAGTTAAAAAATAACAGAGCTGGCAAGATTGTAGAGAAAAAAGAATGCTTGTACACTGGGAGTGGGAGTGTAAATTAGTTCAGCCATTGTAGAAGACAGTGTGGTGATTCCTCAAAGACCTAAAGACAGAAATACCATTTGACCCAGCAATCCCATTACTGGGGATACATACAAAGGAATATAAATCATTCTATTATAGAGACACATGCATTTGTATCTTCACTGCAGCACTGTTCACAACACCAAAGACATGGAATCAACCTAAATGCTCATCAATGGTAGACTGGATAAACAACTGTGGTACATATACACCAAGGAATACTATGCAGTCATAGAACAAGATCCTGTCCTTTGTAGGGATATGGATGGAGCTGCAGACCATTATCCTTAGCAAACTAACACAAGAACAGAAAACCAAACACCGCATGTACTCACTTGTAAGTGGGAGCTAACGATGAGAACACATGGACACATAGAGGGGAGCAACACACACTGGGGCCTTTTAGAGGATGGAGGAGGGAGAGGATCAAGAATAACTACTAACGAGTACTAGGCTTAAAACTTGGATGATGAAGTAATCTGTACACCAAACCCCCACAAAACAAGTTTACCTATGTAACAAACCTGCGCTTTTACTCCTAAACTTAAAAGTTAAAAAAAGAAAAAGTTAAACCACAGGTGTCCTTAAAAAAGAAAAAGAATGCATGCCTTATGCTTAGAATTTTAGTAAAAAATGGTTAAACAGATGATTTTACATGCACACACATTTTGACAGCTAAATGGGACTAAAAGGTTGAGTCCTGTGGCAGCCAGAAAACAATTGTAATTTTATCTTGCAACAGGAAAAAAGTTCATCTTAAAGTCCAACTAAGATATCACTATTTTGTTTTATAGGCAGTTAGACATGATAATAATCATTAATCTATAATATTTACTGGGCATCTACTATACCCAAGGTACACAATCTTTATAATTCAGAAGCTTCGACAGGTCCTGATAAAAAGACTTTCATACAGACATATGTTTATGACATATACCTATGGCGTACATTTATAACATGGTGTGTCCGGAATTGGTTTCTTCTGGTGGGTTCTTGGTCTTACTCACTTCAAGACTGAAGCCGCAGACCCTCACGGTGAGTGTTACAGTTCTTAAAGATGGTGCATCTGGAGTTTGTTCCTTCAGATGTTCAACGTGTCCGGAGTTTCTTCCTTCTGGTGGGTTTGTGATCTTGCTTGACTTCAGGAGTGAAGCCACAGACCTTCCCGGTGAGTGTTACAGCTCTTGTCCAGGGTTGTTTGTTCCTCCTAATGGGTTCGTGGTCTTGCTGACTTCAGGAGTGAAGCCACAGACCTTCACAATGAGTGTTATCGCTCATAAAGGTAGTGCAGACCCAAAGAGCGAGCAGCAGCAAGATTTGTTGTGAAGAGCGAAAGAGCAAAGCCTCCAAAGCATGGAAAGGGACCTGAGCAGGTTGGCTCAGGTGGCCAGCTTTTATTCCCTTATTTGGCCCTCCCCACATCCTGCTGATTGGTCCATTTTACAGAGTGCTGATTGGTCCATTTTACAGAGTGCTGATTGGTCCGTTTTTACAGAGTGCTGATTGGTGCATTTACAAACCTTTAGCTAGACACAGAGTGCTGATTGGTGTGTTTACAATCCTTTAGCTAGAAAAGTTCTCCAAGTCCCCACCTGACCCAGAAGGCCAGCCTGCTTCACCTCTCAATAGTTATAACATAGTTAATAAGAGCAATGTTGAAGATATGCATAGGTAGAAAAAGGGGGTTCAGTGAATTTAATCTGTATTAGGGATTGTTAATGATGAAGTGTGGTAATTATATTTACCCAAATGGAAGAGGGATAGGTATTCTGCATAGAAGGCACAACATCAAGCTATAGGGGCAAAAAACTAGTATTTATGAAACTACAAAGAGTTTGGTATTGTTGGACATAAAGTAGATGGGAGGAAGAATGAGACTAACCTATAGAAAACATAAAGCAGATGATGGAAACCTTTATACACCAGTTAAGAGTTTGACTGCTTCTTGTGGTCTAGGGGTAGTCACTGAGAGGTCTAAAAAGGGGAGAATCATGATAATTGTAGTTGGAGAGAGATAACCCTGGCGGCTGATAAGAATGTAGAGAGGGAGGCTATTTGGAAGTTGAGTAGGAAGGATGGTCACCCGTAAGGTCATGATCTCCAGCCTCACTGGTCTCCTTGTTGTTCCTCCAACCACACACCCACCCTGACTTTGTTGTCCTCTTTCTGGGACACTCTTCTCCCATTTTTCCATGGCTAGCTCATACATTCTTTAAGTCTTTACTCCGTTATGACTTCGTCAATGAGGCCTACACTAACAAGCCCATTTAAAGCTTGGGATTTTTTTTTTTTTTTTTTTTTTGCTTTTTGTTGTTTGTTTTGAGACAGGATTTCTCCCCTTCACCCAGGCTGAAGTGCAGTGGTGTGATCAAGGCTTATGCCAGCTTCAAATTTCTGAGCACAAGTGATTCTCCTGTCTTAGCCTCCCAATTGCCTGGGGCTACAGGTGCCCACCATCATGCCCAGACTCCATTTAAAGTTTTAATCTCCTCTACATTCCTAATCCTCCTTACCCTGTTCCATTTATCTTACTCTATCCTGGGCACTAGCTTCTGACAGCCAATGTATTATAAACATTGTTTATTTTCTGTCTTCATCAACCTAGAATTAAGCTCAAGAAAGGCAGGATTTTGCTTTGTTTTCTTGGCCAAATCAAACTCAAAACTCAGCTTTAGGAGTGCTAGCACATATTAGGCATTCAGTAAACATGAGCTTAATAAATGAAGAAGATGAAGATGGAAGGTCCAGTTTTTTTTTTTTTTTTGAGATGGAGTCTTGCTCTGTTACCCAGGCTGGAATGCAGTGACATGATCTCAGCTCACTGGAAGCTCCACCTTCCGGGTTCACACCATTCTCCTGCCTCAGCCTCCTGAGTAGCTGGGACTACAGGCCCCTGCCACCACGCCTGGCTAATTTTTGTATTTTTAGTACAGACGGGGTTTCACCTTGTTAGCCAGGATGGTCTCGATCTCCTGACCTCGTGATCTGCCCGCCTCGCCCTCCCAAAGTGCTGGGATTACAGGCGTGAGCCACCGCGACCGGTTGACAGAAGGTCCAATTTAAGAAACATTGAGACATGGTGAATTATTGGATATGGAGGCTAAGAGAAAGGGCCAAGAATTGCTCCATTTTCCATCATGGGTGACTAGTGGGTTATTATTTCCCTAATGGAGAAAGAGAAGCTGGAGAAGGAGTAGATGTAGAAAGAAGGTGCTGATTTCTGTTTTGAATATGTGGAACTTGTCATGCCTGTGGGATATGCTGGCAAACCCCACAGATTTGTCCCACACAGATGTCCCTTTAAAGCTCAGAGAAGCAGCCAGGATAGAAAAGAAAAATTTGGAGTCATCAGTTCCCAAGTGATATGAAGACCCTAAAGTGGAGGAGAGGCCAGGGAGAGTGGTGCCTGAGATGACAGTGTACTAAGGACAGGATTTTAATGAATATCATGAATAATGATAGATGTATAGTACCATGACCTGTCAATAGTTGAGTACATCTTCCTATAAGATGACTTGGGAAGCTAACTTGTGGTGATGACGTGACCTGGGGCAATCCCAAGAGGCAAGGGGGTTGGTTGAATTATCACAGTCCTCAGAGCTCCTCAAGCTTCTGTTTGTGTGTCGCCAATTATGCTGAAGGATCTAAAAAGATGTGCTCTCCCCACTCCTCCTTAGGCCTAGCGTGCACTCAGTGGTTTCTGCAGCAAAGTTGCAAACTTTAATGCTCTGTATTTGTCATCAGAAATAAGACCCAAATTCCTAGATGCATTTCTAATTAAACTATTTGATTCTCAGCTAATTGATATTCAATTAGCAGATATCCCTAAAATGACTGGGACACTGGGGCCATGTAGCGGTGTTCTGGAATGTGACTTTGAAAGCTGCGTTGACTTTAGAACTGGCTACATTCATTTTGGCTGAAGAGGTTACCTAGAGTATAGGATTAAAAGGAAAGTGTATTTTTAAAAATATTATGGGATATTTAAAAAATAACATACTTTAGGCTCAATATTATTTTATGACTCACACATGCCATATTTGTGTGAAAATCAAGAGGCATTCTGAAATCATTCAATTCTTTTTTTGTGCCTGAATTTTTTACTTTAAAAAGATTATTATGACATTCCATTAGTGGCTTTGACAGCGTGATATTGGATTCTCAAAATGAAAGATGTGTGTGAAACATCAGACTTGTCTTATTTTTTAAATAAAGACAGTGGCCCCTCTCACCTGGAAGAGTGCTGTCTCAAATGATTAGATCCTGGCAGACAACAGAGAACAAACGTATTTTGATTAAATTATTTTTCTATTCAATCTGGTGCAGTGTGTAACCTCTCTGTCTATGGCTCTTTGTTTGATCTTTTCATGGATGTGAGCGATTTTATTTACAAAATGGAGGCCAAGAGAGGAAGTTAAAATCTAGAATGATTTGTGTATTCATGGATATGCAAAGGAAGGTTTGAATTAGTCAGAACTACATTTAGAGCTAATAAACTACTAATGTCTAATGTCTGCCTTTGAGAATCTGTGTTTTGTTTTTGTTTTTGTTTTTTTGTTTGTTTCGGATCAGTTTCTAAACCTCTGCACCTAAGTGTTTATATCTTTATGTAATTTGTCCCTCAAAAAGTATTACATGTTAATTCTTCTAGGAAATCTTCCTTGAATACCCATCAAAATGAGTCAAGGGTCCTTACAGTGAGCTCATCTAGCAATCTATATAATTGGTAATTACAGAACTCATAATACCAAAATTATTGATGTGTTTGTTTAAATCCTTTCTGGAGTATGTATCACTTGGTATCTTTAGCATTTATTTCAATGCTTAGGGCATTAGAAATGGTCAATATGGAAGAAATAAATAACCTCCTGGGTGCTTGGTAATAGCAGCAATATGCATTAACATTTGAGAGCCCCTGTGTGCTTATTCACTGTGATGCCTCTCACTCCAAGAACTTGTACTTGGATTGGCCATTGGGAGTTCATAATTATTTTTTTTCATAAGAGTCTGATGCTTTAAAAGCAGCTACCATTTACTTACCACTGTTGGAGTAATTTTAAGTGTAAAAGTCCATGAAAGCTGAAAACTGAATAAAAGAGTTGTTCCCCTCAAACGGGACTGAAGATTAGGGAGGTAGACCTGTACAAGAAAAAAAGACAAAGAAGTGGGTGAGAAGTAGAGTAAGGGTAGAGAAATTCATTGAAAGTTTCATTTATATAATAATATAAAACATCTGTATGATGCCATTAGAATAAGCAATAAATTCTGTTAAAAAAATACAACTGGTCAGACGTGGAGGCTCACGCCTGTAATCCCAGCACTTTGGGAGGCCGAGGTGGGAGGATCACGAGGTCAGGAGATCGAGACCATCCTGGCTAACATGGTGAAACCCCGTCTGTACTAAAAATACAAAAAAATAGCTGGGCGTGGTGGTGGGTACCTGTAGCCCCAGCTACTCAGGAGGCTGAGGCAGGAGAATGGCCTGAACCCGGGAGGCAGAGCTGGCAGTGAGCCAAGATGGCGCTTCTGCACTCCAGCCTGGGCGACAGAGCAAGACTCCGTCTCAAAAAAAAGACAACTAACATGAAAATTTTAACATGATTGGAAATTTTTTTTTTTTTAGTTTTTACTTTAAGGTCATGGATTTTCTTCTGACTCTGGACCTGCTGAGAAGAGTTCTGTGTTATTTTATGGCACAAACTGTAGCTAATGTATTATCCAAAATATTGTTTAATGAGAACCTAAAAACCTTTATAGGAATTTGGGTGAAGAACAAATTTCTTCACACTTTTTATGATTCCCTATCGACACCTCCTCCCCACTAATTCTTCTATCTGGCCAACAAAAATTTGATCACAGATATGTTTGTTTCACCTTTAAAGTCTTTACAAAGCACTTAATCTAGTCTTAAATACAACTGTTCACATGCATTTCGCATCAATTTATATAGTACTTAGTAATAACATTACAATAATAAATACACTGCAAATCAGGCTTGGTAACACATCCACTTATATTAACAATGCCCTGATGCACATTCAATAATTTTGTCATTTCAACCTCAATAGGTAAAAAGGAGAGAGAAGGAGAGAGAAAGAAACACTAAATGTGTTTTATAAGAAAAATCAGCTGTTACATCATGATGATTGTTAAAACAGCTTTCTTCATTGACACAATTGCAAAAAGATTATAATGTCCAGTCAATTGCATTGGCCTAATCTAGAGTATAAGTGTTTTGCTTCTTGGAATTTGTGTTTATATATAAATTAGGTTTTTTAAGTTAGTATATATTGAAAATAATTAGTGGCTTACCATAATACTTTCTCTAACAATCTTCTGATACACAATATCTCTTTTTTCTATATTCAGCTTATTAAATTTGTTCCCTAGGTACTTAAAAATATGTCTTATATTCCATATAGCAAACCTACAAGATGGACATGAATATCCTTATTCTGCAGATTAGAAAAATGAGGACAATTTTGTCGAGTAACTGAAGTGGACCCATAGGTAGCTGTTTCCCAATACTGTTTTGAATCTCAGTTGTATGCTTTGCATTTTCGGCTCAACACTACCACCTCCTGAAAATACTTTTAAGTAGAATTTAGAGGAAAACAAATCAAACACGTCAGAAAACATCAAAGCAAATACAGTAAATAAGATTATACTGAAATAAGTTGGACACACTGTGGAGACTTCCACTTCTGCCCATGAAGAATTAACAGCCACAGAAATTGCTTTCTGAAAGTAAATGACTAGAAACCTGGAAAAAAGATATGAAGCAACAGTTTTAGAGGACAAACAACACAAGACTAAAACACCTGACGGGGGAAGAAAACAAATGAGATAAGATTTAGGTCTGGAGGAATTTTCTATAGCAAAGGGAAGGAAACCTGAACTAAAGCCCAGCAGTGGATTGAACAACTTCAGGATTTCAGGAGGCTGAGGTATCCAGAACAGTGGATTGGAAAGTTTAGTATTTCAGGAGGCTGAAGTATCCAGAACAGTGGATTGAACGAGTTCAGTATTTCAGGAGGCTGATGTATCCAGAAGTTGAAAAGTAAAGTATTTTGGTAGAATAAAATACACACAGGGAGAACTTTCAAGATCTTCAGAATAGACTTTTCTAGTTTTGCTTGTTTGTTTTGTTTTGTTGCAAAATAGAGATAAGAGGAAATTCCATGAGACTGGGGAAAGAAAGCAGTAGGCAAAATAATTCTACAGCAACTGCATTAGGAATACTTCATGTCCTATCTGCCAGAATGTAGGGACTTCATAATATATGGGGTTAGTGTAGAATCCGGAAAAGACACATCCCTTAGTAGAAGGGTTAAATTAGCTAATTGTACTAAACTAGCACAAGAATACAGACGTTCTAGACCCAACCTAACAAAGCTCAATAGGATAAAGTAGGATAAAACTGACCCATAAGGTTCTTACCTGTGTGACTAAATAAAATCCAAAACTCTTTAAAAAATGTAAAAAAAAAAAAGCACAAATAACATAAAATTCACAATGTCTACCACTCAGTAAAAAATTACCAGGCATGAAAAGTAACAACATTTGGCTCATAATTGGGAGAAAAATAAACCCACAGAAACATATGCAGAAATAACAAAGATGATCAAATTAGTAAAAAAAGGATGTCAAAAGATTATTATAAATCTTATGATTATGCTCAGTGATGTAAATGAAGATAAACATAATATGGAGAAAAATCAAAGATATGAAAAGACTGAAATGGAACTTCTAGAAATAAAAAACATACCAAAAATGACAACGACATTGGATTATAGAAAAAGCATCTAAAAGGTCAGCAGACTTGAAAGCCTACCAATCAAAATTATTCAAAATGAAGCACAGAATGCAAAGAAAACCAGGTTGAACAGAAAAGGACAATCTTTTATTCAGTTTTAAGACAATATTTAGTGGTCTAACACATTTGCAATTGGAGTTTTAATAAGTTCAAGGGAGAAAAATATTTAAAACTGTATGCCCCCAATTTTGGAAATTTATTTGTTTAAATAAAAACAAATTGAGCACATAAACACAAAATACCTGAAAACCAATAATATAGATAATTTTAAAACAAACCAGAAAAAAACACATTATATACAGAGTAATAAAAATAAATGTGGCAGAAAATTATTACTAGAAATCAGATCAACCAGAAGTAAATTGTATGGCCTCTTTAATGGCTAAAAAATGTTAGCCATGAATTCTATACTCAGTGAAAATATCTTTCAAAAATGAAGGTGAAATAAGATTTTTCCTGGTCAACAAAAAGAGTTTTATCAAACATGGGCACTACAAATGATGTCAAAATTGATTCCTCTTGCAGAAGGAATGGTAACAGGTTGGCTTTTTTTGGGGGGGGATGGTATTTTGCTCTGTCACCCAGGGTGGAGTGCAGTTGCGTGATCTCGGCTCACTGCAACCTCCATCTCTGGGGTTCAAGTGATTCTCCTGCCTCAGCCTCCCAAGTAGCTGGGACTACAACAGGCGTGTACCACCACGCCCAGCTAATTTTTGTATTTTTAGTAAAGACAGGGTTTCACCATGTTGGCCAGGCTGGTCTTCATCTCCTGACCTCGTGATCTGCCCGCCTAGGCCTTCCAAAGTGCTGGGATTACACGCACGAGCCACCACGCCCAGCGTGACATTTTTACCTATGCAAAGGAATAAACAGCACAAAAATGGGAAAAGTGTGAGTAAATATAAAAGACCCTGTTCTTAATTTTTAGCCTCTTTAAAAAGAAAATTGTTCTGGTTCTGTATAAGAAGTTTGAAAGTAATGAGGGAGAAGAAAAGGAAAAATCAGTTAGGTAAACAGTTAAGGCTGGTCCTCGGAGAAGCAGCCTGTCTGAAAAATCACAGCTACAGGCAAAAATAGAGCAGCCTGGGGAAAACTCAAGGCTGCACCTGCACAGACAAGCATGCAGGGTCCAGCACAGAAGCCTTTTGTTCTTCGGGTGATTAACCAGCTCCCAGGGAAAAGTTTCCCCTTCTTTTCAGACATGTACACGGTGGGCTCCGTGGGAACTTGCACAGGGAGGAGGGGGCTTCCCTAAAACAAACCCACAGTTTTACAAACAAGAGAAGCAGCGCTTTGTGCTTACCTAGAGTCATACCCACAACTACACAGACAAGGGGGAGTTGCGCAGACAGCTTTTCAGACGAAGAAAAGTTACCCAAACAGCTACAGAGCTGAGAGGAGTTTCTTATACTAACTTCTGGGATTGAACTGTAAAAATGGAAAACCACTTGGGCTCTCCTCTCCTCTGCAGAGAGCTTTCTTTTTTTGTTCATTAAACTTTCACTCCAACCTCACCATTTGCACCCACACTCCTTTATTTTCTCAGTCATGAGACAATGAGCTGAGATAACACCTTAGACAACGAGTTAGGACAAAGTGTCCTTTTGAAACAGGCAATGAGATGCAGTAGAGCACTGGGCTCCTGTCTTCCCAGGGCACGGACAAGTCGGGCTCAGCTGTGTGCACCTTCTTCACTAAAAGGCTCTGCAAGAAAGGGAAACTCTGCCCCTTCCAGCAGACCGAGGGAAGATGATGGTGGTGTGTAAGCACCGGCTCTGGGGCTGTACAAGAAGGGCGACCACTGCAAGTTCCTGCACCGGTTGACCTCACCGTGATGCCCGAGTGTTGCTTCTACTCCACGTTCCTGCACCGGTTGACCTCCCGCGATGCCCGAATGCTACATGTTCTCCACGTTCCTGCACCGGTTGACCTCCTGCGATGCCCGAATGCTACTGCTACTCCACGTTTGGTGTCCGTGTAAATATCGCCATGTCCCCAGAATAATGTGTCTCAACTATTTCGTGGCTTCTACCCTGAGGGACCCAAGTGCCAATCTGCTCATCCCAAGATGAATCTTTTATTCAACCTGAGTTACACGAAGTCATCTCCACTGTATGCCCTTTACTGTTCCAGAGATTTAAATGCTGGTCAGGTTAACACCACTCTGCCAGCGCTGCAGCTCTTTGGATAAACAGAGACAAATGTAGGGATCCGAGAAGCCACTTCCAACGACTGTTGCTGTCTCTTGCCTCTACAGATCATTCTGTTCTATTTTCATTTTATAAGTTTAGAAACAGAGTATTAAGCACTAAAAGAGAGGACACTTTGTCCTAACAACTGCTAAAAAGTTAAACTGAAAAATCAACTTTTCTCAGATTCATTAGGGAAGTGGAGCCACAGGGAAAAGTACTGCCCCCAAATTGGAAAGACAGAAAGGCCGATACAGGAATCACAGTGTGCCAGAACAGAAAGTCAAGAGCAAGAACTCTGGGAATCAGTGGTGGAATCTGAACTGGAATTGACAAATTTCTGTAAGGTAGACGTGGACAAGTGTGAGAATTAAAACCCCCAGGAGGACCCAGACATAGAGAAGCAGCCGTACATTTACATCTTGTATCTCCGGGAGTTTCACCAGGATCTGACATTGAGGATTAGAGAAAAATCCCCTGTACTTCCAGCAGGGGGTGGGGAAAAGGAACCAGGTTGAAATAGGAAACAGGGCAGAACGTTCTGTTTTGGAAAAGATTTCCCCTCAAGAGAAACTAACAGAGCCAAACCTGCTGGGATTTTCTTAGAGCCTAAGTGAGGGGAGCAAGGGGAGAGTCCAGCTCCAACTGCTCAAGCTTTTCTGTTCCACTTAAGAAGAAGGGGAGGGTGGCCGGCGCAGTGGCTCACCCCTGTAATCCCAGCACTTTGGGAGGCTGAGGCTAGCAGATCACCAGGTCAGGAGTTTGAGATCAGCCTGGCCAACAGGGTGACATTCCATCTCTACTAAAAATACAAAAATTCGCTGGGCATGGTGCCGGGTGCCTGCGATCCCAGCTACTCAGGAGGCCGAGGCAGGAGAATGGCATGAACCTGGGAGGTGGAGGTTTCAGTGAGCTGAGATGGTGCCACTGCACTCCAGCCTGAGTGACAGAACGAGACACTGACTTGAAAAAAAAAAAAAAAGAGGAGGGCAGAAGATGAGAAGCATTGTGGCTTCCCAGAGGCATAGATCACTAAAGACAGAGCTACTCACAGCGCTGAGAACACTTCAAGGCTCACCGTAAAGTTCTGCGTTCACAACAGGGTGGTATTTCTGTAAGGATAAAATGCAGAAAAAAGGAACAGAAGAGAGATGTCAGAAACAGACTTATACGTAGTTATTTTTCAAGATGTTGCCAGGTAATTAACAGGAAAGAATAGTCTTTTCAAAAAATGATGCAGGGACATTGGGTTATTTATATGAAATAGAATTCATTTCAACCCTTATTTTATACCATTTAAAAAATTAAATTTACATGGATTATTAAATTTATGAGCTAAAGCTCAATAATTCCTAGAAGAAAACATGACCTTGATTTGGTAAGCATTTCTTAGATAGGACACAAAAAGAACAAATTATAACAGAAAATTGATAAATTGAATTTGGTAAAAATGGGGAAAATTTTTAAATGACTTTTAAGAAAAGGAAAGGTAAGCCACCACTAGTTCAAAGAAACTATTGCACAGCAGATATCTGATGAAGGTCTGTATCCAGAAACATAATATATCTTGATTAGAAGAAAGTAATCAACTCAATTAAGAAATAGGGAAAATGGGCCGGGTGCAGTGGCTCACGCCTGTAATCCCAGCACTTTGAGAGGCCAAGGCAGGCGGATCAGGAGGTCAGGAGATAGAGACCACCCTGGCCAACACGGTGAAACCCTGTCTCTAGTAAAATACAAAAAAAAAAAAAAAAAAAAAATTAGCCGGGCATGGTGGCACACGCCTGTGGTCCCAGCTACTCAGGAGGCTGAGCAGGGAAATCGCTTGAACCCAGGAGGCGGAGGTTGCAGTGAGCCCAGATCGCACCACTGCACTCCAGCCTAGGTGACAGAGCAAGACTGTTTCAAAAAAAAAAAAGAGGAAATGGAGAAAATGTTTGACACTTCACTAAGAAATGTGTATAAATGGCAAATAAACACAAGAAAAGATGTACGGTATCATTAATCATTAGGGAAACGCACATTAAAACCACCATGAGTCACCACCACACATGTAGAAAGCTTAAACTTTTAAGACTGACAAACCCCAAATACTTATGAGGAAGTAAAACAACCACCATTCTCAGACATTGGTGAAGAGAATCAGAATCATTCAGCCACTTTGGAAAACAGTACACATCATGCTTTACAGAAAGAAATGGTATAGAAATGAGCAGAGGCACTAGTGTCTCTTTATGACCATATATTCCAGAGTGCCAACTGGTAAAATTATTCTTTAGTTCTACCTCAAAAATCTACTTCTATAATTTAACTTGTAATTCTAATATATGATATCTTTCAGAACACGCCTATGTGAACTTAATTAAATCTTGGTCCAAACATGCTTATTTTTATTTCTTTATTTTATTTATTTTTATTTTTTTTTTAATGAGAACCAGGATAATGAGATAGTTCTTCTTTTATAAGAATATGAAGTTTACCTTTCATTTAAAACAGTACTACTGGCACCTTGTCATATAAAATTTTACATGGAATTACATATTCTAAGAACAGCTATCTGAGAAATGTGTAATTTCTTTTTCTCTAGTTTTTTATGTTTATTCTACTATGATGTATGTGAAAATATATTTCATATGTAATTATGAGATTATAGTTAATTATATTTCCAAAAGTGAAGAAATTTTTGTATTTTTATTTTAAAATAACAATAGGAAAGTATTTGAAATATCTTTTTAAATTCTCAAATATGATTCATAACATCTTATTTTTATTTCACTTCTTACTTTTTTGTCTTTTTTCCTTCCATCCTTCCTTTCCTTCTTTCTTTTCTCCTTTGGATTATTTTTAACTGGTGCCTCAGCTCTTCTTAAGTATATAGAACTTCTAAAATTATAAGCAGAGAATGGTCTTTGGTTCCCAGAAAACTTAAAGAGTTAAAATTTACTCATTATCATATAAAGTTCCTCAGCATGTCATTTTGTAATGAGAGCAGACTCAGTATTATAATATAAACCTCACTGGTCCTGTATTCTTTACAACGAACAACCAAAGACCCTTTATGAAGTTTGATACATTTTAAAATATTCAACATAGTTTTATTTCATGTCCTTGCTATTTTATAAAGAGGACTTCATAGTCACATGATGAGGACTTTGGGGATAATATACCTGAAGTGTACCACCCTGCCCTTTCTGTTCTTCTGCAAGGCAAATCTGAGGAATTTTTTTTTATTGTTCATTTTTCCAAGAATTCCTACCAACTGATGTCTTTACTGCCTACAAAGTAGAGGGATTTTAAAAAGTCCGATAACTCTGTTTGCACAGATATGGCCAAATATTTCCAGTTTTCAGGTTAATTCTCCACTTTTTAACCCAGACAAATAAATGTTGGATTAGATTTTACAAGATGGGCAATTAAGAATAAATTACAGTTGGCTCTATATATCAAAATCAAGCACGGACACAAAACCATGCTTGCACTCAGTCCTCTGAAGAAATCACATTATTCCTTTCTTTCTTCCTATTTGGTTAATTTTATAAGGAATGAAACCCCATGTTGCAAAAAGAATAAAAAATACTCCACGATTTTTTAAAATTTTGCAAATTTATAAATAAATGGGTACAATTTCTTACTAAGTTTCTCAGTTTCAGCCTAGGCAGAGACATACTTGCAGCTATCCTATTTATCTCCATTTATCTCCGTAACAGAGAAACCAGCAATGAGAGCTTTAAGCCTAGCAAAAGTCAGAAGACACCAATAAGAGACTTTGGCATAACATTAAAGATCGACCAAGCTAAGACAAGAACGAGGATTTTTTTCAATATGAATAATCCAGGAAGAAACCACAAGAATAATGACTTTTAACATATCCAAACAAATGTAAATTTCTCCTCCCCCAACCCTTACAAAAGCAAGCAGAAAACATCAAAACCCACTGAGAAACTCGAAGTAGGCACAAGCACTTCAAAATTAATATAGAAAAGGCTAAGTTTATAAAATGAGTAAATTTCGATACAGAATTATATTCACATAATGAATCAGGATTATTTTCACCCCATACATGGTCTTTATCAAGAGAAAGAAGGGATGTAAAGAATATGAACCTAAATAGGCCGGGCGCGGTGGCTCACGCTTGTAATCCCAGCACTTTGGGAGGCCGAGGCAGGCGGATCACGAAGTCAGGAGATCGAGACCACGGTGAAACTCCGTCTCTACTAAAAAATACAAAAAGAAAAATTAGCCGGGCGTGGTGGCGGGCGCCTGTAGTCCCAGCTACTCGGAGAGGCTGAGGCAGGAGAATGGCGTGAACCCGGGAGGCGGAGCTTGGTGAGCCGAGGTTGCACCACTGCACTCCAGCCTGGGCGACAGAGCGAGACTCCGTCTCAAAAAAAAAAAAAAAAAAAAAAAGAATATGAACCTAAATATAACCATTTTCTATTTTAGGTGACAGCATTCTGTGACTCACTAGAATTAGAAAACAGTGACATTAGAATTAGTGACAATTAGAAGGCAAAAGGAAGAAAGGGAAAGAATGGCATCTTTTACTTACTCGTGATAAAAGCAACAGGAAGGAGGTTGGCATCAGGGAAGGTAGGTTGGACTTAAGCTGATTCTCACTGCTATAATTATCTACTGTGTCTGGTTTTGCTCCTGTTTACTGTGTGATACTTGATATCATAATGAACTGTTGATTGTGTTTATGAACATTTGCAAGGTGCTCATTTGCTGCTATTTTTCAGTTAGAAATGTTGTTTTGTGTACCAAAAATGGCTTGACCAGCTGAAAATAATTCTATATAATTTCAATTTAATAGAGATACACTTCCCTAAATTCAATTTTATGCAGTTGTGTTACACACAAATTGCTAAACCACAGAAAAGAGGAAAAAAAAAGACATATTATGTATGTAATTCCCTTCAACCACTTCCTCTGCTTGTACATTTGTTGCCAGAAACAATTTTATGATTTGCGATTGGCAATAGCATTTTCAAAAAATGGTTAATTTTTTTCCCAAACATTACCAATAATTTTTTATTCTAAAAGCCAAGACAACTTGACAAAAAATATGTTAAATTTCTAGTCTCTTTTTAATGCAAATATATTAAAAACTAAAAATGAATTTGTACTCCAAAGATTTCTGGCACAGTCTTTCTTAAGAAAATCTCTAATTGGATAGAATAGGCATGTTCCCATAATTCGCTATTATTAAGAACTATTGGTTGGGTGCAGTGGCTCACGCCTGTAATCCCAGCACTTTGGGAGGCCAAGGCGGGCGGATCACGAGGTCAGGAGATCAAGACCATCCTGACTAACATGGTGAAACCCCATCTCTACTAAAAGTACAAAAAATTAGCCGGGTGTGGTGGCGGGTGCCTGTAGTCCCAGCTACTCGGGAGGCTGAGGCAGGAGAGTGGCATGAACCCAGGAGGTGGAGCTTGCAGTGAGTGGAGATCGTGCCACTGCACTCCAGCCTGGGCGACAGAGCAAGACTCTGTCTCAAAAAAAAAAAAAAAAAAAGAAAAGAAAAGAAAGTATTAATAAGCAATTAGTACCCTAGCTGGATCTCTCAATCAACAACATTTACTGAACATCATTAGGTTGTGCAGCTTGGAGAAATGTTAAGAATTATTTAAAATTTATCCATGATGAAGAATAATAGAATTAGCAATGATTCATCATTATCTAGGTACCTGGCCATTAAAAACATAATATTAATAATTTTATTTCTTCCCAAAATGTTGCCCCTTTTATCAGTTTCCTGATTGTGTTTTCAGCGGATTTTAGTTATTTACTGCTATGTAAGATTTAAGGGGTGTCTGTGTGTGTGTGTATGTGTGTATCACAGATACTGAATGCATAGCCCAATGCCTGTATTTTAGTTATTGATATCTGTATAACATTTCTGCAGAACTTTATGGCTTAAAACAACAGGCACTTGTTATCCCCCAGTTTCTGTGGGACAGGGGTTTGAGTCACTCGGCCAGGTATTACTAGCTAGCTCAGGGTCTCTTGTGTCTGCGAGTAGAATGCTGGTGTGGGCCACAGTCTACTGAGGCTGGAGCGTCCTCCTCTGGAACTCTCATGGCTATAAAATGAAGAAGTCACTTGGTTGCTGTTACCTTGCTGTGTGAACCTCTCCATAAGGTGATTTGAGTGTCCTCACTAATGGCATCTGGCTTTCCCCAGAGTGAGCAAACTCTCAAAAGAGGACAAGTGAAGCGGAAGCTTTTTATGGCTTAGTCCCAGTAGTCACCCCACTGTTCCTTCCACTTAGTCATTGGAATCAAGCCACTACGTCCCACCGATGTTCATGGGAAAGGGACTTAGGCTCTAACTCTTCAAGGAGAAGGTGTCAAAGAATTTGTGAACATATTTACAAATCTTTACAATAACTTTTTGCATACATCCATGCACTGGTATAACCTAGCATTTATGCTAATAAAGTGTTATGTGCATGCTTTTGGTTAGTGTCTAGATATAATTTTTTTTTGTATTATTTACTTTCAATCCATCTGTGTCCATATATTTATAATATGTTTCTTATAAATGGTGCATAATTGGATCCTGTATTGTATCCTGTCTTATAGCTTTTGCCTTCAAGTATAATGTTTTCACCACTTATACTTTTTATTTTCTTTTATATATATACTGCTCCTTGCAGAGCAGAGATACTCAATAGGCAGTGTGCCAAGAGTAGCCCAACCTTTATACTTTATGCCGTTGCTGATAGAGTGGGATTTATATAGAGAATGTTTCAGTTTATTATCTATTTGCACTATCTAATTGTTACTTTATTCTACTGTTATTGCCTTCTTTTGAATTAATCCACTTCTCAATCTTCCATTTTATTCCTTCTATTAGTTTTTTACATTATAATTCTAGTGGTTGCTCTTTATAGCATGCACCTCCGACTTAATAGAGTGTACTCTAAATTAGTATAATGGTTTTAGGAATTGTTAAAAAGTGTATGTGGCCTACAACATTTTAACTCCACTTACAGTTAATATTCTTTTAAAGTTAACTACACAGTTGTCCTTCCTTCATGGCTAGGGTTCTGCCCCTCCATCTTGAATCATTTTCCATCAGCGTGGCATATTTCCTGTAGTATTTCTTGGTAATTCAGATCTGTTGGTAAACTTTACATTTTCTCAATTTGTAATTTCTTAAAAAAAGTTGTCATTTGGCCTTCATTTTTGATGGTTATTTTAGCAGAATTTAGACTTTCAGTTTGACAATATATTTTTCTCCTGAACATTACAGATACCATTTCATTCTTTTCTGTTTATTTAATTTGTTCAAGGCAGCCATCAATTTTAACATACTCCTTAAAAGATGATGTGCTTCTTTTCTATGAATGCCTTCACAATTTTTCTCTTTACTTTTCAATTATAGCAGTTTGACTATGACACGCCTATGTGTGGCTTTATTTTATTTTTCTTGCTTGAGAGTTGCTGAGCTTCATAAACACAGGTATTTTATCAGTTTTAAGGCCTTTATCTCTGCAAATATTGCTACTGCTTCATTCTCTTGGTCCTTCACCATTAGAACTTCAATGCAGATACCTCAGACATTCTGACCACATATTTTATATGTCTGCTATGCGTTGTTTTCTTTTTTTCATTCTTTATTCTCTGTACTAAGTTTTGGTATTTTCTACTGACCTACTGTAGAGTTTATTAATATTGTCTTCTGTTGTGTTCAGTCTGTTGTTAAACAATCCAATGGGTCTTTATATCAATTAATTCATGCATTGAATGAATATCAGTTATTATATCTTTTGGTTCTAGTGTATCTATTTTTTTCTTACAATTCCACTTATACATCACAATTCTTCTTTGTTCATTTATTTTGTCTCCTCTATTTAACATATTTATAATAATTATTTTAGTTATTTTAAAATTCTTGGCATAGTTCTAATGCTATTGTCATCAATGGGCCTACTGATTTTTTTTTCTTTGAATTATTGGTCACATTTTTCTGCCTGTTTATGTGTATGGTAATTGGTTATTTTTAATTTTATGCCTCCGACATATATAAAAGACTGAAGATTATTTTAATTTTCCCTAGAAGTTCTCCTCTTTCCTGTGTGAGGAAGATAGGGTGACAAGCCGATCACTATGATGTAATCAGGTCTGTGCTGAGGCAATTTCAGCCCCACTCAGTCTATTTCTAGTTTGCTTCTAGTCTGTGGATGTGCCTTTCATGGAATTTTTTAATTGAGAGCCTGGCAATTCTCTATCTCCTCACACCTCCAAGCAAAGATGGAAGGATATTCATTATTGCCTTCGGGGGATTTTTCATTTAGCTCTTGAGATTTTACTCATGTAGCTAAAAATCTGACAGCCATCTTGAGGGGAGACTGGCAGTGTGTTTGACGACATCTCTCCTCCCTGCTTCAAACACACGGCCAGACTAATCCTGTCAGACTCATCGCAGTGCATCTGGTGAGAGTTGATTGTAATTGGGGTTTTATTTTACATTTTCCAGTTTACTACAGTTGGCACTTTAAAAAATCATCCTCTTGTTTGTAATTTCCATCTCTCAGTTGTAATATTCTTGTTCTTTTCTGTTTTTTTTTTTTTTTTTTTTTTTTTTTTTTGAGACGGAGTCTCGCTGTGTCGCCCAGGCTGGAGTGCAGTGGCGCAATCTCGGCTCACTGCAAGCTCCGCCTCCCGGGTTCCCGCCATTCTCCTGCCTCAGCCTCTCCGAGTAGCTGGGACTACAGGCGCCCGCCACCACGCCTGGCTAATTTTTTGTATTTTTAGTAGAGATGGGGTTTCACTATGTTAGCCAGGATGGTCTCAATCTCCTGACCTCGTGATCCACCCGCCTGGGCTTCCCAAAGTGCTGGGATTACAGGCGTGAGCCACCACGCCTAGCCTGTTCTTGTTCTTTTCTTTTTTCTTTTTTTGAGCCCAAGTCTCGCTCTGTCGCCCAGGCTGGAGTGCAGTGGCGCGATCTTGGCTCACTGCAAGCTCCGCCTCCCAGCTTCACGCCATTTTATTGCCTCAGCCTCCCGAGTAGCTGGGACTACAGGCGCCCGCCACCACGCCCGGCTAATTTTTTGTATTTTTAGTAGAGATGGGGTTTCACCGTGGTCTCGATCTCCTGACCTCGTGATCCACCTGCCTCGGCTTCCCAAAGTGCTGGGATTACAGGCTTGAGCCACCACGCCTAGCCTGTTCTTGTTTTTTTCTTTTACCCATTTTTAAATTACATTTTCTGTCTTTTCCTTATAGATTTGAGGATCTCTTTATATATTCTGGAAATCATCCCTTTGTAAATTATGTCAAAAGCAATTACATTATTTCCAAGTTCATCTTGTTCTTTTATTCTCTTTGTGATATTCTTTAATAAATAACCATTTTTAATTCGATATACACAACTTCATTTATTAACTTTACAGTATGTTCTTTCTTTTACATCATGCTTAAAAGAATTTCCTACTTCAAGATCGAAAGGATACTTTCACTTTTTTGTCTTTAGTCTCCTTGAAATTGAGTTTTGTGAGTAGCACTAGGCAGGAGTCTAAGCTCTTTCATTTGCTCTTCAATTTTCCCTCACTCTTGCCCTTTCTCCATCCGTCCCTTCCTTCTTTCCTTTCTTTCTTCCTTCCTTTCCTCCATTCTCATTTGCTCTCCTTTTTGCTCCCCTTCCACATTCTCTTTTTCCCTGTCCTTCCACTTTCTCCCTCTGTCTCTCATCCTTTTCTTTTCTTCTTGGGTCATATCTCTAATTGTATGATCACGATTTATTGGAAGGCTCATTCTTTTTCTATGGATCTGCACAACCATGGCAGTCCTCAATTGTCTATATGAGGTAATTTCTTGGCTCTTTATTCTCTGTTATCATTTGAGTATTAATGTTTCATTACCATGCTATTATAATTTTTATTATTTATAATAAATTGATAACAAATAATTGGTAAAGCAGCCCCTCTCACCTTGTTAGCATTCTTCAAGAGGATTTTGATAATTAATGAATGTTTATACATCGAGATACATTACAGATTCAGCTTATAAATTTACACTGAAAGCGTATTGGATTTTCAGTGCATTAAATTTATAGATACTGTTAGAGAAGTTCGAAATATTATTCATTAACTCTTTCAAACTGTGAACTAGATATATCTTCTCATTTATTGGAAATAGGTCTTCCTACTATCTTTTACTAAACTTAAACATTTTTATAGGTATGACATATCATGTTTTTAAATACAACCATATTTTCAATTCTATTATAAATGAAGTCTTAAAAATATATATTTGTTGACTTATAGAATACATTTTTTATATTGATATATTTTCACTAGCCTTTCTAAGCCTTATAATTACTTTACAAATTGTCTCTAGATTCCTTTGGATTTTCTACAGAGACAATTATATAATATTCAAAGAAAGTTTGTTTTCTTCTTTCTAATGTTTCAGACTTTATCTATTTCCTCAAAATTTCAAATGTATCAGTTAAAATCGATTATGTTGGTTGAGCAATGATGTCTTCATATATAATTATTTATTTCTACTTTCTAGTATTATTTGTGCTTTCAGCAAACATTTGTTAATCTATTACTCCTTTCACAGAGCTAGTTCGTATGCCTGGATCAATTGATTCCTGTTATATCGTTTTCCTCTTTTTGTTTCTTTTTCACATTTCTTAAATTGCATACATAATTATTGGCATCTCTTCTTTTATAATATACATTTTATAATACACATTTGATGCTATAAATTTTCCTTTATTGTTTTAGCGACATTACATTTTCATATTTAGAATTACAGTCAATTGTACGTATTACTTAGCTCAAATACTTTCTTAATTTTCATTATAATTCTTAAGCTTTGTGAATTATTTAGAGGTATGTTATCTTTTTGTTATAAAATTTAACCCAATGTCATTGGTCTAGAGATAGAAATCAATTGACAATTGGCAAATTTTGTTTATGAAATGCCTTTTGCCAAGTTTTTTAATGATTCATGAGTGACTAAAAAGAATGTATATTATGCAACTATTAGGCACCATGTTCACCTGATCAGCTAATTATGTTGTTTAAGTATTCTGCATACTCTCTCCTTGCTTTCTCTCTTTATCTTGCTCTCACTCTCTTTTGCTTAATGAAATACTAAAAAGAAAACCCTTATCCCTTTACTGCATAAAATTTGGAAAATGAAATCAGTAGAAAACATTACTTGTAATCTCATCATCCAGTAAAATTTAATGTTATTTTTTTAATTAATCAATTGTACCTCTTTTGAAATATATTACATATTGATTTCAGATATAAATAGATACAGATAGAGGTGGAGATTATAGAAGAAAAGAAATATTTTCTCCCCCATCTTAGGTTCATGGCTGAGACCCCTGTAGCAAAGGACAGTTTACTAGGAGAAACACATACAAATGTATTTGATGTAAGTTTTATATGACACGGAGTTTCATAAATGAAAATTGAAATATACAGGTAAATCTGTACATTTTTATGGTTAGGTTTGAAGAAGAGTGAGTAGGTGTAGAGAACATGATTGGAGGACAAGTATTTGGGGAACTTAGCAAGGCCTATTTGTTCATGTGCTTCTCTGTGTCCTTGTGTCTTCAGAGATAAGGATGCTCTTTTCTTCCAGGTATAGAAGGGCATATTTTGAATGAAAGTCGTACAACCTGCTTTGGAGAAGGGCAGGAGAAGGTCAGAGTGATCTTCCTGCTTCTGCTGTTTTCTCAAATGCCAAGGTGCCATATTTTGGGGTAGTCTGCCCTGAACCCCAGAGATGGAGATATACCCTGGTATCCCCTCCTTGAAAATCTGCTACCACATCTTTGAGGTTTATTTAGCCAAAAGAAGTCAGGCCTGACTGTCTCTAAACTTTAGTGTCTTGTCAGTCTACTATTGGCAAAGTTTCTAAAACAGCTATGTGGTGTCACTAATGAAGACTAGTTCTATGTAGTTTCATACATTTTTTTCTGCCCTGATGATGCCTGGATAATGATGTAAAGTGGAGCCACAGATTTTGGAAAACCCCAGGCATGACTACAAGTAGAAGTCCATTGAATATCAACAGGAAAAGTAGTTGCAGTCATAAAATCCCTTTCTTAGTTTGGGCTGTTTTCCCCAAAGAAATGTCTCTTCTTTTTCCATAGGGACCAACTTTGCACATGCTGTAAGAGGGAGTCTTGTTAAAACTTGCTCCCCCAGCAGTGGGTTCCCTACTTGTAGATTACATTTGAATAGCTAAGAAGAGAACTCTTCAACAATTGCTGCCACTCACCGCCTAAAGTATATTTTCAAAAGGGAACATTTTATTAACTTGCTAATAAAATAAAGAGTTTTCTTTGTTATTTCAATTCGAAGACAGCTTTTCTATCAAATTCTCATAGTTTTGTAATAAAATAGTTTTCCATTGTCTACTACGTCTTAAGAATCAGGTTGCTAATAAAATTTAGAATGATAAAAGTATTAATTAGTAAATTGCCTGGATTTTAGAGAAATTTAATGGACTATGTTGACTCCTCTTTGTAAATTTGTGATAAACCTAGTTAGGTGTGATAGTTTTGTTTTGCATAGGAATTAATGGTTAAGCCAACACTTACCTGATGTTCAGAATAGTTTAAATAGCGTAAATCAATATACGGTACATGTAAAATGTTGGAGGTCAGAAACTGATACCCTAAAATACAGCACTTTGACATGCTGAACTGAAGTAGAAGCCTCAGGTCTCTCTGAATTCCCCACCTTCCCAACTCTCAATCCTCTGTCTCTCCCAAAGCAGAGGATGGAGTATTCTCTGAAGTTTCCTCATTTGCCCAAGGTTTAGATCCACCCAAGAAGAAAGCAGTTACCTCTGGTTTCTCCCCTGAGGACCATTAACTCCTATATCACAGGAAAAAGGACTGAAGTCTGTCAACACACTGGACAGACTTTTGTCACAAACCATTGTCTAGTTTCTAGGCCAAACTGACTGTGCCCTGGGCCATTGTGTGTTCTCCAAGTCCATTCATTTTCCTCCGAAAATCACTAGCCCTCAAATTTCCATGCTCCTCCTGTCTCCCCTCCCGTAAGAAGAAGGGCACGTACGCATCTGTATCCCAGTGGGCTACTGAGTAATGATTGTCCTAAGAATCTCCATGCTGTGCATGTTAATAAATTTGTATGGCTTTTCTGTTATTAACCTGCCTTCTATGAGTTGATTTTTCAGCAAATCTTCAAAGGGCAAAGAGGAACTTTTCCATTGTCTCCTACAGAAACATTTAAAATTCTGTAAAACAATGACAAAATCAAAAGCCATGTAAAATCTTGTGTGTTTGTGGTATTTTTAGCAAAATTTTATTTCATATTTATATCATCCAAAATTCTAATATAATAGTTCTAAATAGAATTTTAGGGTCCATGAACTCATCTTTGCACTTTTGAAGCAGAGGAGGACTGTGACAGAGTCAAAATCTCAGTTTCTCGGTTCCACAGGCTGTCTCCTCACATGACAGCTGGATAATCTTCGATTTTCAGTCCTGTGTATTTATAACACATTTTAACCAGCAGAATGCTGGAAATTATCTGCTAGTCACTCTTCTATCTTGACCAACATATAAAATCACTGATGTAGAATTCAGTGTTGCAACATTTTGAAAAAAAATAGTTTTGGCAATAATTTTAAATATCATTGGCATTAGAGTCTGACAGACTAAAATTAAGTCCTTGTGTTATGATTCATTAGCTTAAAGGCATGATGATTGTGACAACCTCACTGAGTCTTGATTTCTTTATTTAAAGATAATATCGTGAACCTAGGTTTCAAGTTCTTCATGAAGATTGACATTTTATAGATAATGTGCAAAAAATAGGTTTGACATGTTGTAAGCGTTTGATAAATAACATTTATTATAATAATTTTCAGCAACAATAAGAAAGAAAGTCACAGTGTTCCTAAGAGACTTAGAGGTTTAGGTCCTACATTGCGAAGGTTTAGTATCTGCATTGTTCCAACAGAGGGAGCAGACATATAGAACTCAGTTCCCATTCTTGGTTTATTTATTTTGAGTATTCAACCGAAGAAAGGAGTTAATGAAATGAGAAGACCTGTGTGGGCAAACTAACCTTATGTAGAATGTGCCCTCTTATTATGAAATGAGAAGACAACCCCTTTTCAGAACTACTACAAAACAATGCCATACCCATCCATCGTTATTACCAGTTATTTCCAAGTCTCCCCTGCTATTTCCAGAGTACACCTTCCTGTGGGGAAAAGCTAACCTATAATAAATGTATTTCCTACACCTCAGAGGCCACACAAGTCTTACATTTTACAAGGAGTAATATTTTCTTTTGCAGTTTCTCTCCAATGTACTTTATATCCATCTAGTCCATAGCAGAAATAGTAAAATTTCCAAATTCAATAAACTGAAAAAAAAGGTCTAAAAGCTGGAGCCGTATATAGACAGAATTATAAATGCACATTATTATACCATTAAGAAATTGTTTTATAACATTTAACATTATTGTAACATGCCTGTGTTGCACAAATTCATATATACTATGAATAAAGTCACATACATTAAAACATAGAGTACGTTAAATATGGTATTCAGTTTTGTAAAACCAAGTTTGTCTGACGTGGTGTTTTTCTGGAAAACACAATAAGAAAGCTTTCCATGTATAAATGAATGACAATGGGTTTTTACATGCATGCCTAGCTTTCAATGTGTAAATGACAACAGGTTTTAACATGCATGTCTCCAAACTGGATTCTGCAAATTGTATTCTAAATGAAAAATATCTCTCTAGTAAACAAAATCTCATAAGACAGGAATTTATCTCAAATAAATTTTTGGCCAAATGTTTAGTCTGTAGGAGAGAAAAAGCAATATATTTTCCTCACCCATCACAGAGTTCATAGCTGAAACCCTTGTAACAAAATACAAATTAACAAAAGAAAATATGCAACTTTATTTAAGTTTTACATGACATGGGAAACTTCAGAGATGAAGACCTGAAAATCCAGGGACAACTGTGTGTTTTTATGGACAGTCATGCAGAAGTGTGATTGGAGGACAAACGGGTATGGTCTAATGGTAGTAAACTCGGGGGGCGGGAACTTATGAAGCCCTGTTTGTTCGGATTCTTGTTAGAGTCCCTGTGTGACCGTCCTTCCCTCTGGCTAAACATCAAGACACTTGTCTCATGAGGGTTTTCAGGAGAGAAGAAGCTGGGAGAGGTCACAGTGACCTTCCTACTTCTGCTATTTTTCTCAAGTGCTAGAGTCCATATTTGGGGATATTTTGAAACTCAATAAGTCTTTGCTGAAATACAGTATATCTATATTCTTTTATCTTTAACTTTTGTGTATTACACACCATTCTACTTTTCTTTTTTTTAATTTTTTTTTTTAGATGGAGTCTCGCTCTGTCGCCCAGGCTGGAGTGCAGTGGCGTGATCTCAGCTCACTGCAAGCTCCGCCTCCCGGGTTCCCGCCATTCTCCTCCCTCAGCCTTCCAAGTAGCTGGGACTACAGGTGCCCGCCACCATGCCCAGCTAATTTTTTTGTATTTTTTTAGTAGAGATGGGGTTTCACCATGTTAGCCAGGATGGTCTTGATCTCCTGACCTCGTGAACTGCCTGCTTCAGCCTCCCAAAGTGTTGGGGTTATAGGCGTGAGCCAACTGTTTTTCAAATAAAGTGATATATTTGTTAAAGTTGTGTGTAAACTAATTATAGCAAAATTTTTATAAACAAAATTATTTCAAAGATAAATCTTACATCATACAGTTACATGTAAAGAGTAGTGTTGTATCGGATCTACAGTGTCTAACAGCCTTTCTCTCTGTTAATGTTACAAAACATTGGTCATTGGCAGCTCATGCTACTGTCATTTTTATACAAGCCCATAAACTTGAATTTTAAATGAATCACCCAAATGATTTTTCAGGTAGTCATCTTCCAGAAATATTGGCTTGTAGAATTGAAATTTTATTCTACGTTTTCTAACTATCAGTAGTTAAAATCTACATCTCAAAAGTGAACTGTCAAGTCACTGAAGCCCAGGAGTTTGGAGGTTTGGTTTTGAAGGCTCCACGTGTTTCACCGTGAATAAGTGCGGTCTCACACATTTAAGAAGCATGTTCCACACTGTATATGAATAATAGTCTTTAACCTACCAGGCATGCGGCTTGATAGGCATTATTGCACACTGCATATTGAAGATTTTATTTCATGTCACCAGAACAATTACTCCAGTGAAAATTTAGTTTGTTATGTACTTTGTATAAAACTTATGTCTTCTCACATGAATTACTGGGAAGCCATACTTTTTAAAAAGATGTAATAGAATTAAAGAAAGTTAACTCCTAGAATAATAGCAGAATTGGCAATTCATATTCCATCTAGAAATGGCTTCCGAATCTTGAGATGACTCTTAAATTCAAGTTTGAGAGTTGAGAAGACATATTATAGGACTTTATAATAACCGAAAAAATTAGCTGTAGGGGTTGTAGGGTAGACTCAGGTTTGTGCACCGCGTTCCATCCATGTTATCACAATTAGAGACATCATCTAAAAATTCAGTGAGTTGGTTCTTTTTCCAAGAGTCAGTACAAATTGAAATTCTAAAGAGAATGTTTTGAAAGTTAAACAATTTATGGATGACAAGTTTAAAATGAAATATTAAGGAAAATTAGGGCATTAATGAATTCATTCATCCATTCATAGTATTTATTTGGTAACTATTAGGTTCTGGAAAATGTGCTAAAATATATTAAGAAACAAAACTTTAAAAGTCTGTGCTTTCATGAAATTTGAGATTATTTGGGGACTATAGACAAGAAATACTATCCAAAATGTTAGTGGTATGATAAAAAGGGCATAGAATTCAATGAAAGTAAATATTACAAGATAATTCAAATAGAAGTTTCAGGAAATTATTTTGGGGGTACAAAATAACTAATAGATAACAACCTTAAGTACTGAGGGGAACTGGTTAGATAAAGGAGAGGATGAAAAGAAATGTGTTTCTCAGGGAAAGTCAGATGTGAGAGGAGGCTGTGATCAGATAATGGAAAGAAGATTTGCAGGTCAGGGGCAAGGTTCAAGGTGAGAGAGTTGGCAGAAAGGGGGGAATGCGTCAGGCGGTTAGCGTAAAGCATGCCAAGGATTGCAAAATTTAGAGCAATGGGAAACCACCAAGATTTTTATGCTGACATAATTAACTTGCATTTTTGAAATATCAATCTAGTTGTAGAATTGAGTCTGGAATGTAGAGTGAGAACTAGCATGCTGTGGCGGTGGTCAGACCTGAGAGAGTGGGGCAGGGATCAGGAAAGGTACATGATTTCAATAGGGAGAATATATAGATATTTGTGAGTCATCAGATGAGGTGAGTGAAGAAGATGGAAATGTAACCAATGGCAATTAGGTTTCATACATAAGTGAATGAATAATATTACTTTTTCCTAAAAGAGAAAACACTGAAGAGAGAATCTAATGGAGATCAATATAGATTCAGTTTTGGACATGTTTATATTTTCTATGAGATACATAAATAAATCTCACCCATGGGCCACAATGGGATTGACATAAGATATCAGGAAAGATATAAGGAAAGACATGAGATGCATAGAAAACAAACCACAAAATAGTAGACACATATTCTACCTTATCAGTAATTATATTCATGTACGTGAATTGAACACGGCAATTTAAAGGCAGACATTAGCAGATAAATTTTTACAAATGATACAACTGTATGCTATCTACAAGAGACACACTTTGGATTCGGAGATAGGAATTGAAAGGATAGAAAAAGACAAGCAAACAGTAACCAAAATAAACCTGAAGTGACTATATTAAAGTCAGACAAAATAGTCCAGAAGGTAAAATTTGTAGCTAGAGATAATGAAGAGAATTTCATGATGATAAAAGAGTGAATCCATCAGGAAGACATAACAATTATAAACACATATACAAGTTCCAAAATACATGAATCAAAACCTGACAGAATTGAAGGGAAAATGTACAATTCAACAGCTCGGTCTTTAATATCCATTTCAGCAATGAATATGGTGATTAGGGAGAAGATCAAAAAGAAATAGAAGGTGTTAACAACATTATCAACTAACTAGACCTAACAGACATTGATGGAACACTTTGCTCAACACTAGCAAAATACAGATTCTTCTCAAGGAAGTGCAATGCACATTCTCCAGGACAGACCATCTGTTGGACTGTGAAACAAGCTTCAATAACTCTAAAGAGACTGAAATACCACAAAATATTATAGGTGCTAAAGGATGTGATGCCTCATCTCACCCATCACAAGGGCCATGGCCAATACTTCTATAATAAAAGATGAGTTAACAAGAGACAAGCCGGACAACTTTGTTTAACCCAAGCTTTACATGATAGGAGCCTTCAAAAATAAAGACCTAAAGACCCAGGGGAAGCTATTTTTATGCTTCATTTCGATGAAGAATGGACTGTTATGTAGAGATGTGATTGGAAAAAAAAAGCATAAGATCTAATGCTAATAGACTGAGGGGAGAAATCCAGCAAGGCCTTTCTGGAGTGAAAGAATAAAGAAAACAAAATTGAACATGGATTTTGATCCAGTGGCATTTGATCCAGTGCATTTTTGAGAAGCTGTCTTGACAGCGGCTAGGAACAGGAGCTGAATCCATGTGCTTCAATTGCCTTATCTGTTAAATGGGGATAATAGTAGCCACCTTATATGGATGTCCTAAAAATTAATTGATGTAAAGTTTCATAACAGTCCCTCAGCAAACTATAAAAATTTAATAAATTGCAGCCAACATAGTTATAATCATATCGATTCTTCGGAGCAACCATCCAGTCTTTGCATTCTCATCCGCACGTTGCCAGAGGAGACCACAACAGCATACAAAGACTCGCCTGAAGCCTTGCAGCCACACCACAACAGCCCCGAGACCTCATCAATCCCCGGCACTTTCTGCTAAATCACCTGCCCCACACGTGATTAATGTGCCCCGACCTCTCGTGTCTCATTTTGTAGTCCTGATTTATGTCTTTCTGTTGTGTTGTGAGTAATATGTTTACAGAGAGGGAGAAAATTATAATACTGAAGAAAGGGAAACAAAAGTGAGGCAGTCAGGTATGTGAAAGTTATAGTAAGATTTTTATGTCAATGCAGCTCAACATTTCTGCTATATTCTGTTTTGTAGGCAGAACAAAATCTCTCTTAGTTAGAGGCTGAAATCCAAGGGACTTCAATTTATTCCAATTTTCAAGTAGCAGATTTTATTTTACTCAGGTAAACATAGACTGTGTTGTTACATAAATAAATAAATAAAGCAGAAGGTGCGGCATAGATTTAAAAAACTATACTTGGGGAAAATAAAATTAAATAAAATCCTCGTCAAAAGTTCTTGTGCACTTTGAAATTCAGATTGCATCGTGAGCGTGGATTGCCAATATCCTTCATGCTGCTGCTTGTCAGGGTGACAGCTCTTTCCATTCATTACAGATAGAAAGTGACTATGAAGCTTTACAAAGTTACGTGCAGGTGCAAAGCTGTTGATCCCAGCCTAGAAGATACATTTTATATGTCCATGAAGATTGTTCAAAAAACCCCAACTGTAACACCAAGTTGTTGGAATAGTTTAAGAAAGATTAAGCCAAAGAAGGGAGCTTCATTTTTTGTGCTGACAACACTTACAGGGTTTTAGTTGAACACAGCCAAGAGGATAAATTGCAAAGTAATTAAGAGGAATTCTAAACCCAGATTTGTTCAGCTTGCTTCTTAGGATCGTTAATATTAACTGACTTTTACATTCAGATTCACTTAACTTGGCAAATGCCATGAAAACAAAATCACATAAGATTTTGCAGCCTAACATTCTTTCCAAAATGGGAAAAGCTACTCAGCCTAAGAAATATTTCATTTGATTTTGAGGTGTTTCACAGACTATGAAAAATTTAATTTCACAAACAAGTGCCATTTTGTCTTTGAAAAATAATCACTTCAAGAAGCAATCAATGACCTTAAGAAATAAAATCAGTAACCATAACAACTCCTCCAGGCATTTTCCCTGAAATGAGTGGGTAGTGACTATCTTAAAGGACATTTTCATTGACTTTGCTGTATTATCTGACACTTTAAGAAATGTCAGAGGATATTGTTTCAGGAACTCTTATTTAAATTCAGGTTAACATTATACGCCTGCTTCTCAGGCTCCATCCAGCTACCTTTGTGACTCAGTTCAATAACATATAATGATGAACCATTGAACCACAGACGTGGATAAAGACAATGCCACGTTTCTATTACAGACCCAATTCAACGGTTTCCCATGTTCTTTAATTGTATGGATTAGAATGCACAGAAAAATGGTATATTAGACATTAGAGATTTCCTCTCACTTTCTCTACAAAATTTTGACATGATTCTCCCAGAAAAAAATGAAAAGTAGGAATGGAGATTCCCGGGATTCACAGTGATGATGGAGCAGAGCACATTTCCAGCATCTACTTGTGTAACCCTGATAAAGCATGGGCATGTGTGGTTCAGGCTCAGAGAGGCGTGGAGTTTAGAAGAAACAGTTTAATAGCAAAACATTCACTCTTTGTTTTCATGGATGGAAAGATTAAAATATATCAGTTACATTGTTCACGACAATTTAAGAAATCCAGCTTTCTTTTCCAAGCATTTCTCTCACATCATCAGTTATAGTCCCAGACTGCGAAGTCTAGGGTTATTCAGGTCAAATTATCTAACATTTGCAGGTGCCAATGATGAGCTAGCCATTTTGCATGATAAGTAATCTGCACCCCAATTATCATAATATCCTCCCTTCTCACAGATGGCTTAGCCAAGGCGGAGAAATGTAACTTGCCCAGATTCACATAGCTGAATCTATGTGAAATCAAAATGTTTGATTTCAAAACTTACACTTTAATATCACACTATGCTGACTCTCATTATTGTAAAAGCTGAATTTTGTAATTGAGGAAGAGCTGACTTCAAAATGTCTCAAATCCTCAGCTCAAATTCATGGGCAGTTTTCATTCACTTCTACACAGCATACATGTGTAATATATGTTATATATAATATAGATTTTATTATGTAAATATAGCTTAAGTTATGTATTTTTAAAATAAAAATATGAATTTTCTTTTTCATTAATTCAAGGTTTTTCATGTGCTTAGTCTTAAAAATGAGTTAGCTTCCTTTATCTTTAACTTTTGTTTGTTTTCCAAATGTCCAGTTGAGTCATTCCATTTGAGATGGTAATTTTTAACTTTCCTTGCTTACTCCTAGAGTCACAAACCTTTATCCTTAAACCTCTGGATTTGGCATTATTTTTCCATCTATACTGAATCTTTATTGTATAGGAGCCAGGATAAAAATAAGAATAAGAGGAAAATATTGAACAGCAGAATGAGAAATGTATGTTTGATGCCATCAGTTCTTCAAATTTTTCAATATTATTTTAGAGAGAAATATGGAATTATTTGCTGTAAAATGTTACCCTAAAACAAGAATAGAAAGTGAAAAATCTAAATATCACACTTTTTAACTGCTTAAATGAAAGAACATATTTAAAAAATTGAGTCAAATGTTTAAAACAAATTAGTTTTTGAATGGTCTTAAATTTTAGGAAAGATAAATAATTCATTAAAGTTCAAAGAATTTACTTTCTCCATTACCTTAAGTCTATGCAACATTAGTTTACTTTTGAATGAGGAAATAATTCACAAAAGTTTGATCTTTACTTTTAGAGGAAATAATTTAATATACTATAAGAATGATCAAAAGTTTTTATTATGAATGAAAGACAAAATGCTTGTGTAAACATTATATCTTATAAGTAAGTTTTCTGTTAGTATGCTGTGTTCTGACATCAATTTGCTGACACTAACTGGGTGTCCCGTAATCCAGTTTAATTCTGACAGTTACTGCCTGGAGTTAGCACGGACCCACATATTAAGAGCAAAGTCGTTCACAAGACTGTTTCGACTTCAGACACCAGCCACAGCTTTGGGTATCCCTAAGCTACCACACTTCTGCCCAGCCAGCTACAAATTCAGGGCTTCCCACAATCTCTTTAGATTGAATAATTTGCTAGAATGGCTCACAGTATTCAGGAAGTGCTACTTAGAATTATCATTTCATTATAAAATTTGCTCAAATAGCTCACAGTATTCAGGAAAGTGCTGCTTAGAATTACCATTTCATTATAAAATTTGTTCGAATGGCTCACAGTACTCAGGAAAGTGCTGCTTAAAATTATCATTTCATTATAAAGAATATACATAAACTGCCACTTGAAGAAGTAATAGGACAAGCTCTAGGAGAGTCCTGAGCCCAGGAGCTTTCATTTCATTTCATTTCATTTCATTTCATTTCATTTCATATCATTTATTATTACCTAACATTGTATTTCACATTCTTGGCTTCTCTCTGACTCCTAGAGAAGAATGTAGATTTCATAAGGTCAGGGAATTTTTTTTTTTTTTTTTGAGATGGAGTCTCGCTCTGTCACACCATGCCAGTCATGGCATGCCAGCATCCTGGTTCACTTACACATTCACCAACCAGGAAGGTCCTTTGAGCCTCAATGGCCAGAGGTTTTATTGAGGTTTCATTGCCTAAGATGGTTGAGTAAATCACTGGTCAGGTGATTAAATTCAACCTTCAGCATCCCTGCTTTCCCCAGAGGTCAGGCTGGTCCAGAGTTCCAATTCTCGAAACACAAGATTGGCCTTTCTGGGGATCAATCCCAATCCTGAAGCCATCTAGGCACCCTCCTCCCCACCAGAAGCTGCCTCATTAACATAACAGAAATTTTCCCATCACGCTGGAAATTCCAAGGGTTTTTGCAGCTCTGTACCAGAAATATGGGACCATGGGATGAAGACCAGATCTATTTTATATTGTATTATAGATATCCTCTGTGTGTTTATCTAGGCTCATAATTGATATGGAGCTTTAAATAGTTTTTTCTGCCATATACATTTTGATGTTCTTCCACTTTGTTGTTTTAAAATTACTTTCCAAAATAATGAATTCCTTGCATAAGGTTCATATTTTCTAAATGCACACAAATTCTTTTGCACTGGTAGCTTAAAATTGTTTAGTAATGGTAAAGAAGGTTTGAGACTGAGATAATCACCCAGAGAAAGATACATTTTTTCCTTAAAAATTAGGCAAAGCTACATACCATTAAGATCTTTTACTAGCAGAGTACATTTTCAGATGCCCCTACATTACATAAATTAGTGCAAGATCAATCCAGAAAAAAAGAAGTAGCTGATAGAATTACAGTGTGGAAGTCAGGCAGTCTTTATTTTATACTGACTTATCTTTTAACAATTAAGACTAAGAGAAAGAGAATGTTTTTCAATTTGTGTGTCACCTCTGTTAGAAAGCTGAACAAGTCGGATACGGCATAGGCTAGCTACGCCAATTAGGGATAAATTAGAGAAGAACACAGACCCAATACAGGTGGTTCAAACAAATCCATTCATCTTTCATTCATTTAAACATTTTCATTGAGTGCCTGTCATTCTAGAATGACAGCAGTTACACTTCTAGGCATCAAGAGTGTAGTCCTTAAGATAGAAACAAATTCCCTGACCTTGGCTGGGTGTGGTGGCTCATGCCTGTAATCCCAGCACTTTGGGAGGCTGAGGCGGGCGGATCACGAGGTCAGGAGATCGAGACCATCCTGGCTAACACGGTGAAACCCCGTCTCTACTAAAAAACACAAAAAATTAGCCGAGTGTGGTGGTGGGCGCCTGTAGTCCCAGCTACTCAGGAGGGTGAGGCAGGAGAATGGCATGAACCCGGGAGGTGGAGCTTGCAGTGAGCCGAGATTGGGCCACTGCACTCCAGCCTGGGCGATAGAGCGAGACTCCATCTCAAAAAAAAAAAAAAAAAAAAAAATTCCCTGGCCTTATGAAATCTACATTCTTCTCTAGGAGTCAGAGAGAAGCCAAGAATGTGAAATACAATGTTAGGTAATAATAAATGATATGAAAAAAGTAAAGAGAATAAAGGGATAAAGAATGATAGAGTGAGATGATAATTTAGAAAGGGTGGCTAATGAGGACTTGTCTGAATGGGTAACGTTTGCCAGAGGCCTGAATAAGATGAAAGAATAAACCATACAAATATCTAACAGAAAAACATCCAAGGCAGAAAGAACAGCAAGTGCCAAGTTCTTATGGAGGAAATGAAGTTGGAACATTTAAGGGATAACAGAAACCTGTAGCTAAAATATGGTGAGTATGGTAGAGAACAATACAAGATGTGGTTTGAGAAATGGCTGGGTACCAGTTGATAGATGGTCTGTATAGGCCAAAATAAACCTGAAAAAAGGAAAAGAAAATTAGAAAAGAACAAAGGGCTTGATTATAATTACCTAAAATTGATTCATTTTAACATCAATTTAACACAATTTTAATAAGTAGTGTGTTCCAAAGAAAGAAATACATATGGTCAGATTTAGAAAATGCTGGGTTAAAACCATTAAGCCTTTTTTTTATTGTAAAGCTTTTTAGAACATTTCATCATTTGATTTGTGTTCAATCTAATACAGAGATTGTAATCAGAATTTTTCAAACTTATTGTTCTGAATAACTTTTTCTTCTAGTAGATTATCTCCCAGGATTAGGGTTCCACTGAATTCCTTTAGGAATCACTATTAGTTGTCAAACACTGTAAAAAGATCTGAATGGCGAGAGGTGTGTATTTAACACCAAAACTAGAAATGTAGTTTAGATTTTATGTTATCTATCACTTGCCAAGAAAACATACATAGAGAAAAGCATTGAAAAAAATAGATTACATGGAGTGAAGTTTTGTAAGGAGATACAGCCTTTAGAGGAACTAACTTTCCAAGTTAAAAAAAAAAAAGATATTTAGTTCTTCAAATATTCCTTCTGCCTTCTTTTTCTTTCTCTCTCTTTTTTTTTTTTTTTTTTTTTTTGAGATGGAGTCTTGCTCTGTTGCCCATGCTGGAGTGCACTGGCATGCTCTCGGCTCACTGTTTCACAGGTTCAAGCAATTCTTCTGCCTCAGTTTCCCGAGCAACTGGGATTACAGGCCTGCACCATCACGCACAGCTAATTTTGTTGTATTTTTAGTAGAGACAGGGTTTCACCATGTTGGCCAGGCTGATGTTGAACTCCTGACCTCAGGTGATCCACCTGCCTCAGCCTCCCAAAGTGCTAGGATTACAGGTGTGAGTCACTGTGCCTGGCTCCCTTCTCCTTCTGAGCTTTCGATTATACATATATTAGACTGGTGTTGTCTCACAGATCATGGGTACTCTGTTTTTGTTTGCTTGTTTGTTTGTTCCCATGTTTTCTATTTGTGTTTCATTTTGGGTAATTTCTACAGACTTTTCAACTTTACTAATTCTTTCTTCAGCTGTTTGGAGTCTACTACTAATTGCTTCAGGGCAATCTTCATCTCTATTAGCTTTTTCATTTCTAGTATTTCCATCTGACTGTTTTTTAAGTCTTCATCCCTCTGCTGAAATGACCTATCTGGTCTTGCATGCTGTCTACTTTTTCCGTTACAGCCTTTAACATGTTACTCGAGATTAATAGATTTCCAAGGCATAGCTACGTCTGGTTCAGCCTGCTTGGCTCCTTGGGAGAGTGTTGTTTTCTTCTTGTTATTTTTTGTGTGTCTTAAGTTTTTTGGGGAAAGTTGGACATCTTCTTTAGAACTGTAAAAATGAAGATTATTTTTCCTGCTTAGAAATGAGCATGCCTTTCCTTCTTGTAGGTCTTTAGTGTGGAGAGTTGAATTATTAATCTAATTAGGAGTTGAACTGGGCTTAGGTTTGTTGTGCTGCAGTCACCTTTAGGTACCACAGGTTTAAACGTCCTCTGGAGATATGTTGGGTTTTGGGTTGTGGCTGCCTTGTCAGGGTCCAGGGGATTTTTTTTGATGTCTCTTCCTTTTGCTTTTGGTCTTCCCTGTGACCTATGCACCTATGACTCAGAGAGGGTCTTTTTCTTTTTTTTTTTTTTGAGACAGGGTCTCTGTGCTCTGTGGCCCAGGCTGCAGTGTGCAGTGGCATGATCTCAGCTCACTGCAACTTCTGCCTCCCAGGTTCAAATGATCCTCCCACCTTAACATCCTGAGTAGCTGGGACTCTAGGCACATGCCACCATGCTCAGCTAATTTTTAATTTTTTCTTTTTTAGAGATGGGGTCTCACTATGCTGCCCAGGCTGGTCTGAAACTCCTGGGCTCAAGTGGTCTTCCTCCCTTGGCTTCCCCAAGCACTGGCATTACAGGCATGAGCCACTGGGCCTGGCTTGTCTCTTTCTTGCAAGTTACATATTGCTAGAGGCTTGCTCACTGGCAATGTGCATGTGTGGATGGGTGTAACTTAATGTTGTTCTGGATAGGCCTGAGTCCTAGGCAGGCAGTGAACCCCTGAGTGTCAGTGGGGGGTAGCCTTCTCAGTGCCCTACTTTTCCTCCAGCTGCTGTAGGCCTGGGTTCCATCTGAATCCTGCACCACCACGCCCCATTTCACCACATATACACAGATAAAAACTTTGGTTTCACAAGAGACATGGGGGAAGGATCCTGGTGAAATTCCTCGCTTCTCCTACAGTGGTTACAGTTTTCTTTCCCCAGTCTATACTACAAAATAAACTTTCTCAAGACTGTTTAATTTTCCTCCGATTCAGGTAGAAAAATTCTGCAAGAGGATATGGACTTCCCCTACATATGTGGCCCTTATTGCTTTACTCTGCCTCAGCAAGGCACACTCAGTCCCCACCAATTGAGCAGTCACCTGTGCTGAGCTCTTCGCACTGGTCTCATCCTGCCCTGGTAAAACAGTGCTGGCATTTCATCTCCCCCTGGAGGCTCCTGTCTCTCCTTAGATTTCAGGATCGTTGGTTGTCCTGCTCAGCTTTCTGGTGGGTTCCAGAAAAGTTGTTAACTCACCATTTATTTAGGGTTTTGCTGTTGTTGTAAGGCTAGAAGTGACACTCATTTCATCTGTCTTCGTGGAAATCACTCAACAGGTAGGAAAAAAGAAGCAACATCAACAAGTTTACTGAGGCTATCACTAGTTTAGTCACGGTAGCAAAACAATAGTTTTCTTATATAATTATCACATCTGAAAGTGATAATATAATCACTATTGTAAAGATCAGGAATAAAGTCATTTTCTTATGGAGTCAGCAGTTTATAGGAATGGTGGCTCAAGCCTCCAATGGGCTTGTGGACTAGAACGAGAGAGAGTGACTCTTTGGTTGTTTGCTTATCGTAGGGAGCACAACAGGCTTCCCTGTGCCGGCTGCGGACATGACGACGCGCTGGGAACGACAGCAGTAGGAGATGTCATATTTGCTTTTACACACCTCTTGCCTCTATAAAAGCCTGCACTTAAAATTTAATTTTTTTAGTAAATAGCTTTCAGTGTATTACAAACTATACATTCAGTTATCCACAACTAATTATTTCTTTCTGTTTCTAATGTGCCAAGAACTAGCGCATGCTAAATTTAAGGGAGGATACCTGATTCCTCACCAAAAATCTTGGTACATAAAATTGGGAAGAAAGTAAGCAGCATCAACCTGTTTATAAAATTTCACCTGTGAGATAGACTATCCCATGTTATTCATTAATGATTTTTTTTGTGACCAGCAGACTTCTCAGTGGCCAGATACATGTACCTCGAGCCTTAAAGGTAGCAACCATCACTCCTAGTGACCAGATTTGCAGAGGCAGCCTCTCCCTTCTGTCCCACAGGAGTCTACAGGGTATCCCGGGGTCCTCACTGCCCCCTCTATGAAAATCCCACATCCTAAATGGATTGTGTGTAATTTCTTTCTCATCCAGACCCATTCCTCTTTCCTGGTGCCTTCCCTGCCCCATCTTCTCCTTCGTCCCTAGCCCAGATCTCTACCTTGTCTGACGGGCCGTGGCACTTGCTTCCTCTACTGCATCATGACACTTGATTATATCTTGTCTTATATCTCTCTCCAAAGATTTCATGGACCATGTCTTTCCAAAATTACTAGACTCCCTAAGCGGGGAAGCATGTCAGTCTTATTTTGCATCCTCACGCTCCCTTGCACACGGTCAGACACAGAGCAGGCATGTGACAAATGCTAGGTTGCAACAAGTCTGAGTTTCTTAATGGAAGAAATTTCGAGAGAGAAAGCAGGGGTGCTTTGGTGAGAGATAGCAACTCATTGAGTATAACGTGGAAGGAACCAGCCAACGGCCGTCAATTAAGAACTGGAGCAAATGGACTGAAATCGCTGTAACGTGCTCCACCTGTGCTTTCTGCCGTCCAGGGCCGCTCTGTTTCCCTGGGGTGGAGGCTGCCACTGCTGGCAGCTGAGGCTGAGCGTCAGGGTCTCTTCCTCCCCTCTTTTCCTCGTCCTTTTGGATCCGGGGCTCTGTGGCCGCACTTCCGCTTCAGATCCCACATCAGGACCTGCGACACGGGGACTCCTTCCGGGATGCAGGCGCTAGGCGGCGCCCTCGCGTGGTTCCTTCGCCCCGGACACCAGTTTTCCCGCCCCGCCGCGTGGGGGCGCGCGATCTGCCGTCTGAGTTCAATGCGACTCCGGAAGGACGCGAGGGAGCCGCGCAGGTGGCCAGCTCCTTACGCGTGTGTGTACTACAGCACCCTGGCTTTATCTGGTTTAGTGCTCATGGTTCAGTCGGGGAATTAGGCTGCGTGGTCCCCATGACAGCAGACGTGGGTGACGGCTCTTGCCTCCCTCCCCAGTGCGCACCCCCGCTGGAGCGCAGGAGCTTCCTGCAGGTTCGCGCCAGCGCTGGCCTGACACTCAGGGCAAAGCGGCTGCAAACTGCCCGCTGAGCGCACCGCACACACAGTCCTTGCCCTGCAGGCTTTTCCTGGACGACTGCTGAAGTTCCAGCCAATTCCACAGCCAAAAACATGGAACACCTTGAGCAAAAACCATTATCCAACACTAGCCTTTTTTTTTTTTTGTCAATGACCTTTTGTTACATTAAGAACAGAACAAACTGGATCTGCCACTATATCTGGTTTGAATTTACTGGCCAAAACATTAGCAATTACGTTTTGACCAATAATATCAAGTCTTTTCAGAGTATCTCTGGGGAAAAAACACTAAAACAAAGTGACAGCAAACAACCTTCCCATAGCGGCCAGATTCTAAGTCTAGTGCTTTTAATTGAAAGAGGAGAAATTTGGCCAACTAAAACTAGATTATATTCCTATGCAATGAAAAGAAGAAAATTAATATTTCTTTTCAGAAATTTGGATATGATTAATTTTAAATGGAACTCAATTAAAATATGACAACTTGAATTTTCAAAAAAATGTCCTTGGCCGGGCGTGGTGGCTCACGCCTGTAATCCCAGCACTTTGGGAGGCCGAGGTGGGCAGATTACCTGAGGTCAGGAGTTGGAGACCAGCCGGACTAACAAGGAGAAAGAAACCCCGTCTCTACTAAAAAGACAAAATTAGCTGGGCGTAGTGGTGCATGCCTATAATCCCAGCTACTCCGGAGGCTGAGGCAAGAGAATTGCTTGAACCCGGGAGGTTGCGGTGAGCCAAGATCGCACCATTGTGCTCCAGCCTGGGCAACAAGAGCAAAACTCCGTCTCAAAAAAAAAAAAAAAAAAAAAAAAAGTCCTTTTGTTATGCTACTTTAAATAAAACTTTAAACACATATTAGAAGTATGGTGTACATTTAAAGATAGCTTTCCAATGAAGGAAATGTCAGCAAGGAAAGTCCTTGAATTCTGTAACATACGGTGATTTTGAGTAGCTATATTCATCATATAAAAGCAATTTACATTTTCCATTAAAGAAATTCAAATTTTACTTATTTGACACTAATACCCACACACAGGAAATTTCAAACCCGGGGAATAATAAATTATCATTATTCTAGAAAACCTGTTACCACCTTGCTCTACCACAGCCATTGCTGTGGTTTTCATCTTTAGATGTCTTGGGTGCTGAGAGCTGGCCCTGCATCCCAGGCACATCCAGATTCTCTGGCAATCAACTTTTGTGGGAGAAGGGAAGAAAATATGATGGGGTGTAGAGAGAAGTTGGACCCTGATGCAATCAACATCAAGCCTCAGCCAACCCCCAAGGCAGTCCGAAACTGGACAGGCCCTTCACAGTTGCCCAGGGAGGCCAAACAGGGAGATTCTTTATACCCTGGCATATGCTAGTCATGGGGAGACAGGTGCCGGAGGGAGGGGGCCTGGACTTCAGCAAGTGGCTTTCTGCAGCCTCAAGTGATTCGCCAAACGTCTGGGGAACTGCAGCTGAGGGCTGCGTCTCTCTCCCAGAAGTCAGGGAGTCAGTCTTTCAACCTGCAATGGGAGCATGCAGCCGTTTGGGGACTTTCAGTGTGCAAAGTAAGGAGCACTTTGATCTGGGGTGGAACTTTTGCTTTCTTTTTGTTGCTTTTCTTTCTTTCTTTTTTTTTTTTACTGGTGAGAACCATATTCTTAGGCTCTGCTTCTTCCATGAGTCCCACTGTCTTCAGGAGAGGACTTCTTGGACAAGTAGCCTCCTTTCCTTAGACAGCAGGTCATGGGGTTTCCAAGGTCACAAGTAATGTCGACCAGACATTCTGTTTACATACAGAGAAGGGAGACAGCTGTCTCAAGCAATCTCTTTATTAAATCATCCCCTGGTCACCCTATGTCATAGCCGTATGTTTTTCCTTTTATGGATTTACTCCACAGTGGGGGGAAGCCCACATTTTTCTCTGCTGTCTTGGGCTATGGCTTCATCTTTTCTTTAAAAATCAATCTCATCTCACCTGCTATTTTCCAAGAACTTTTCAAGAATCTAGTCTATTCATAACACCCTTTCTGGTTTTTCTATGCTGTGATGACTTTCCTTCTTAAACCTACATTTATTTTATTCCATTTTGCTCTTGAGCAGGAAGTCTATGTATTAAATTCTGGCCTTGATTGCAAGTGCCAAGTCAGCTCAGTAGAATGGAATGGGTATTGGTTGTGGCTTCAGGCAGACACTTCACTCAGGTCTACCACTTACTATGCAACTTAGGGTCAATCACATACCCTTTTTGAGACCCAGGGTCTTTTTAAAGTGGGAATAGCTGGCGCGGTGGCTCATACCTGTAATCCCAGTACTTTGGGAGGCTGAGGCGGGCAGATTACTTGAGGTCAGGAGTTCAAGACCAACCTGGCCAACATGGTGAAACCCCATCTCTACTAAAAATACAAAAATTAGCCAGGCATGGTGGCGGGTGCCTGTAGTCCCAGCTACTCAGGAGGCTGAGGCAGGAGAATGGCTTGAACCCAGTAGGCGGAGGTTGCAGTGAGCTGAGATCACATCACTGCACTCCAGCCTGGGCAATAAGGTGAGACTCAGTCTCAAAAATAAATAATAAAATAAAGTTGGAATAATAACATGTACTGCATAGATTAGACATAAGGATATAAAAGTGCTTAGCATAATGTTTGGTATAGAACCTGCACACAAGCAATGGTTGTCCTCTCCTTTCTTTGTATTTGTATCCTTCATAACTTTTTTTTTTTTGTGATGGAGTCTTGATCTTGTTGCCGAGGCTGGAGTGTGGTGGACGATCTCGGCTCACTGCAACCTCTGCCTCCTGGGTTCAAGCTAGTCTCCTGCCTCAGCCTCCCTAGAGGTGGGATTACAGGCTCCTGCCACCATACCTGGCTAATTTTTGTATTTTTAGTAGAGACGGGGTTTCACCTTGTTGGCCAGGCTGGTCCTAAACCCCTGACTTTGTGAGCCACCCGCCTCGGCCTCTCAATGTGCTGGGATTACAGGTGTGAGCCATGACGCCTGGCCTGTATCCCTCATAATATTAATGTGCCTTGTGTTCTCATGAAAAAGAAAAAGTTTAATACAATCCAAAATCCATCAGAAAACGAGACAAACAAACTTAAAGATTCAGCGAGGCTTGATTTGTTTTTAAAGTGATCGCTTAGGCAATAGTGCCTATAATATCGTCACCACCAAGCCCTGCCTTGAGGTTTCACAGAATGTCATATGTGACAGTGATAGCATTCTACATTACACCCTCTTGCTTAACATATTTGTTTTTAATAATTTTTTTATTTCTTTGTAAACTTGACTGATTAAAATAAAGATAAACTAGTATTACCTAGAAGCAGGAGGTCAATCAAAGACTGATCTACAGATATATGAAATTCAGCTGGAGTCATATATATGTGATAGTTGTATGACATCTGAGAAATATCACAGGACTAGGCCTTCTACTTGCCAGATCTGTGACTTTGCTTTCAGCCTGTCACTTCGACCTTTAGCCTCAAGGTCCCAGCAGAAAACCTTCTTAATATGTCTCCTGTGTTAGTTTCTTAAGGCTGCTGTAACAAAAGTTCCACAAACTTGGTGGTTGAAACAAGAGAAATGTTTTCTCTCACAGTTCTGGCAGGTAGATGTCCAGAGTCAAGGTGTGGGCAGGGTTGCTTCCTCCTGGAGACTGACGGAGAATCGGCTCCATGTCTCTCTCTGTTCTCTGGAAGAACTGTATGTGGAAAGTGGTCTGCAAATGCCAAAGCAGCTGAGAAACCAAAGTACGAGGCAGACAAATCCAGCTTGTCAGTAGAGGGTGGTTTATTGGAGAATTTACAGACAGAAGCGCAATCTTGGGTGGCAGCAAGACAGGCAGATCTCTGCACCTGTTACCCCAGACCCAGAGCTCATAGGGAAAAGGTGTATGTCCTCTGTATGAACTAAAGGCAGCCCTCCAGAAGAGGCAAGAATGCCAGGTATGTCACAGCCTATGATTTGTGCAATAATGTCAAGGTTGACATTTACACAAGGCACAGTAAGTAAAGTAGGAATCAGGAGGCATTCACAGGACTGGGGTTGATCAGAAGTCACCGTGGCAGATTGACATCAAGGTGAGGTCACTTTTGCTCCCCACTCTCCTAGTTTCTGGCAATGTCCAGCCATCCTTGGCATTCCCGGCTTTCGGTACATCGCTCCCATCTCCGCCTCTGTCACCGTTCTGCTGTCTTTCCTCTGGGAGTCTCTTTCTATGTTTTTACCTGGCATTCTCCTATGTGTCTGTGTCCTAATTTTCCTCATCTTATTCAGACAACAGACATTAAATTAGGGCCCATCCTAATTCAGTCCAACCTCATCATAACTTGATTACATCATCAAAGAACTTATTCCCAAATAAGACCACTTTCACAGGTCCTGGGGATTAAGACTTCAGCATATCTTTTGGAGAATAAAATTCAACACGTAACATTTCCTAAACAGAACATTTTACAGTGGCTATGGTAGTTAAGATATTGTGTGTCATGCATCTAAAACCAAGTAACAAAAGATGAAATATTTTGAGAAGGATTCTTGAACAGCCTGGAATTGAGTTGGAAATTATGAACAAAAGGAAACTGAGAACAGCAAAGTTAAAGTGAATTGGGGAAGACCTTTCTTCTCATTCCTGCTCATTTATGTACCTCTGCTCCATTCTTCTCTCTAGTTGTAAATTAATGTTTTCTGTTTTCCATTTTGTGTCACAGAACACGGCTACCAACAACGTCCCAGGGCTGAAGAGAAACTTCAACCAAGACGATACCAATATGAACTCTTTTTAATAGAGGGAGATGGAGAAGGAGAGACCTCAGAGACTTGCCTACTGACCTTATTTTTCCCCCCAAAAGAGATGGGCTTATTTTCTGCAAGAAAAGAGGCTTAGATGGCATTTTTAAAAGGAGCCAATATTAAAGTTTTGTGAAAGTTTTTCTAGGGAAGGAGAGTTATTGATGGTAGGATAGTGTGACATGTACAGTACAGATGATAGAATTGAGGGTGTCTTAGGGCCCAGGTAAAGGCAGGACACCATGTGTGTTTAGTGGGCTGACTTTCTCCTTGTTTGCTTTTCATCAGCAATGGTCAATAACGCCTGTGTGTCAGACGGTTACTAGAGGAGGATGTTAGACAGCTGCTAGGTGAGCCCTGCATCTTTACATGAAGAACCCAAGGGGGCACTGCAAGTTTATTCAACCTTATCTGCTTTAGAATATCTTCACGGCCACATGGTAGGTTATGAGATGGACGTATAAAGTTTTAGTAAAATCACTTTTCAGATTTCCTTGTAGATATGTCTAACCCTTAACTTCCAAGGAAAAGCAACATTTTTTAAAATAAGTCAGGCCTTCTTAGCAAATGTGTGTTGAATTACTAATTTTATAAATTGAACTCACAAAGAAATAACATTTGATTTATAAATATGGGTATGTGTGGTTATTTCATCATTGGAAAAACTTCAGGAGCGACCCTTTGCTCTTTATAAATCCACTGACTCAGGCAGAGTCATAGGGAACAGAATGAAGCCCACATTCTTGCCTCACTAGTTCATTAGTTTTTAAGCAAGATACTTAAAAATTACCTCTAGCACACTAAAAAGTACTGTCTTGCCAAAACTTTAGTTTTTTCCTTTCTCTTTTTGTTTGTTTGCAATGGGCAGTCTAAATAGAATATCAATTTAAAGAAGGCCAGGGCGTGGTAAATTAATTTCTTTATAATCTTATTTTCTATTTCTCCTTTTTCTTATTTTTTCTTTCTTCTTCTCAGATGAAATACTCTTTTCAATATTTGTTAATTACCTATCCTGATATTTTTAAACTACCATCTCCCTCTCTCCAAGCTTTCCTTATTCTCATTTTCCAAATAACATTAGTCTAAGGAAGCATCTTTCTAAAAGCTTTCCCACAGGTAGGTGATAAAAAGCTGAGGAGTTTTTCTTCTATCTTTTCAGTGAGTGTTGGTGTGATCAGTGATGGAAGAAAGCAGTTTCCCGTGCAGTGCAGTTCTTGCGAAGGGAGGAGTAGAGGGGTGGTGTCTGTTTGATGAATAGCTTTCATTGTTTTTTATTTATGTTCCCTAAAGCAGTGTTCTCCGGGCAGAATACTTGATTGTAAAAGCAGGAGACTTGTATTCACCTTCTCGTTCTACATTGATTTTCTGTTCTGCTTGAGGTCTTTGTGTTTATACATGTAAAAAGAAAAAATTAAGAAAATTTGCCTCTATTTCACATGGTGATTTTGGGCCTGCCTCTTGACTGGGGCACCAGTTGCCTTTTTCATAGGGAAATGTAGAGGTGTAGACTCCACATCCAGCATCTGCACTAAGCTTCCCTAGAGGTCATCCGCCTGTGGATATTTTTTTTTTTTTTTTTAGACGGAGTCTCGCTCTGTCGCCCAGGCTGGAGTGCAGTGGCGCGATCTCAGCTCACTGCAACCTCCACCTCCCGGGTTCAAGCGATTCTCCTGTCTCAGCCTCCCAAGTAGCTGGAATTACATGCACCCGCCACCACGGCCAGCTAATTTTTCTACTTTTAGTAGAGATGTGGTTTCACCATGTTGGCTAGGCTGGTCTTGAACTCCTGACCTCAGATGATCCACCCACCTCAGCCTCCCAAAGTGCTGGGATTATAGGCATGAGCCACTGCTCCTGGCCCACCTATTTACTTTTAATCGATATGTCTTTATAGTTAAAGTGGGTTTCTTGTAGACAACATATACTTGGGTCTTATTTTTTGATCCACTCTGATAATCTTTGTCTTTTAATAGGTACATTTAGACCATTGATGTTCAAGGTAATAACAGGTATGGTTGGACTAATATCAACTGTATTTGTAATACTTTCTATTTGTTGCCTTTTTTTTTTTTTTTTTTTTTGAGATAGGGTTTTTCTTTGTTGCCCAGATGAGTGCAGGGGCACAATCACAGCTCACTACAGCCTCGACCTCCTGGCCTCAAGTGATCCTCCCACCTCAGCCTCCCAAGTAGTTGGCACATGCCACCATGCCTGGCCAATTTTTGTATTTTTTTAGAGACAGGGTTTTGCCATGTTGCCCAGGCTGGTCTCAAACTTCTGAGCTCAAGTGATCCACCTGCCTCAGCCTCCCAAAGTGTTGGGATTAGAGGTGTGAGCCACCGCACTTGGCCTCCCTGGTTCTTTGTTTCTATTTTTGTATTTCACTCTTTTTCTGCCTTTGTATATTTAATTGAGCATTTTATAGGATTCAATTTCCTCTCATTTCTGAGAGTTTGCAATACATATTTACAAATAATATCAACTCATTTTGAAACAACACTTACCACTTCAGAACAGTATGAATAGCTTATAATAACAATCCTAAGTCTTCCCTCCCATCTCTTGTATCATCGCTGTCACTCATTTCACTTATATATAAGCATACATAAGCATACATACATATATATACACACACATAAGATAGATACATAAGCATATATAATAAAATACATCATTGCTATTGTTATTTTGAACAAATTGTAATCTCAGGCCAATTAAAAATAAGGAAAATAAAGAATTTTAATTTACCTTTACTCATTATTTAATCAGTGCTCTTCCTTTCTTGCTATAAACTCCAGTTTCTGACCTAAATTATTCATCCTCTCCCTAAAGATTTTCTTTTAACATTTCTTTTCTTTTGAAAATAGAATCTTGCTTTGTCATTCAGGATGGAATACTGTGGCATAATCAACACTCACTGCACCTCAACCTCCTGGGCTCAAGCAATCCTCCCACCTCAGCCTCCCAAGGAGCTAGGACCACAGGCACATGCCACTATGCCTGGCTAATTTTTATTTTTATTCTTTGTAGAGACAGATGTCTTGGATTTTTGGCCCAGGCTGGTCTCAAATTCCTGGACTCAAGTGAGCCTACTGCCCTCAGCCTCCCAAAGTGCTAGGATCACGGACATGAGCCACCATCGACCATGTTCTTTTAGTATTTCTTGTAACTTACAGAGTTTTTTTTTATCTTTAGCATTTCTTTTTGTTTTTTTTTTCCTGAAGATTTTCATTTCTCTGTTTACATTGCTCACCTGTTTTTGCATGCTGTCTGCTTTATTCGTTAGGGCTTTTAGTATATTAATAATAATTGCTTTAAATTCCCTGTTTGATAATCCCACCATTTTTATCATGCCTGGTTCTCATGCGTGCTCTTTCTCTTCAATCTGTATTTGTTTTTTGTTTTTGCGTTTTAGTATGCCTTGTAATTTTTTTTTTTTTTTTTTTTGAGAGCCAGACATGTATTGGATAAGAGGAGCTGCTGTAATTAGGCCTTTTGTAATGTAGTGGTGAAATGTTGGGAGAGTGTAAATGTTCTACAGTCCTATAATTAGGTCTCAGTCTTTTGGTGAACCTATGCCTTTGGACTGTAACCTTCACAAATGTTGCTGATTTCCCCCTCTTAAGTGGGGGCAGGATGGCTAGACGGGCTATAGTTGAGTATTTCCCAGCTCTCATGTGGAAGCTAAAGTTGGCTGCAGTTGTGCATTTTCTCTTTCACAAGTTAGTTAGACTATGTTAAAACCCTGTCAAGTTAGGCTCTATTTCATTCCTCTTCAGGGTAGACCTCGTTAGGCAGGATGCAGTGCCATAGCATACTTCAAAATGGTTTCTTTTCCCCTCCCCTTTCCGGAAGCATTGGGGGATTTTTCTCCAATATTTACTATGTGAACCTGGTCAACCTTGAGAGATAAGAATACAAAAGCATGGGGGCTCCCTATAACTGGAATTTCATGGAATTTTTAACTCTCAGACTTGTTCACACCTGTCCTCCAACAATTTATCAATTAAAGTTCAGATTTCCTTACCCTGGCACTGGTTCCTGCAGAGAATTTTGCTCCAGTATGGTGTGATTCTCTGTATATGCCTTTTTGTTTTCAATCTGGAGGCAGCAGTTTGACCTAAGTTTTCTTATGGCTCTTGGCATACTTGTTGATTTTTCACTTTTTTTTGAAGTTCATACTTGTTAGAATAAAGTTGTGACTTCCAAGCTCTTTTCATGAAGAACTCAAGATTCATCTATTTTTAACATTTTTATCCATTTCCATTTTCCATTTGGCTGTCCTTTCTCTGTAAATATACCCATGCATATTTCATAAGAGTTGGGATATTCTCTAACAGAACTACATTACAGTTACCAACTTCAGGAAATGAGATTAAATCTTTTAATCCAATCTACCATCAGTATTCTAATTCTGTCAAATGACTTATCAATCTTTTTTGTTTTGTTTTGTTTTTGTTTTTGAGACAGAGTCTCACTCCATTGCCCAGGCTGGAGTGCAGTGTTGTGATCCTGGATCGCTGCAACCTCTGCTTCCCTGGTTCAAGGGATTCTCCTGCCTCAGCCTCCCAAGTAGCTGGGGTTACAGGCATGTACCACTGCACCTGGCTAATTTTTTTTTTTTTTTTTTTTTTGTATTTTCACTAGAGTCGAGGTTTCACCATGTTGGCCAGGCTGGTCTCAAACTCCTGACCTCAAATGATCCATCCACCCCTGCCTCCCAAAGTGCTGGGATTACAGGCATGAGCCACTGTGCCCGGCCAAATGACCTATCAATCTTTTTTATAGTACTTTTCTCTTCATTACAGGATTTAGTCTAAAATCAGACGTTTAGTTTTTATGTCTCTTTATTTTCTTTTAATCTAGAATATGCTAGAACACTTCCACAGGATTCTTTGTCTTTTATGATTTTGGCTTCTTAGAATATTCCTTTGGGTTTTCCCAGTATTTTCTCATAATTAGATTTAATTTATGAATTCCTGACCATATCACATCTGGGGCCACATGACATCCTCACGTTCTTCAATGGCAACATTACTTTTGATCCCTCTGTCAAGATGTCATCCAATTTCTCCACTATATAATTATTATATTTTCCCATGCTACTCATAAGTGGTCCAGGAGAAACACTTTAAGACCATGCAAATATCCTGTTTTTCATCAAAATGTTGCTCTGGATTTAATATCTTTGTGATTTGTGCCTGAACTAATCTTTATTTTGATGGTTATAAAATGATGATTTTCTAGTTCTGTTTCCAGTTTCGATTTCTAGTTTCTAGAAGCCTGACAGGTTCTTCTTTCCTCCTGCACTGATAGAATCGATTTACCAAGACAGCTGATTTCCAATAGAGAAAGAGTTTAATAAATGCAGAGCCAGCTAAGCAGAAGACCAGAATTTATTGCTCAAATCAGTCTCTCTGGAAATTTGGAGACTAAGGTTTTTAAGGATAACTTGCTGGGTGGGGGTCTAGGGAAATGGGTAATGCTGATTGGTTGGGTCTAAGATGAAATCGTGGAGGCTAAAGCTGTCTTCTCACTGTCTTTAGTTTCTGGGATCACAAAACCAGTTGAGCCAGTTTATTGGTTCAGGTGTGCAGCAGCTGGTCCAATCACACGCAGGGTCTGAAAAATACCATGAACACCAATCTTAGGTTTTACAGTAGTGATTTTTCTATAGGAGCAATTGAAGAGGTTACAAATCTTGTGGTCTTTGGCTGAATGGCTCCTGATCTTTGGCTGAAAACCTCCTGCTAGGTTAAGGTTTGGCCCAGAGTTCAACAAGTTTATTTTAAAAATTGACATCAGGACCGGGCGTGGTGGCTCATGCCTGTAATCCCAGCACTTTGGGAGGCTGAGGCGGGTGGATCACGAGGTCAGGAGATCAAGACCATCCTGGCTAACACAGTGAAACCCCGTCTCTACTAAAAACACAAAAAATTAGCCGGGCGTGGTGGCGGGCGCCTGTAGTCCCAGCTACTCGGGAGGCTGAGGCAGGAGAATGGCGTGAACCCGGGAGGTGCAGCTTGCAGTGAGCCGAGATCGCGCCACTGCACTCCAGCCTGGGCGACAGAGCCAGACTCCGTGTCAAAAGAAAAAAAAATTGACCTCAGACAGTGTGTAGTGGCGCACGCCTGTAATCTCAGCACTTTAGAAGGCTAAGGTGAGAGCCCAGAAGCTCGAGACCAGCCTGGGCAACATAGTAAGACCCCCATCTCTAAAAATAATTTTTAAAAAATTAATTGGGCATGGTGGCACAGGCCTGTAGTTCCAGCTACCTCAGAGGCTGAGGCGGGAGAATCACTTGAGACTAGGAGGCTGAGCCTGCTGTGAGCCGGCTGGTGCTACTGCACTCCAGCTGGGTGGCAGAATGGACTCTGATTAAAAAACAGACAAACAAAAAAGATATCAACATTAGCCACTCAGACATGGTTTTAAAATAGTTTAATCTTTTAGTTGAGTTACAACCTGAGGTAACTTCCAATGAAGGAGATAAATTATATAGAAATTAAAGAACTTAGGGGAAGACTGTAAAAATGTGAAAGAATGGAAATCAGGGTGCTTCGGTGGGGGAACGGTCAGTGTGACAAATGGGATGCCTGGAACGGGGAGGGCGCTGGGTGAGCACAGAGCTGCACTAAGTATAAATCCAGTTATAATCTGTGGTCTGAGACCAGTGAGAAATTTACATCCTCCATTAGTTTTTGAGAAAGGCTCACAGGTTTTCCCTAAAAACAAATGTAGTAAAAAGATAAGAAGTCACCAATCCCCTGTAAACCTTGTAATGTTTCAAGTGAGAACATAGCCCAAAGTCAAGGCATGGACATTGTCCCCACAGAGATGGCCCAGGCAGGGGGCACGTGGGTGCTGACACTTCTGGCAGTTGAGGGGATCTTGATGGGCTATTTGAAAGAGATTGCCTTGCTGTCGCAAATCCCTGCCAGCCATAATTTAAAGGGACAGAAGTCATTAGTTTGCAATGTCGCTCTCTTTGTACCAATAAAACTTGTATTTGCCTTTCTTTGCAAGCCTCATTGCTCTGTAACTCAATGTCAGCAGTGAGTGAGACCTGTCTCAGGAACAGTGACAACTGCAAATTTCAGCAGCATTAATGTTATACACGTGCATCTGGCCTTCTGAAGGTTAAGTAAGTTGGGCTGTTTTCCAAGCTGCACCTTTATTCTCAGTTCTGCCAGGGAAGGAAAAAATACTGCTGATCTTCTATGGTCCAGAAAGTTTGTACCATTTGTTTTCTAATAAAAGCAATAATAAACTTAACTCAAGAGGGAAATTGAAGTTCTAGCCTCTTGTTCAACTGAATCAATTGTTTGAAATTTAATCACAAAGCAATTGAGCAAGTTTTTCTCTGATTTGTTTGGATGTAATCTAGCAATCTGCTGCTAAATCCTTGTTCTTTGGAAAAGAGGTAAATTCAGCTTGGAACACCCTACTTACAGCCCGTGTACATCTAAAGTTCTTGTCATAATTTATGTGAATTACCACAAATTTGTGTTTTCATGGACCATTTTGCCTGACCACTTTGTTCTTTATTAGTAGTAATATACAGGATCTAGCATTCACTTTCTAATATCTGAATATTTGCATAAAATCTCACTCTCGCCTCCTGTGGCTCATGAAAATGTTTCACACAAACCTTAACAGGGCTCTTCCTAAGATGTCTTGAGAAGATGTCTAGGGAAATAAATAATTCTTACCTTGTTATTTATAGAATGTGTCATATTAACTCAGTACTTAATCCTCTACAATTCTTTCTGTGCATGCAATGGAACCTAATCATCACGACCATGGTGTGAGGGTGGAATGGCCCCTTTATTGTACAGCTGAGGTGAATAAGGTTTAAGCCACACACAGTTGAAGTCACTGCTTACAAATGCGTATCTAGTGGGGAAATTGGGGCTTGATGCCATGTGCTTGCCTTCCACGTTTTATGCTCTTTTTTCTGCATGATTCTGCCTCTCATGTTATTATGGGTCTCATCCCTGCAGTATGTGGATAATCTATTTCAAGTGTGATGACTCTGCCTCTCATGTTATTTTGGGTCTCACCCCTGCAGTATGTGGATAATTTGACTATTTCAAGTATGATGACTCTGTCTCTCATGTTATTATGGGTCTCACCCCTGCAGTATGTGGATAATCTATTTCAAGTGTGATGACTCTGCCTCTCATGTTATTTTGGGTCTCACCCCTGCAGTATGTGGATAATTTGACTATTTCAAGTATGATGACTCTGCCTCTCATGTTATTTTGGGTCTCACCCCTGCAGTATGTGGATAATCTATTTCAAGTGTGATGACTCTGCCTCTCATGTTATTTTGGGTCTCACCCCTGCAGTATGTGGATAATTTGACTATTTCAAGTATGATGACTCTGCCTCTCATGTTATTTTGGGTCTCACCCCTGCAGTATGTGGATAATCTATTTCAAGTGTGATGACTCTGCCTCTCATGTTATTATGGGTCTCACCACTGCAGTATGTGAATAATCTGACTATTTCAAGTGTGGTTCCTTAACTGTGACCATAACTCCATTTCAGCTCCTATTAAGAGGTGAAAAATACTTCCCTATCTCTTAACTTGGCTGGAGCTTGTGATTTCCTGTAATCAAATAATCTGTAATATTGCATGCCTTCTAAACCCTGGACTCAGGATGCCTGTGGCTTCCAATATTATTTTCTTGGAATGTTTCTGACACTATGTGAAGAAGCCTAGAATGAAGACCACATGGAGAGAGATGCCTAGCTGTCTCAGTCATTTCAGCCTTTAAACTTAGGCTCAGAAATATGAGAGCCGCCCACTCAGACCTTCACTTCCAGGCCTGCTGTCTGCAGCCTGTGCCACTGCAGTCAGCCCAGTGTTGGTAAGCAGAACAAATGTGCTGTTTACCTACAGAGTTAGCAGAAATAAAACATGGTGGTTTTGGTGCAGTTTGTTACACAGCAGTAAATAACCGATGCAGCAAGCATTATTAGAAATCACTGCAAGAATGCATAGGCATGTTTAAGATTCATTACATTAAGAGCAAAAAAAAGTATCTCATCGTGATGCAAAGGAAAGTAAGAGTAGGAAGGGTTATTTCCTAGGTCCTGAATGCAATATGAGGCATATTGTGGGTCAAAGTTTTAATAAGATTAAAAACAGTATAGTAGGCTGGATGCAGTGGCTCACGTCTGTAATGCCAGCACTTTGGGAAGCTGAGGTAGGCAGATTGCTTGAGCCCAGGAGTTGAAGACTAGCCTGGTCAACATGGAGAAACACCATCCCTACAAAAAATACAAAAATTAGCCTAGTGTGGTGGTGTGCACCTGTAGTCCAGCTACTCTGGAAGTTGAGGCTGGAGGATGGCTTGAACCCAGGAAGTCGAGGCTGCAGTCAGATGAGATAGCTCCACTGCACTCCATTCTGGATGACAGAGGGAGACCCTGTCTCCAATAATAATAATAATAATAATATGTTACTCCATCATTAAAAATCATAAGGGCCAGGTGCGGTGGCTCACACCTGTAATCCCATCATTTTGGGAGGCCGAGGCAGGCGGATCACCTGAGGTCAGGAGTTCAAGACCAGCCTGGCCAACGTGGCGAAACCCTGTCTCTACTAAAAATACAAAAATTAGCCAGGCGTGGTGGTGGGCACCTGTAATCCCAGCTACTCCGGAGGCTGAGGCAGGAGAATGGCTTGAACACGGGCGGTGGAAGTTGCAGTGAGCTGAGATCGCTCCACTGCACTCCAGCCTGGGCAACAAGAGTGAAACACTGTCTCAAAAAAAAAAAAAAAAATTATAAACAAGTTTAGACAGAAATAGGGTTTCAACTGCATTATAAGAATTTGCTGAGTCTTATAAAATGTTTTTTATTAATTTTTATTAGACCTTACAATAGCCATTCTATCGAACAGCACACATTAAAAAAAAAAAAAAAGTAAAAAACTATAAAGCAGTTGGAAAATGAAGAAAGTTATTTTCCACCAAGCCCCAGCTTTGTGCTTTCATGATGACCTTGGGGTCAGTTAGACTTGGGTTCGAATCATGGCTCAGCTGCACACTGGCTTTTTATGTTTGGCAAATTGCTTAACCTCTCTGAGGCTTGATCCCCTCAAGTGTAAATTCCTTAGCATAGCTCCAAATTAATAATGAGATTCATTTGTATTTAATGTTTCCCTTATTTTAGAACATCCCATGCCTATGTTTCAAAAATAAAATAGTGCTTGGAGGGGTACGGTGGCTCACGCCTGTAATCCCAGCACTTTGGGAGGCTGAGGCGGGCAGATCACGAGGTCAGGAGATCGAGACCATCCTGACTGACACAGTGAAACCCCGTCTCTACTAAAAATACAAAAAATTAGCTGGGCACGGTGGCGGGCACCTGTAGTCCCAGCTACTCGGGAGGTTGAGGCAGGAGAATGGCATGAACCTGGGAGGCGGAGCTTGCAGTGAGTGGAAATCTCGCCACTGCACTCCAGCCTGGGTGACCGAGCAAGGCTCTATCTCAAAAAAAAAAAAAATTAAATGAAATTAAAAAATAAAATAGTGCCAGAACCCAATTTGGTGGCTACGATGACAATACAGAAATTATATCCTCCCTGGTATACACGAGTTTCCATTAATTCTCTTGGTTTTTCAAAGTAAACAAAAATATTATCTTCAAGTAATATTACCTTTACTTCCTTTTTTCCAATTGTCATCATCATTATTTTCTACTCTGTTTTTGCTTTATGACCTTGCTTATATAACTCAGGTCTCTTAATGTGTGCTACAATTATGAAAAGAGCTTTGTACCTTGAATATCTAGGAAAAAAAAATCTGAATTAAAAAAATCGAATCAGGGATAACGGCAATATTTCAGAAGTAATGAGATGTGATGTGATGATGGCAAGAACTAGGAAGATATCTTAGGATATCAAAAGGCATGTTTTAGAAAAAAAGCAGGCAGGTTCCAAACGGCTCTCTAATATACCCTGGCTATGGCGTTGTGCATTCAGTGGCGACCGAACGCAGATCACAGACCAGGGCAGAGAGGACTACCTCCAGCCCAGCTGAGCACTTGGCAAAAATCTCAGAGAATGAAGGCTCTAAACACAGATATTCTCATTCACTAGCCTGGGTTTGGGATGAGCTTAGAAATCTGTACTTTCAAAAGTGTCCCAGATAATTCTTTGTATAGCCAAGCTGGAAACCAATCGTCTAATTGCCCATGACCAACGAATAGACAATGTTTTTAATAGATATCAAAATGTATTATACCCTAAGTAAAAAAGAAACCCATTTATAATTCTCCATTTAAAAGAAAGAGTTCCAATAACATAAATTAAAGAAAAGGTGTTACATGGTTTTATACACACACACACACACACACACACACACACACACATATATATATATTTGAAGCAGAGTCTTGCTCTGTCACCCAAGCTGGAGTGCAGTGGTGCGATCTCAGCTCACTGCAACCTCTGCCTTCCCGATTCAAGCTTTTATCCTGACTTAGCCTCCCGAGTAGCTGGGATTACAGGCGCATGCCACCATGTCCAGCTAATTTTTGTATTTTTAGTAGAGACGGGGTTCCACCATGTTGGTCAGGCTGGTCTTGAACTCCTGACCTCGTGATCTGCCCGCCTCGGCCTCCCAAAGTGCTGGGATTACAGACATGAGTCACCACGCCAGGCCCACATAGTTACATTTTTATATTTTTCTCTAGTTTGAAACAATCCACCCTGTGCAAAATATCTTCTGTTGATTATTATTAGTAAGCTAGGTTTTAAGTTTACAAAGTAACTCTACATGCATTCTTTCCTGCGACCTTTACAGCAGCTCTTAGAGGTAGTGGGAGGGGCAATGCCTCACACCTGCCTAGTGTTATGCATCTTGTAATGCACCCTTACTTCCTTTCTCCATATAAAACTTACATGTGGCATTTATTCTCTCAGAATTGAAATATCCACTGCTTGGAGTTCTCAAAATATATGGTGTTGAATTCCACTTTTGTGCTTTTCCTTTTTTTGAAGCAGAGTCTTGCTCTATCACCCAGGCTGGAGTGCAGTGGCATGATTTCGGCTCACTGCAAGCTCTGCCTCCCGGGTTCACGCCATTCTCCTGCCTCAGCCTCCCGAGTAGCTGGGACTACAGGCACCCACCACCACGCGTGGCTAATTTTTTGTATTTTTAGTAGAGACAGGGTTTCACTGTGTTAGCCAGGAGTCTCGATCTCCTGACCTCGTGATCCGCCCACCTCGGCCTCCCAAAGTCCTGGGATTACAGGCGTGAGCCACCGCGCCCCGCCTGTGCTTTTTCGTATGTCGGCCCCTCTGCTGAGAATTTCATTCCTGGACTTAAGATTCGCATAAACGAAGATTTCTGCTCTGTTCACGTTCCTGGTTTGATTGATCAGCAGGACAAGCAGGGAGCCAAGCCCTCAACACTGCTATGGCCTCCCAGGTCTCTGAGGTACATCCATAGTTCCCAAGCGCAGAGACGATCCTCACTGCCCTTCCCTGCCCTCTTAGGGGATTTGTTTTATCCACAGGAACACATAACAAAGGAAAGAACCCAACTTAGACTTTCATAGAATTCCGTTTTCAAAGCTCTGGTGTCCATTTTCCTCTGCATCAGCAATTCTCACACTTTTTTTTCTTAACCTCATCATAACCTCAACATACACAAAAGATGGCCTTAGCACATGGGCAAATCTCTTCCGAATTTCCTAGGTTTGGGCATAATTCTTTGACTGCTTCCTCAGACTGTTTGCTTTCCCCTTCCTCTACCCTCCCCCAACCACCCAAAATGTTGTAATGCTAGTGACTGTTAATTACTTCATAGTCATTTTCATACCTTCGCATGTCTGTAATTAATAATTAAAAAAATAAAGTGTTTGCAAATTTTAGCACTGTAAATATTATTAGTGACAAATGGCTGGTCACATCATTATTGTATGTCACGAGTCAGGACACCCCAGGGTGGAATGCCAGCCTCCTGCCCTCTGCCACCCTTTGCTGCAGATGAGGCCAGCCTGCCCACTCCTCAGGCTTCTGCTGGGGCTACCGGCTCAGTGACTGCAGAGCATGTCTGTCACGCATGCTGTTAGGCCAACGATTAGTGATGAAGGTGACAAATAGACACTTTTTGCCGTGCACTGAGTGAGGTCACTGTTAGTACCACCTAGACAGGAATGTCTAAAGATGCTGTCAGTGCAACCAGCAAATATCTAATATATTTTTCTCTAAGACAAAACAGTCTAATCTCATGTAAGAAGAATCCATGTGCCTTGTTAACATGTCTTAGTCCTACGCTAGAGAAAGCATAACCTGATGTCATTAATTGAAGGACGAGACTGTGGTTATTGTGATAATAAGTATATATTTGGCCTCTGCCCCTGGTTCCTGGCACATGGCTCTTAAAACCCTTGGAACCTCCAGAGACACAACAGTGTCCTTTGTATGCTAATGAGATGACTGGCCGTTAAGGACCCCTAACTAACATCAAGATGGGGCACAGTCACCAGAAAGACCAAGGACTGATTAGTGGTCGGGATTTTCAGCCCCGCCCCCAACCTCCAGGTCAGAAAGAGGGCTGAAAGTTGACATGGTCACCAGTGGCCAATGATACAATCAATCACGCCTACGTAATGAAGTTTCCATAAAACCCCAAAGGACTGAGTTCAGAGAGCTTCTGAACAGCTGCACACAGGGAGGCGTCTGAAGGGCGCTGTGCTCAGAGAGAGCACAGAAGCTCCACACCTCCTCCCGAGTACCTTGCCTATGCATTTCTCCATCGGACTGTTCTGCAGACTTTGTAATATCCTTTGCAATAAACTGGCAAACATCAGTAATGTGTTTCCCTGAATTCTGTGAGCTGTCCTAGCAAATTAATCAAACCGAAGAGGGGATTGTGGAGACCCCAACTTACAGCCACTCAGTCAGAAGCACAGATCACAACCGGGCACTTGCAACTGTCATTTGAAGTGGGAGACAGTCTTGGGGACTGAGCCCTTCACCTGTGGGATCTGAGGCTAATTTCAGGTAAATAGTGTTAGGATTGAGTTACATTGTAGGACACCCTGCCGATGTCTGCTGAAGAATTAATTGATTGGTTGTTAATGGGGAAAAATTCACACATTCCTTTTGGTGACCAGACGTGAAGTATTTAGGATTGCAGGTTGAGTGTAAGAATAGAAAAAATAATTTGGTTTTCTCTTATAACTCTACAGAGACTCCTTCTAAGTCTGCCTAAATTTCTGGGGGTAATTACACTAGTTGTAAATAGCTTTGTCTGCTCGTCTGGAAGAAAGTGCTACTAGCCATAAACTATTTCCACTAGAGAGTGATGGTGTGTGTGGGGGGGTGGGTATGGATTGGGTGAGTGGAGAGGGGAGTCTGCACCCTCAGCCCTACTAGCAATGCAACATTTGGGGAAAGTAGCGGGAAGGGAACATTCTGATGCCATGACAGGTATCTTTTCATACAGATTTATTGTACCAGTTTTCAAGGTAAGCTAATTTTAGTAGCTAAAGAGAATTTCTTTAAACATGTGGGTACCAATTTGCTCCTCGTGCAGTGCGTGTAATAGTGAGATAAAAACCAATCACGCAGCATAGCTGGAGCACAGAAAACAACATTTTACTTTCTTTTTTGAGAATAAATGTCTTTGTTAACATAGCCAAAACAATTGATCTTTTTATTTGTATTTTATTCCTGGTCGATATTTTGAAGGCTGACTGGAGACTTGGGGCCCTGTTGGGTGGAATTAAAGTTTACAACAGCCCACGTTTTCCATAGATTATGAAGGAGCCAAACAAACATGGTCTCTGTTAGAAACTCAACAACCTCAGCCCCTAGATAAAAAAAAAATCATTCAAAAGCAGACACACAAAATACAGGAAGAAGGAATACTGTCTAGACGTGAGACTGATTTTTCTAAGTCTCTCTAAACTTCTAAGTCTGTCTACAAATGTGCTAATTTGTAGTTTGCTCGATTATTTGTATCATGAAATTCTCTACTCTACGTTCTCTTCTTCTTTACACAACTATAGAGCAATCTTTGTCATCCCCATTTTCCAAATCCCTCACCATCCAACACTCCCTTCAACTCCATTTATTCAGAAAAAGTATTCCTGAAGAGTAAAAGGCAATAAAATTCCCAACCATTCCACATTACTTCTTTGTTCAATTTGGCCTTTCAGTGAAGTATGATGTGGGACAGCAAACAAAATAAATGAGCATAGATGAGAAAGGCAGTCACTCTTCTCAACTCTGGCAGGCTCTCCTTTTGACAGGCATTATCTGGCTGTTTCAGAAGTTGTCATGCCTGGTAGTCGTGGCCCAGACATTGAATTGTCCACAGAAGTTCTCATGCTGTCCAAGCAAAATGCTTGCATCCTAATTCCAGAATGCACAGCACAACATTTAAACTAAAAAGGAGAGTCTTTCTGTTCGATGATGGTTTTGTAAAAATCAGGCGGCACTCCTATTTTGTTGGATGTAATTTAAAAAGGTCATTCCGTGGCCAGGTGCCGTAGCTCATGCCTGTAATCTCAGCACTTTGGGAGGCCGAGGCAGGCAGATCGTGGGGTCAGGAGTTCGAAACCAGCCTGGGCAATATGGTGAAACCCAATCTCTCATAAAAATACAAAAATTAGCTGCGTGTGGTGGCATGCTCCTGTAGTCCCAGCTACTCAGGAGGCTGAGGCAGGAGAATTGCTTGAACCTAGGAGATGGAGGTTGCAGCGAGTGGAGATCTTGCCACTGTACTCCAGCCTGGGTGACAGAGCCAGACTCCATCTCAAGAAAAAGATCATTCCTTCATATATATGTTCATCAAGATAGTAGACAAATTAATACAGAAAAAGAGATTCTTATTTCATCCATGAAGTTGCATGGATACTTGTTCTCCTCACAGATACACATATCCTATTTGCTATGTCTGAACAAAGTCTTGAATATTAAAACAGAAAGTGGATGAATAAACTCTCGTAACATACCTGCCAGTTTAGAAACATACACATTATTTAGCCATTAGTGGCGCTACACTTTCATCCAGCTCGCAGAGACTCAATGTTTTCCAGAAGGATCTTACGTGACTAGAAATTTAAGGTAGTGAATCAAACATTTGCCTTACTGTAGCTTAATATTTTAATACCTCTAGTACATTAAAAATAGCATACTCATTTACATTTCATTATATATGTTAAAATTAAATTTACTTTGGGAATTTTATGATATCTTCAAGTCACCGAAGTTAAAACAATGGGGTTCAAACTTATTTTTCTATTATTTATAAACTAATTTTAATTCATCTCATCTCTTAATCATAAGACACGATAATTTATGTACAAAAATGTTTAATGCAGTGTTATTCATAGTGTTAAAAACTGGAAACAATGTAAATGTGTAATTATACAAGTATAATCGTGAAAAAAGTTATTAATTTTTTTAGTAAGAAAAGATAAAAATTACCTATAGTCAATGATAACACTTTTGATGGTCATTCTTTTCTATAAATCTGTTTTTTAATTTGATTTTTGAAAAAATATTCACAAAAATAACTTTTAGACAAATAACATATACATAGATTTGCTCCAGGTATATTTATCATTGTAAACAGCTTTACTTTTTTTTTCGTTGTTCAAATTCACACATCCAGGAAGGGGTAGAACCAGATCACAAATTTAGAGCAATCTTAATCTAAAGCTAGGTTTCTTCTATTGACTCCGGGACCCTGGGGCTGCGTGGCTCTCATACAGTCAGATCAGATACAGAACCAGGTCTACATACCACAATGCCCTCAGAGTTTTCAGCAAGTCCCTTCTGCAAGCAGCTTTACTTTAAACAAATAAATAGTTCGCTGAAAGGCAAAACTGAATAAAGAAGAAACTTGGAATGGTTAGGATTTGTATTCTCTTTTACTCTTCAAGAATCTATCTATCTATCTATCATCTATCTATCTATCTATCATCTATCTATCTATCTATCTATCTATCTATCTATCTATCTATATCTATCTATCTATCTATCTATCATCTATATGTTCTTTACATTTGTTGTCTTTTAACTTTCTCCCTTCAGGCACTGAATTTACCAGGTAGCCAGGATTACCAACTTAGTATGATTCACTACAGCTTTCTCCATTCCAGTACAGCTATATCCAAAATAGAGACACACATACACATTTCCTGTTTCTGTTTGCCTTTTAGAAGGGACCATACATTTTATGCTGACCTTTCATTAGAAGGGTTCATACATTTTATGCTGACTCCTCGGCTCTTGCTCTTCTCACTTCACAGTGCATCAGGGAGCCTTCTTTGTCAGCGAGTGAAATTCTAACATTCTTTTTTAGTTACTGTGTATATAATATTTCGTGATGTTTATAAACCTCAACTATTTCCCCACTAAAGGGCGTTTCCATTGTTTCGATTGTTTTAACACTATAAATAATGCTGCATTAAGCACTATTGTATAAAAATCTTTAAAACATGAGACTTAATTTCTATGTCATTCATCCCAAGAAGTGAAGATGTTAAGTCAATGATGTATGTTCTGGCTGGGCGGGGTGGCTCTCACACCTATAATCCCAGGACTTTCGGAGGCTGAGGCGGGTGGATCACCTGAGGTCAGGAGTTCGAGACCAGCCTAACACAGTGAAATCCCGTCTCTATTAAAAATACAAAAATTAGCCAGGCATAGTGATGGGTGCCTGTAATCCCAGCTACTCAGGAGGCTGAGGCAGAAGAAGTGCTTGAACCTGGTAGGCAGAGGTTGCAGTGAGCCAAGATCGAACCATTGTACTCCAGCCTGGGCGACAGAGCTAGACTCCATCAAAAAGATGTATGTTCTGTAAACTATAATAGACATTGCCTAATTACATTGCAAAATAGCTGGTACAATGCACATGCCTCAGAAAAAACAATGCCTTTTCAATAAAAGTAGATGATATATTTCTATTTAATGTTGGCTAATCAAACAAGTGAGGATAATAATAATGACTACATTGAGTATCCTTTCTAACTTTACTACAAATTAGAATTTTCTATTTTGTCAATTCTTATATTATTGTCATTTACTTACAGAATTCTGGCTTTGTGTTACTATTTGTAACATTACTCTCCATTTTAATATGAAATATTTTGAGAAAAATATTTTACTTCTGTATATTCTATATTCCAGAATGTAAAATTGATACATTCAATGAAAGCATTTGCTAGGCAATAAAATTGTCATTTTTAAATCTGAAAATCCTGCATTGTTCGTGGAAACTGAATTTCATCAGTGAGCAATTGGAAAACCTTATTAATGGCATGTTTTTAGTAATGTGAATGACCTTATGGAAATCATGATTTAAGTCATTGTGGAAATAAATTTGGATTGTCCAAAAATAAGACCTAGAACTGCAACAGGAATAAAAGTTTCTGCATGGTTTGTCCTTCTGTATTCATAACTACAACAAGGATTAAATATGTTTTTTCCCAAATTGCAAGCCTAGAAACATTTTTCATGATATTTTTAAAAAAGAAAACCTAGCTTTTTTTTTTTTTTTTTCTTCCAACGAGCTGAAGCTTGTTGCTTGACTGAATTCTTGGAGATAAAGAATGTGCCCTGGTACACTGAAGGGGAGAATCAGATCACTTGCAGCTGACATTACTGCCAAACGTCAGTGAGGAGGCCACAGGCAGCTGGGAGAATTTTACCCCTTAAACATCATCCATGTCGTACTTGTGGAGCCACTGACTTGTATAAAGATAGTTACTGAGAACATTTCAGAGCAGGGATGTGGGGAAACCATGCACGTCAGAAATCGTTTTTATTCCAGGCGTAAGATGTGCTTCAGCTCTCCTTCTCCTTCTTAAAGCTCGATTCTTTAAAGAGATTAAAGTTCAGTGGTACGAGGCCGTATAAAGACATCTGAATAATTCCACGACATCCGGACATTTCTGAGGAAATACGCTGTTTTTTAAAAAGTAGCAGCTATTTATCACAATTTTCTAATTTATGATCCTGGATTCACGACTGGTTGGGGTAGTAAATATTTATGGGAAGAGATGCCCCTGGAATCCACTTGGGGAAAAGAGAAAGTCACTTCCCCTGTGAAGGCAGCTTTACTCTTCCAGCATCTCGCCACCGTTTCAGTGTTCCTATAGCTGTTTCTGCTTTGGACAAATATCTTTTTCTGCAGAAACACTTTATTTAATGATTTAATGTTGTAACAGTATGTAGAGCCTAGTAGGTTCTCAATAAACATTTATTGAACGAATAAACAGACTGTCACATCATTTTATTAAATGCATTAAAAAATTCATTTCTTAGGTATTAGACATTAAACACCAAATTGTGTATAGAACAGGATGCTGGGAGATGAAAGCTGTGCCAGGCCTTGCAGCCTCACTAAAACCATTTGAAAAATGACTACTGCTTTTCAGCCCAGCATTTTTTGCTATTTTCTTAGTTCATAGCACCTGTCTTCATTTCACAGAACTGGAAATGCGTGATCCTCTAGTCTCTGGATTTTTTTCTTAACTAATACATTTTAGATATTACATCAGCTATATTTAGCGTATCCTTTTCATGTATTTGTATTTTCCTCATATGATAGGCCAGTTTTTACAGTTGAATATCCCAGATTTCACATTTTTATAAAGTTGCATAATTCCCCTAATTTTAAAATATTTATTCAATTGTCTGGGTGCGGTGGCTCGTGCCTATAATCCCAGCACTTTGGGAGGCTGAGGAGGGCAGATCATGAGGTCAGGAGATAGAGACCATCCTGGCTAACACGGTGAAACCTCGTCTCTACTAAAATACAAAAAATTAGCCAGGCGTGGTGGCAGGTGCCTGTAGTCCCAGCTACTCGGGAGGCTGAGGCAGGAGAATGGTGTGAACCCGGGAGGTGGAGCTTGCAGTGAGCCAAGATCGCACCACTGCACTCCAGCCTGGGTGACAGAGCGAGACTCCGTCTCAAAAAAAAAAAATGTATTCAATTAATATTTTTGGTTGCATGGTATGTCTTAGATACTGAGGATGTAGAAATATTTTCTTATATGTAAAGAGTATTTACATGATTAATCTCTTCTTAAACCGCCACTTTGTGTACTGTGTATTTTTAATTTTCATATTGAAACACTTATAAACATTTTTTGTAGGATTTCTTATTAAAAGTATCATAGACCTCAGCATATCTTAGTAAGACCCTTGTAAAAACAATGAGACAATTTGTTATTTTTTAAAAGTAAATCAGCAGCAGAATAATACTAAATTAATAAAATGAAATAAGTGTTATAAATTTTGTGATGCTAATATTTTCAAAATCAATCATATTAATAATTCCATATTCAAAACCTGCCATGGAGTGCAATTTCAGGGAAGCAACTTGGTTATTTCAGGTTTAGTTTTTTTATCTCAGCCATTTTTGGAAAGCGACAGAAGTCCTTGTAAAAAACCCACATCCATTGATTGTTATTTCTACATCTTCAATTTCCCATAGGAATCTTACAATCTGGTTATAAACCGTAATCTTTCCTATTCATCTAGTCCTTGAAGACTCAACGGCAGTCAGTTTCAAGCAATTTATAGCCAGGTTTTATTGCACAACTGGCAGCTCAGGATGCCTCCCAGAGGCACGTGAAACTGACTAAAGAAAGTCTCCATGAGCCAAGATGGAAGGTGGTTTGAATTCATCTACTTAACTTCCCATTTCCTAAGTAAGATTTCTGTAGAGCCCAGGTCATAAAGAGAGCTTTGTGACTGAAACAACCAAAATTACATCAAATCAGTTATGCTTGCAGCCCTGCTCACTTGCAGAAAGGCAACACAAGAGTTCTGTGCAGTAATTGCCATATTACATGATACAATTTGCACTTTATTCATTCATACTAACTTATAGTCTATGAAGATTTAAAATATGAGGGTTTAAAGTGATTTCTAAGACCATATAAAAACAAAGTATTTGTGTTTAATAAATTTCCTCTCTAGGACTTTTGAAAAACACATATCGTGAACTAATTTCAGACCAAACACTTTACAATAAAAAAAAGAAATTGCCTTGGCAAAGAAGAAAAATTGTTTTCATATGAAATGACACGTTTGCTTATATGGCACTTCAGTCAGATGTAATGATTTTAATCTGAGAGCTGCAGGTACCTATTTTTCTGTCTTTCTATCTACCTATCTACCTGATTTTGTTTACACATTTTAGAATTATTTGCTCAAGAAAATGTTAAAAGGAAGTGCCAAACTTTACTTTAAAATATAAACACCTCCTGTAATCCCAGCACTTTGGGAGGCCGAGGCGGGCGGATCACAAGCTCAGGAGATTGAGACCATCCTGGCCAACACAGTGAAACCCCGTCTCTACTAAAAATACAAAAAATTAGCCGGGCGTGGTGGCGGGCGCCTGCAGTCCCAGCTACTCGGGAGGCTGAGGCAGGAGAATGGCGTGAACCCCAGGGGGCGGAGCCTGCAGTGAGCCGAGATCGCGCCACTGCACTCCAGCCTGGGCGACAGCGAGACTCTGTCTCAAAAAAAATAAAAATAAAAATAAAAATAAATAAATAAAAATAAAAATAAAATATAAACACCTCAAGAGATTTGCTAAAATAGACTCAAAATGCATTATGTTAGGAAATATTTCCACAGAGAATTAATGAGAAGTGGACAAGTAAAGGTAAACAGCTTAAACACTTTTGTTGGTCTTACTTTTTGGCATGATGGTGTTAAATAAAAATCTCAGTATTTCTAGAAAATATTTTGAGCAGTGTATTCTATTTTCAAACTATATGTCACTATTTTAAGTCATAGTACATGATATGGAGAGATTACATTTTATGTTGCAGGTGTATTTAAAACAAGACATTCTTAGTCACACATACATTTTAATACACATTAAATTTAGGCTATCTTATTGAATTTTGAAATAATTAGTGTGGCTAAGGATGGGTTTTGTTTATATTCACAACATAAAATATGATTTCTGAAACTCAAATAAGAGACTATTTCCTACCTAGGCACTAAAAATGTCTTAAAAATAACTCAAATGAAAACAATTCTAGGTTCAAATCCAAGAATGATATTAAAGACAAAAAAACCACATAGGTAATATGAATAGTGTTTCTTGCCATATAACAAGCAGCAGTTATGATTTCTAAGAAATTTGGAAGGTCCTTTTATAGGAAGAGAACTTGACCTGGGTGTTTCATTGCTCTTGCCCTTTTTGAACGTGAATGAAAGTTAGCCAAAACACACTAAGAGAAGTAATTCAGCCTTGTCCTGACTCTTTCCATACAAAATAGCACCTATGTAGGAAGTGAATCATTAAGCTTTGACACTGTCTACAAGGCCAAAATGACTGCAGCATCTGCAGTCAAGCCAGGCTGCTCATCCTCATTGGCGTATGCCACACTTCAAAGGTGACCCGGCCGGTACGGTGGCACATACCTGTATTCCCAGTGCCGAAGGGGGAGGATTGGTTGAGGCTGGGAGTTTGACCCGTCTGGACAATGCAGGCGAGATCCCCGTTTTCAACCAAAACATTTAAAACTTAGCCTGGTGCGGTGTTGTGCACCTGTTGCCCCAGCTACGTGGAAGGCTGAGGTGGGAGGATCCCTTAGATGGTCAGTAATCTATTCAGACTTTGCCTTGTTCGTTTCTTCACTTCTTTCTTCTTTCATTTTATATAAATAGATTGTAAGTTCACATGATAAAAAGAATTCAAGGGTTTTACAAGAGAAAATGAGGTTTTATCCCTCATCCTCCAGTCTTCAATTTTTTCCCCCAGAGACAAAAACTCTTTCCAGTTCTTTTTTTATCCTTCCATGGCTATCTTATGCCTGGATGGATAGCTACACTTAGACATTCTAATTTCTTTAGACCTAAATTGCAGCTTATTTTGCTTTAGTGTTCTGTACTTTTTTCCCCGCTGACAACGTAACTTGGGAAAAAAATGCCATGTTTCTAATGTTACACAAGTATTGCATCACATGCATTCAGCAAGACTGATTGAACTACTTTAATCATGATTGGTCTGTAAGTTGCTATTAAGCTACAACAAATAAAGGTACATTATGGGGAGTGGTGACCCAGGCATAGTCATTTTCATGTAGATATATAAATACAGGAGAAAATACATTTCAAGCTGTGGAATTACTGAGCCAAATTCATGTACATTCCAACTTTTATAGATATTGCCAGACTGCCCTCTTTAAAGGTTGTACTAATTTATATAGCTATCAATAAGGTAACAAAGTGCTGTTCTCCATTTGCTTGAAGGCAAAGCACTAACAAACTTTTATGTATTTGTTAATCTGACAGGTGAATAATTGTCTCTCATATTTTTACTTTGGTTTTATGCTATAATTAATGAGGTTGTGTAGCTTCTTCTTTTCCCATTTGCACTTTCCAGTATTTTATCCAACATCCTGGAACACACCTGTTTCTCCTCAATCCCCCCAAAATAGCTGATCAACAGTCCAACTGCATATGTCTTTTCTCCTCTTACCTTTTGTTCTCTAAATAAAATAAACGCATTCCCCATTAGGGTTTGGTGCAATCGATGATCTTTCCACTTTACATCACTTTATTGATTTGATTTCTTACTCACCATTTTGTTATCGTGGCCACAGATCAACCCATTTATTAACAAGTCTAGTAATAATTGTAAGAGGTGTAGCCATCTCTGTGAAGACATCAAGAACAACTGGAATGCGGTGCTCTGGCTTCATTCTTGTCTGTTTCTTTTGAGAACTTTCTGTATACAGCAGAAATATCACTACCCATAGTTAATGAATATTATTAGATTTTATGGATTGTTTTTCTGAGACAGAGTTTCTCTCTGATGCCCAGGCTGGAGTGCAGTGGCTTGATCTTGGCTCACTGCAACTTCCTCCTCCTGGGTTCAAGCAATTCTGTGCCTTAGCCTCCTGAGTAGCTGGGATTACAGGTGCGTGCCACCACGTCCAGCTGATTTTTGTACTTTTAGTAGAGATGGGGTTTCACCATGTTGGCCAGACTCTTATTGAACTCCTGACCTCATGATCCACCCGCCTTGGCCTCCTGAAATGCTGGGATTACAGGTGTGAGCCACTGCACCTAGCCAGGTTTTATGGTTTTAAAATACACTAGAGACTGGTACAAAACACTGGACACTCTTCATATACTTTGTTATTTCTGAAAGTTATTATTTTACCAGTAAATCCCCATTTCCTGTAAGATAATTAGATTTATTTATTGTCACATTCAAATAATTCTATTATAGAATCAGTAGATACTGAGTTTACAGGTTAAAATTGTTACAATTTCATGTTTTTAAAAACTTTGGGAAATTATTATTATCCCTTTAAAAGTAAGTATTAAAGTATTGAATTGTTTCCCCTTTACTTTTAACACAATGAACTGTAAGAATTGGAGACTATAGAGTGTGTTTACAGTTGCAGCTATAATAAGTTCAGATTTATCAGTAGTTACTCATCAGAATAATCACTGTATTTAATCTAACTACAGATAAAATATAACCTTAGCTATATACTTTTGTAAGGTATATAATTAACAGCATGAAGGAATGAAGTATAAAAATAAGCTTTCTAGAGTCTACTTTTAATCCAAGTCATGTATTTGACATCACACAGGGTGCATTGTTTAAATTTTCCAACCTTGGTTGTAAGTCAGCATAATTTCAGAGGTGCTCGGTGAGGGTACATTTGAATAAGGTGAGCCCTCTTAGAACAAATTATCATGTTCAGGTACCTGAATCTGGGAAGGGCCTGCAATTTAGAAATGTATCTTTTATCTATAGCATTTCAGAAGGGTGAAAGAAATTTTGTGCTAGTATGAGTCATACTAGTAGAATGACCTTAAAAAATTATATGTCCTACTCATTTTTTTAAAAAAATGCTTTCTTCCTACAAATTCCCAATAACCAACCAATCAGTTAATGTAAATATAATACATAATGTATTAATAATAATAATCAAGCTTCAGAATTGGTGGTTTGCCTTGAAAAAACATATATGGACTTGAGAAAACTGGAATTTTTTTAGACAAAACATTAACCTTCAAACTTCATTTGTTATTGTGGGGGCCAAGGGAAAACTTCTCTTTTGCCTTCTGAAGATTTAATGAAAATCAATTGACAAAAGACAATGTAACAGGAGAAAATGCATACAAATTTATTAACACACGCAGGAGGCATACAAAATACAAGAGCACCAAAAAATGTCCAGATAGTTGATGCTTTTATACCATCTGGAGGTTACAGAAAGTATATAAGCTTGGATCTTGGGAAAACAGGTTATGGCAGTAAATCAGCTTTAGAGGGGACAGGGTATGGGAGGGAGAGGAGAGGAGGCCTGGCCTGCAAAGGTGGTCTTATTACGTAGATGAAACCTCCCAGGCAGCAGGGCTCAGGGGGAATAGATTGGAAATGTCTCTTTCGGACCTCTAAAGGCGTCACTCTCTGCCAATCTTTTCTAGATCTGCACAAGGGAGGGTCTCAGAGAAAGCCAGGCTGCGTGGATGCGGATTTTCCCTGCAGGTGCAGGTCTCCCCGACAGAAGACCTTTGCAGGGCCTCCCATGGTCACAGGCCCTCGGAACGTCCATCTCAAAATAGGTCAAAGAAGGGTATTTTGGGGTAAAATATTTTGGTTTCTATTATTTCAGCCATCGTATATTCTTTTTATCTTGTATATTTGAAGTCCCTACTTTCTTCGTTCTACTTATTTCTTTTGGTAAAAATAGAACTCTAGTGCTTAGCCTTGAAAATTGCTGCTAGTGAAAAGAATCTCACAGAGATAAGGAGGGAAAACTTTGCTTGCTCTTGACAACTGCCGATAAAGCGTTTCTTACATACTAGCAATTTGTTAGAGTTGCCCTAATTCTTCCTTGATAAGTTCTCAAGCCTGTGGTCATCCAAAACCTGTTATTTTCTTTTATCTTTTCTATAGCTGATCCTACGGAATAAAGCATTGTTTTGGTATTAAGAATATGTAGGTGTCAGATTTTATTGAAATACATATAAACTTGCAAAAGTTTATCTCTGTCTTACGTGTTAAATAAAAACATAAGGATTAATTTAGGAAAATAGAAAAATATTAAAGTTCATATGTAGTTTTGAAAACTATTGCTTTACCATTCAAATTACCAATATGGCATTATTTATAACTATGAGAGTGTTCTATGTTAAAATGTCAGTTAAATAAATAATTTTATTAGTTTTCTTTATAAAGAAGTACTTTTTGTGATACAAATTTCTTTAGGTTTTATTAAAAAGCAGAATCTATTTGTATTAGACTATTCTAGCATTGGTATGAAGAAGTACCTGAGCCTGGATAATTTATAAGGAAGAGAGGGTACATTGGTGCATGGTCCTGCAGGCTGTGGGGGAAGCACAGCAGCTTCTGCTTTGGGGAGGCTTCGGGAAGCTTCCAATCCTGGCAGAAGGCAAAGGGGAAGCAAGCATGTCACATGGTCGGAGCAGGAACACGAGAGACGGGGAAGGTGCCACCTGCTTCTAAACAACCAGATCTCGTGAGGACTCACTATCACTGTCACAGGATGGCACTAAACCATTTCTGAGAAATTCACCCCCATGATCCAATCACCTCCCACTGGGCCCCACTTCCAACACTGGGAATTATAATTCGCGGTGTGATCTGGGTGGGGACACACATCCAAACCACATCACTATTGTTATCTGTAAAAATACTACATTACAGGCCGGGCGCGGTGGCTCACGCTTGTAATCCCAGCACTTTGGGAGGCTGAGGCGGGCGGATCACGAGGTCAGGAGATCGAGACCACGGTGAAACCCCGTCTCTACTAAAAATACAAAAAATTAGCCGGGCATGGTGGCGGGTGCCTGTAGTCCCAGCTACTCGGAGAGGCTGAGGCAGGAGAATGGCGTGAACCCGGGAGGCGGAGCTTGCAGTGAGCCGAGATTGAGCCACTGCACTCCAGCCTGGGCGACAGAGCGAGACTCCGTCTCAAAAAAAAAAAAAAAAAAAAGAAAAGAAAGAATTCCGAGAAAATGGCTTCTAGTCTTTCTATTGATACTTCAGGTGAGGGACCCTGTATAACTCCCTAGTTCTGCCAGGGGTTATTGAACAATAAGAATATTCTTTTAATGTCTTTTTCACTTTTTTTAATATTGACCAAAAAAAATCATCTATGTAAAAGCCTTTTACAATTTATTGAATGATATATGGATGCAATATTGTTTAGACTGGAAAAAATTATTTTCTATATAAACAGAGGAAAACTGGGGATTACATAGAAAATTATAATTGTTGGTGCAATAAATCACTGGGATTTAGAAGGTAAAAGTCATTAGGTCTTTGCAGGTTCCCACTTCTGTGTATAAATAAATGATTTTCAATAAAATGCAAGTTATTATTGTATATGATTGAGAAGAAGAAAGGGAAGAGGGTCAAAGTTTATGTTTTGTACATTTAAAGATGGAGATTCTTGGAACATCAAGGAAAAATCAAGGTAAGAAACTGGATATGCGACTGTGGAACTCATGGATAAGATTCAGTTTGCAGGTGCACATTTTGGGATTCGTAAATATAGAAGTCATATTAGAAGCGATGAGCTTGGAAGAGATCATCCAGGAAGTAACGATGCGGGAGGGAAGATGTCGGAGGACACAAATAGTGCATTTAGGAGTTACGGGAAAAAGATAAGCAAGCAAGTAAGATGAGAACGCTAGGTTGCCAATAAGGTAAGAGGAAAACCGCAAGGTCGTGGATTCCAGAAAGGCACGTTTGAAAATGATTTAATAGAAGAGATCAATTAACTGCATCAGATGCTGCTGATATGAAAGAGTAATTTGTAATTTGAGGGCTGAGAATTGATCACTGATTTTAGCCACACGAAGGTCACTGGTGCCCCTGACGAGGGTTTCAGTGGAGTGGAAAGCATATCCAGCTGATTGCAGTGTCCTCAAAGAGAACAGGAGGAAAGAAGCTGGAGACAGAGTATGGCTTTAAGAGGGAACAGACAAGTGGAAAGTGGAAAGTAGACAAATGGAGACATGGCAAAAAAAAAAGGCACAATGTTTGTTTTCATAATAAGAGAAATTTTTCAGGTATTGTATGCTGGTGAGAATAATCCAGGAAAGAGGGAAAATATTAATTTCAAGAGGAGCGATTGCTGGAGCAAATATTTTGAGCAGTTGAGAATTGATGGTCTAATAGATAACTAAGAAGGTTGACTCAGTATGATAGAGTCATAGTGAACACTCTGGGTTCCAAACTCTAGCATGCAGACGTTTTATTTTGGCCAGTAACTGAACTGGCTCACAGAAGGAAGGAATAATAAGCTTTTGGTGAATTATACATTATTGTTTCTGTAACTTTATTTGGTTTAAATTAAACTCTTAGCAGGTACACAGACTGCTCTGTTACCTCAATGGTCTATGAAGTTTATCAGTAGGCATTAAAAAAACAGCCTGTCACATTTTATTTATCTGTTGGAAGTATCTCAGTTGCCAGGCGATAACGCTGAGAATTTGATTAGGAGACTCAATTACCTTTTAAGATGACTCACCTAATATAGGAATACAGAAAAGTTCCAATTTCTTGGCAAACAGTCTCTGAAATCTCAATTTGATCAACTCTATGAGATTGATAAATCTTACCAATTAAAGTATTCATAAGTGTAACATCACAGTTAATATTTACTCATTTCACACAGGATTTCCAAGTCAGAAATTATTTATATTTGAGTTATTAAATCCATATAATTGAAAGAATTGTGCTTTTGAGATAATGCTTTGTAAGATAAATACAATTTCAAACTTCTTTTGAGTATAATTTTCAGTTCTCAAAACATATATGAAAATAAAAATGAAGAATTGTTAGAGCGACATCATATAAAAAAAGGATTTAGATGGAAGAAAACCATTTATCAATTAATAGTACTTGCATTCTGCCTCCAAATTGTTCAGTGCTGCGTTTATTATTTTAAAACAAGAAAAAAAGGCATTCTTCCTTTTCCAGTTACTATTGCTGTAAACGAAATTACCTGCAAGATTTAGTAGCTTAAGGCCGGGCATAGTGGCTCACGCCTGTAATCCTAGCACTTTGGGAGGCCGAGGCAGGCAGATCACGAGGTCAGGAGTTTGAGACCAACCTGTGCAACATAGTGAAACCCCATCTCTACTAAAAATACAAAAATTTAGCTGGACATGGTGGTGGGCGCCTGTAATCCCACCTACTCGGGAGGCAGAAGCAGGAGAATGGCTTGAACCCGGGAGGTGGAAGTTGCAGTGAGCCAAGATCACACCATTGCACTCCAGCCTGGGTGACAGAGAGAGAAATTGTCTCACAAAAAAAAAAAAAAAAGAAGAAGACTTAGGTAGCTTCAAACAATACGCATGTTTATAATATCACATGGATTGTGTGCTGCAGGGAATGGGGTGTTTCTTCTGCTATGGCCTCAACTGGGCCATTCAGCCGTACTTAGCTGGTGGGTGGGATGAACTGGAGGGCCCACAATGGCTCCACTCACATGTCAGCCACCTTGGTAGGGATGGCCAAGATGTTTGGCTTCGAGGGGGTTCTCCACCAGACCACCTAAAACTTGTCAATCTCAGGGCAGCTGGACTTGTTCCATGATCCCTGACTCCCCTCATAGTGAGTGTGCCAAGAGAACTAGGAGGAAGTTACATGGCCCTTTAAACACCTTCAGGGGACCTTACGTGACTTCTGCTGCATTTTATTGGTTGAAGCAAGCACCAGCCCACTCCGATTCAAGGATGGGGAGTGGACCTCCAGCTCTCAAGGGAGAGAGTTTCAAAGAGTTTGTGGATTTTTATTGTTGTTTAAACCACCACACACCATCCTCAAAGGTTATCAGATAAATTAATTAAATACTCAATGTTAAAGCTAGCTACAATTTCAAGCAATTTTTATAAAAAGATGAGATGCAAATAAATATAATTAGTAACAAATATCTAAAGTTAGCTTCTACCTGCTGGAATAAATCTGAGAATAATTTTGTCAAATATGATATTTCTTTCTTTGACAGGAATACTTGGCTGATTCCCAGGATCTACAAAAGATATTTGATAGTGTTTCTAATGATCAATTATAATAAAATTAGTTAGGTTAGTAAAAAGTTTCACAAGACTTGCTGTCAATTCAGAAGGAGTTCTAACTGCATACAAACTTGGAATGAATTCTAAAGATGTTGAATGATAGAATCCGAATTCAAGATATATTTGATTAAATAGAGTGTAATTTTCTCTTCAAATACCTGTCCAGCTGGACACACTGTGAATACAAGTTTCCGTGTTCAGTACATATAGAAATATCACTTTCAGCTTTTGAAGAGTAACAGGTAAAAAATCTGTTACATTTAAAGTAAAAAATAGTTTTACACTTTATATTTTTCTGACCATGAGGCTAAATTTTGGTTCCTCTTTTTTTTTGGTACCCTTTAGGAAGGGTAAAATTATTCCCTTCCTAGAGAACAAGCATGCGAGATAGATTTTGTAAACTTGAAAACTGAATGGAACTGAAAAAGATGGAATATGACATAGTTTGGATATTTGTCTTTATCTAAATCTCATATTGAATTGTAATCTTCGATGCTGGAGACAGGGTCTGATGGGAGGTGTTTGTGCCATGGGTGCGGATTCCTCATGGCTTGGTCCTGTCTTTGCGATAGTGCGTGAGTTCTCATGAGATCTGGTCCCTTAAATATGTGTGGCACTTACCCCACCGCTCACTTGCTCCTTTGCTTCTGCTTTTGCCATGTGATGTGCCTGCCCCCTCTTCACCTTCTGCCACAATTGTAAGCTTCCTGAGGCCTCCCCAGAAACCAAGCAAGTGCCAGCACCATGCTTCCTGTAAAGCCTACAGAGCTACAAGTCAATTAAACATCTTTTTTTTAAAAAAAATACATTACGCAGTCTTGGGTATTTCTTTATAGCAATGCAAGAATGACCTTATGCAGAATATCATAATCATAACAACAAATTTAGGAAATGCATATAGCTTAGCAAAAGTGAAAAAGGATAAACAACTGAATTGGTAGTAAATTCAACACGAGTACCAGGTAGTGAAATAGCTGTCAAAACACCTGACATTTGTTGAACTTTATTTTAACTATCAATCCATTAGAAGACAATTGAGATTAGTGCTCTACAATACATTAATGGAAAATTCCTAGAGTAGCTTTGTTCTGGTTTCTTCATTATAAAAATGATATTGGCAAAGAGGCTTAAGTTTATAGAAGGTCAAATGGCTGAAACATGCCATTTCAGAAACCTGATAAATATGGAAAAAGATCCTCAGAAGGGAATTGATTTCCAGTGACAGGAAGTTTTTAGCTATCAATTGGGTGGACAATCCAATGCTTAACCATTTCATCACCAAGTTGAAATACAGTCCCAAAACGACAAAACTGAGACAAAATGCTGCTTCTTGACTCTGCATAGTTTACAAACATGTTAAAGTACTCTATCAACATTCAGACCGATATTGAGAAACGTTTCTCCCATAAAGAAGTTTACATTTTGAAGGATTGAAAGCTGATGTAAAGACAAGCACCCCAAACGCCATAAAGAAAGCTTTGTACCTGACAAGTCAGAGTCAAGGCAGTATGTGTATTCCCAAGTTCCAGAAATCTTTGCAAGATTCGTGCAATAGTAAGTAATTAAACCAGAGTATGAGCCGCGATACATGTGTTTTTGATGGAGTAGTTGAGCAGGAAATCAAGTTGTCAGTGCAGACAGTTGACATCAGTGCTCTACAATACATTAATGGAAAATTCCTAGAGTAGCTTCGTTCTGGTTCCTTCATTATAAAAATGATATTGGCAAAGAGGCTTACGTTTATAATTTTTCATTATAAGTGAAAAAATGTTAGGCTTTTCTGTATGTGGACATCACTCATGTTTCCGTTGGTATTAAAATGGATAATGAAGACATAATTATTGTGATCAAACATAATGCCCCATTTCCACCAAGGAGACACAGACCTTACGTTCTGACAACCGTTTGAATTTATAAAGATGAGGAAGCAATGGCAAAGGGAAAATCTTAGTTGGAAAGTTTGACATTTGAGGCATTTCTCATGAGTATCATAGCATTCTTCAGATTGAAATCACCTTTGAGGCTAATGCCCGTGGTATCCGTAAGGTGTCTGTGGTGAACCAAAGCATAGGAAATGAAGCAAGAATTATAATCACCATTGACGATGGCTGTTTGAGTAAGGAATACACTGAGCAGTTAGTTGAGGAGACAGAAGTACAGCCACTAAGGATGAAAGGCACAGAGACTGAGATGCCTTCCAAGACCTTAATTGAATCTTACACATTCAGTATGAACACCACAGGAGACAGTCAAAAACCCCAAGGGAAGCCCAATGATGAGAATAAGTGAAAGATGTTTGAGAAGTGCATTAAATTACCAACTGGCTGGACAAAATTCAGACTTCAGGGAGGATGAATTTGAACATCGGAAGAATGACCCGGTAAAGTTCCTCAAATCATTAATTATCAGCAGTTTCCAATTCAGGGGATACGTCAGGCAGGACATCTAGCAGCTTCTCAGGGGAGAGAGCTCCTTCTAGAAACACTTCTCTGCATCCACCATGGATAACAGCCAATCTTCCAGTTAGTAAAAATGTTTTGAGGAAACAAAGTTTTGCAAATTGATTCATGTCAATTGAACCATGTATAATACATTCACAATGTCTTAAAGCTATTGGGCATTTTCAATACTTTATATACATAGAAAATGCTAGTCACATTTTGCTTTTTCAGTGTTTATGTAAACAAACATGCAGAAAATTTAACAGTGCTGGGGAAGCGGAAATTAGGGAAAGGAAGAGTGGACTTATCCCTGCCCTTTTAAAGTAACAGATATTTCTAAAAGTGTTGGAAGAATAAATTTTTTCTAACAGCACTCCTGCAACATAATTTAAAAACATAAATTACTGAGATTATGACCTGAGTTAAACCAATCTATAAATCTGTCTAGAAACTACCATGATAAGTGGATATAAAATGTATTCTTTTAAGGTATTAAGTAATACAGAAACATACATAATTTAGGTAATAATTACTGATGGCCATCAGGTAATGTGCTATATGTGTATCACTTAATTTGATCTTAATAACAGTCCTAAGAATGGCCTAGAAGTGTTACTACCATTTTTTTCTTTTTTTTTTTTTTGAGATGAAGTCTCACTCTGTCACCCAGGCTGGAGTGCAGTGTTGCGATCTCGGCTTACTGCAACCTCCACCTCCCGAGTTCAAGAGATTCTCCTGCCTCAGCCTCCTGAGTAGCTGGGATTACAGGCACCTGCCACCACGTCCAGCTAATTTTTTTGGATTTTTAGGAGAGACGGGGTTTCACCATGTTAGCCAGGATGGTCTCGATCTCTTGACTCGTGATCCACCCGCCTCAGCCTCCCAGAGTGCTGGGATTACAGGCGTGAGCCACCGTGCCCAGCCTAATTTTTGTATTTTTAGTAGAGGCGGGATTTCACCATGTTGGCCAGGCTGGTCTTGAACTCCTGACATCAGAGTTACCACCATTTTATAGATGAACATACTGAGGCCCAGAGAGGACAGGGTGGATGAAAGTTACACACTTGAGAAGTGCTAGCCTAGAATAGAAAATCAGCCAACTTGATTCTAGAGTTCAAGTCTTTTGTGGGTTTTTTTTTTTTTTTTTTGATGAGAGCAGAGGTTCCAGTGAAAACTGGAAAACTTGCTAGACAAATTTTAAAAGAGCTGTAGCATCTAAAGTTCGTGTTCTTAACGAATTTTCTCCATTTCTGTTTATATCATAATGTATGTGAACAGTTTTCTGTCTTCATCTGTTATTGAATAATAGTTGTTACCTATTGAGCATTGTATTTACATAACATTGTTTTCCATCGCTATTAAAATTACCGATCTTTACATGATTCATCTACAGTAATACTACTGACTACAGTTCAATTGAACTGTCAATCATAATTTCCCCCAAATTATTGAAAATACAATGTTGTATTTTACACTAAAATTCTTTTTAAAAAGTGAATGATGTTAAGTTCGTGTGTTCACTAATATGACACAGTCTCTTTAATTTTCCAAGATAGGCTCGAGGAACAAACAAGGTGGAAATTCCCTTTCTTTTCTTTCCTTTTTTTTTTTTTTTTGTGTGTGTGTGTGTGTGTGTGTGGCACAGTATCACAAGGTCAGGAAAGCCACCAACCTAAATCGCTGTCTTTTGAATGAGATTTGCGAGTGAGGTCTGGACCATCTATGTCCATTAAAGACCCCCCCACCCAACCCACACAGCTTCTAATCGATGTTGTTGCCAGTGCTGTCACATATTTAAATGGTACTGTAAGCCCTGCAATGAGGATTGTATCATTTATCTCACATTAAGTTTAAGAAGCTAAATTAAAAATCTGCCAAGAAATGTGACATTCATGCTGAATACTTTACTTTCAGTTGTCTTTCCTTCCTATATTACTTGATGTGAAGTTAAAGTGGGAAGATATTTGCAATAAACAGTGCATAATATTCTCAAAAAGTCAAAGTGTTATTTCATAAATTGGGACTATTTAATCGTAAAGTGTGAGAAACTAAAAATTCCCAGATAAAATTATTCACTCCAAATATCACTCACTAACAAGGTGGAAATACTCTATTAAAGATGATAGCCGTCGCTGGAACTGTAGGAAATCAAATGTATATGCAATTTAAATGTAAATAGGGCACATACTTTGGTCCTGTCCATGAATACAGACATTATAAAAAAACATGTCACTCAGTTTAAAGAAAACATGCTAGATTTGGCAATGCTGAAAACATCCAACGATTGGACTTCGGGCTTTCTACAGTCCATTAATTTTGAATGCCTGTTAGCACAGGAAACTGAGCAGTAACATCAGTGTTAAAGCTATAGAGAGTTTTCTTTAACGGTGACAAAATTCACTGCTTCAAGTTTAAAGGCTTGCTTTTGTGGGTGTGGCAATTAATTTACTTGAAATTATAACAGAATTTATGATACGTCCTCTCAGGAATAAGAAATTGGGAAGAATCATAATTATATTCTGGGGCAGAGGACCTCTGTTGAGTATCGAAGAATGTGACTGCCATTTTGAAGAATGGTCTGCTTTAAGGGGTTATTCTGTTTACTCCTAACAATTCGGTAATCACATATATATTGTAATATCATCTGAATTTGGAAAAAAATCTTATTTATGTCTTGCTTCTTTCCATATCCCGTCTCCTTTTTACATTTTTATTAACTCATTTTTTTCCAGACGATTTTAATTTTATTGAGAATTTAGAAATGTGCATTTAAAAATCACCTGGGCAGTTACAATTATGGTGATATAAAATAATTTCAATAACAATAGGTATCATAATTGTATTGTCATTAGTTCTCCAAGAAAAAGCTCCTCCCTTGAATATAAACCATTGATATTAGGATTATGTGTTTTTAATGGAAAATAAAGTCTTGTAAGCTTAGCCTTTCTTTTTCTTAAAGGCTAATCTGTGTTCTGCCACACGTTTTGGTCAATCATACTGCACTTGTGGGCAATGAAAGAATACAGATGAGAACAAGTCTTGGTAAAGTGAAATCATTCTTTTACTTTCTACTAATAATAATTTGTTTCATAAGTTTGTAAGACAGTATTTTGGGTCCCAGTCACCTGCCATGTAACTTAAAGTGTTGGTCAAAATTACATGAGGACCAAATTGTGAGTATGGAGAATTTTAAATGGAATTAAAAAAATATAATAATACCACTACTTGAAGGGGATGTATTGATGTATTGTGCTATCTTTCACATTTTAAAATCACAGAGAAACATATATAATATGTGCTATTCTTCTTGAATAATGTTAATATTACAATTTAAGTAAAAAATCAGGCCAGGCGCGGTGGCTCACGCTTGTAATCCCAGCACTTTGGGAGGCCGAGGTGGGCGGATCACGAAGTCAGGAGATCGAGACCACGGTGAAACCCCATCTCTGCTAAAAATACAAAAAAATTAGCCGGGCGTGGTGGCGGGCGCCTGTAGTCCCAGCTACTCGGAGAGGCTGAGGCAGGAGAATGGCGTGAACCCGGGAGGCGGAGCTTGCAGTGAGCCAAGATCTCGCCACTGCACTCCAGCCTGGGCAACAGAGCGAGACTCCGTCTCAAAAAAAAAAAAAAAAAATCAGTGGGATGTGTTCATTATGACATTTATATTTATGAGATATATTTATAATATTTTAATAATAACGCATGACTTTTATATTTACAATAATATTAACAAAAAGCCTTTGCTTAAAAGGAATATATTCTGATACCCTTGAAAATACCACTTTTGACAAAAAAAGTAAAATCCAATAACAATACAATAAAATGTCATATTGAAATTTAATGGTGTTATTTTAATTTGTAAGATTACGCTAAAATGAACAAATACGAATAAATAAAAATGAACATTCTATTTCCAAATTTTGCTACTGTTTTAGTATTACCAATTCATACGCATTTTAGAAAAAAGGTAATATAAAATTTATAATTTAAAAAATTATTTCTTATTGAGGTAAAATTTATATATCTCATCTGCACAGATCTTGAGTGTTGATTTTGGTACGTCTTGATAAATATATAAACTCGTGTAATTAGCATCTCAGTCAAGATCTAGGGTGTTTTCAAGGTCCCAGAAAGCATCTTCATGCCCCTGCTGGTCAAGTCCCGTGGCCCAAAGGCAACTGCAGCTTATTTCTATCACGATGCATTTGTTTTGCTTACTGTTACCTTCTTTCAATTAGCATCACCAACTTAAGACAATGCTCTGAAAGTCATTCCTGTTGGTGCATTTATCAGGATCCCTGCGTAGTGTTCCACTGTCTGAAATGCTATTATTTCTAGATACTCTCCTATTTAGATATTTTGGGTCAACCCAATTTTTTAAAAAGTTTATAAATATAGCTGTTATGAAGAGTCTCAAACAAGTCTTTGGGTGGTACTGTTAGCAGAGACAGAGTTTCACCATGTCGGCCAGGCTGGTCTCGATCTCCTGACCTCGTGATGCGCCTGCCTCAGCCTCCCAAAGTGCTAGGATTACAGGTGTGAGCCACCTTGCCTGGCATTGTTTTTTTTTTGTTTGTTTGTTTCTTGTTTTTTTTTTTTTTTAAGATTAGTACCTAGAAATGGAATTTCAAGGTCATAAGGTCAATATATGTTTAACTTTAGAAGCAGCTGCTAGTTTTCTACAGTCATTATACTAAACGACAATTCCACCAGCAGGGGCAGAGAGTTCCTTTTGCTCCGTATTCACAAAATCTTTTTGGGATTTTAGACTTTTTTCATCCATACTAGTGAGTGTGAATTAGTGTATCTACAGGTTACTTTTTGGATTGGAAATTATTAGAGAAACTTTCTGAGTTAACATGGCTTAACATAATGGCCAGCTGGTAGCATGTTATCAACCAGTATTGTATCCCGTTTGTTTATAAAGTATAAATTTATACATGTACTTCAGAATATGTAATTAATGCTTTATAAATATTTCAAATGCAAAACAATTTAAAAATATACACGAAGAATACATTTCAAGAAGACATTTCAGAACACACACACACAAAAGGTAAAATAAAAATGAAATAGAAACAATGATAACCTGATTTTAAGGATGTTTCAATGAAGTGTCCTTGATAGCCCTGAATTGCAGAATAATTCTGAATTAAGGCCAGGAATGGTGGCTCACGCCTATGACCCCAGCACTTTGGGAGGCCAAGGTAGGCGGATCACTTGAGGTCAGGATTTCGAGATCAACCCGGCCAATATGGTGAAACTCTGAATCTACTAAAAATACAAAAATTAGCTGGGCGTGGTGATGCACCTGTAGTCCAGTTGGGAGAATTGCTTGAACCCAGGAGGCAGAGGTTGCAGTGAGCTGAGATTGCACCACTGCACTTCAGTCTGGGCAACAGAGCGTGATTCTGTCTCAATAAATAAATAAATATTCTGAATTAAACACAATTTTCTATTTGAAATAGAAAATTCAAAATCAGCCTATATCTGACAATTCTGCATTCATAGCAGGACATCCTTAGTCCCGCAGAATTTCTCTGGACAACTGCTGGTGGACACCAAAAATGAAGCACAGACAGATGTAGTGCTTTGAACTTGAGGTTGCGATAGGAGGTACTATGTCTAGCAGGACTTATGTGAACCGTGAGTGCAGCACAGGGCACAGGTTGCGATAGGAGGTACTATGTCTAGCATAGGCAGATGTAGTGCTCTGAACTTGAGGCTGTGATAGGAAGTACTATGTCTAGCAGGACTTATGTGAACCATGAGTGTGGCACAGGGCACAGGCTAATGCCAATTCTGAGTAACTCACTCCTTTTCCAGGAATGAATGCAGAGGAAAATAAATGGACTTTTCAGACTTTTCCATCTATCACAGAAAAACAAAAGTAGTATTGTTACCGAAACACGAGGGATTCAGTCTAGGGCCTGCTGCTCGCTTCACAGAAAGCCAGTGACTGAGGTAATGAGTATTGGCAAGGAAGAAGGCTTTAATCGGGTGCTGCAGCTGAGAAGGTGGGAGCTCAGCCTCAAATCCATCTCCATGACCAAGTAAAACTGCAGGCTTATATAGCAGGGAAGATGGGTAAGAAATGTATAAGAAAACAGGAACTGGGGAGGGGCAAGGAAGCCATCATGAGGAATGAGAGGCCTGGCATCTCATTGTCTGGATGTGGTGATCTGGTGAGTTTCAGTTCTTTGATATATTTGAGAAGCCTGAAGGTGGTTGCCTGAGGAAGCAACTCAGATAAAACAAATATAAATTTCCAGCTTTAAGACTGGAGGGTCAATTTCTATGTTTATCCAAAAGAACTTATCTATGGGACTACTGAGTTGGTTTCAGTATTATCTTTAAGATTTAGAAAAGTGACTATATCTAGAATATATTTACTAGAAGAAGAAGTAAAAGAAGAAGAGGAAGTGGGGGAAAAGGAGGACAAGGAAAGAATGAAAAGGGGAGGATAGGAAGAGGGGGAAGGGAGAAGGGAGAAGGAGGGGAAGGGAGAAGGGAGAAGGAGGGGAAGGGGAGGGGAAGGAAGAAGGAGAAAGGTTCAGAAATTACCTGCTGCGAATTCCATAATCTGTAAAAAGAAACATCGAGAGAAACATAAGAACTATCTGAGATATAACAGCAATTGTTTGACTTGCCAGTTAAAAATAGAAGGCACCACAGGGGAGAAAAAAAAAGGAAAGTCAAAAATAATAAAAAAAAACTATTGCACATAGTGAAATAACAGAACTGATTATGAAACTATTTAGTGGCTTACCAATTCACTCAGAGTAAATGTCAAGATATGCGCTACGCCTTTTTTTCAGAGTATTTGTACTATTTTATTTTACTTATTTTTTTTTTAATTATACTTAAGTTCTAGGGTACATGTGCACTACATGCAGGTTTGATACATAGGTGTACATGTGCCATATTGGTTTGCTGCACCCATCAACTCATCATTTACATTAGGTATTCCTCCTAATGCTCTCCGTCCCCTAGTCCCCCAACCCCTTAACAGGCCCCAGTGTGTGATGTTCCTCTCCCCGTGTCCATGTGTTTTAATTGTTCAATTCCCATCTATGAGTGAGAACATGCAGTGTTTGGTTTTCTGTATTTGTGATAGTTTACTGAGAATGATGGTTTCCAGCTTCATCCATGTCCCTGCAAAGGACATGAACTCAGCCTTTTTTATGGCTGCATAGTATTCCATGGTGTATATTTGCCACATTTTCTTAACCAGTCTATCATTGATCGACATTTGGGTTGGTTCCAAGTCTTTGCTATTGTGAATAGTGCCGCAATAAACATACGTGTATATGCACTATGTCTTTAATGAAGATTTTGTCCCTTATTACCTCTCTGATCTTATGCCCTAATAATCTATTTTTTCCTAGTTTACTAAGTAGCTCTTGCCTCAGGGCCTTTGCACATGCCCTTCACTCTGCCTCAAATGCTGTTTTTGCCAAAACATCCGGCTGCTGCTTCCTCGCACTTTCCAATCTTTACTCAGAAGCTTTTCTTAATGAAGTGCTTCTTTGTCATCTTTTCTAAAAGTAACAGGCATCCTGTACTCACACCAGCACTTTAAATCCCCTTCTTATATTTTTCTTTCAGTGGTTGCTAATATACATTATGTTTTATATATACATATATTTTTCATTGTCTGACTCACCTACTGGGCCGCAGTCTCGATGACAGTGATTTTTATCTTCAGTCTCTGGAGGAATACCTGGCACACATAAATCCTCATTAAATAATTATTAATGAATAAGTCAATAATAATATAAGGTACCTCAACATAAATATCAAGAACTAGGGTCAATTAATTCACTCAGTGTAGGGTTTCTAAATTCAAATTTTCCCTTTAACCAACATTCCTTTTTGTTGACACACATCTTATTTTTTAAAAGATTACTGAGCTATGTTTCTTATCCAAGATAGTGCCATCCGGCCGGCATCCAGCTGCTCTTGTTAGAAGTGGTTTGGTAGTAATCCTAAGCAACAAAATTCCTGGGCTCTGATTACCTTCCCCTCAGTTTAAAACAGTTCCAGAACCATTGAGAGATCTGTGCACTCTCAAAAAGCTTTGAGGATCCAAATTTAAACCAGGTCCTACATCTACCATTAAAAGCCCTAAGAATATGTCCTAATTTTCTAATGAGATTTTATATTTTAAGACATCAAAAGCTTGGATTTATGGGCAGTATACTAACAATGTTTAGTAGTCAACTATAAGCAGTTAACTACATTTGGAATGCATCTTTTCTTCTGTTTTTTATTTTCCTCCCTCAAACCAACTCTGTCAGCTTCCTTTATAAAACAGTGTCATAACTCATAAAAATCTAAAGTGTTTGGCCTAGAGTTGAATGTCCACATTCCAGGGGAAAGAAAGTCAAAGAAAAAGACTTCCTATCAGCCATTATAAAAACCATTGTTCTCTTTCAGATAACAGAAATGTATAAGTAGGTAAAAAATTTCTTAAACCAAATGTTTACAAAATAATAAAAATAGGTATTATAGTTCAAAAATTTCATTTAACTATCCAGTTATCTAATTATATGAATTTTTCAAAAGTCATTTTAAGAGCATCATTTGAGTAACTAGCCTCCACTGTTTTACTCCTTAGAATAAGGTTAATTCCTTCTCAGAGAAATAATCTTATAATAATAAATTGCAACTCACCATAGTGTTTCTTTTTTCTCACTCACTCTCTCACACACGCATAGACTCACAAATGCAAGAATGAGACACTAGAATAAGTTCTATAGTATTTTCTTAGTGTAAGCCTCAAAATTTACTCTTAAGCAAATATAAAACTATGGTATGTGTACTTCTGTATTATTTCTCCTAGGAATTATCTAGTGCAAAATTGTTGCTCATGGTACATAAGTATCAATTAGGACAAAATCATTTTCAGGTACCATAAAGACCTCACATAACATAGCTTAAACAATACAGAGAATGTGTTGCCTCAGGAAACAAGACAAGAGCAGAGGTAGCAGGCAGCTTTGTGTATGGATCAACCTGGTCTCCAGCCCCTCAGTTTCTCTGCTATTTTCTTGTCTGATGCACTTTGTTCCAACGGCCTCTTTTCAGGATGCTTTCCCTAGTGATGATAAAAGGCTGCAGGGGTTTCCAGCCTTATCCCCTATATGAGTCCATTTTTACACTGCTATAAAAATACTTCCTGAGACTGAGTAATTTATAAACAAAAAGGTTTAATTAACTCACAGTTCTGCATGGCTGGGGAGGCCTCAGGAAAATTACAGTCATCATGGAAGGCGAAGGCGAAGGGGAAGCAAGGCACGTCTTCACAAGGCAGCAGGGGAGAGAGAGAGAGAGAGTGAGGGGGGAGCTGACAAACACTTTTAAACCATCAGATCTCATGACAACTCACTCACTATCATGAGAACAGCATGGGGAAACTGCCCTCATGATCCAGTCACCTCCCACCAGGTCTCTCCCTCCACATGTGGGGATTTTAACTTGAGATGAGATTTGGGTGAGGACACAGAACCAAACCATATCACCCTTGCACGCCGCAGCATTTAGAACAGAAAGTTTCCTTTCCCTTAACCATCAAAGAAAAATCCTCTGCCTTACTCTGATTGGACCATCTGGTTCACATGCCTATTCTGGAACCAGTTATTGATCAATAGATCAGGCTATTAGGGGCCCAAATGACTGTCACTAAAAGGGAAGGGGTGCAAGAAATGCAAGTTTCTTAATGACTGACAGTCATAGATAAAGCAGATGGAGGGTAATTCAAAGAAATATAGCACAAGTCCCTATCTCCAAAAGACCTAAAATCTCATGTGGTTTCAACTGCAAATGAAAACACAAAAATTAGAGCAGGTAAAATTCTAAATATTTGGGCATTGTCATAATGCAATGAGAGTTCAAAGAAGAGAGAAGTCAGGGTGGACTGCAGCCATCATAGTATGCTTTTCATTTATTTATTTGTTTGTTTGTTTTGAGACAGGGTCTCACTCACTTGCCCAGCCATGGAATGTAGTGGTACAGCCATGGCTCACTGCAGCCTTGAACTTCTCACCTCAAGAGATCATCTTGCCTCAGCATCCTGAGTAGCCAGAACCACAAGCACATCCCACCCCACCTGGTTAATTGTAAAATAAGTTTTTGTAGAGAAGTAATCTCCTATGTTGCCCAAGCTGGTCTCAAGTTCCTGGCTTCAAGTGATTACCCTGCCTCTGCCTTCTAAAGCACTGGAATCACTGGCATGGTCATACTTTTTAAGGAATAAACATGATTCATATGAAAATAGGGAGTTTTCAGCAGATGGAAACACCATTCTTGACAACAACATAGAGATGGGAATTAAGAAAGGAATGGATGAGAAAAGGTGAAGAAGAGAACCACTAGGATAGCAGATCAAGGTGGATGAGCAACAGAGAGGAGCCTGGGCAGATTAAACAGGTCCAGATAATTGAGCATATTGAAAGACCAGCAAAGATGTCAGACTGTATACCTGGTGTAAGAAATAGTATCATTGCCAAATTGTCAATCAAATAATGCTATCTTTGTTGCTCTTACTTTATGGAAGAAGAATAATTTGGGAATATGCATATTTTGTACAATTGATTTTTTAAACAGTGTGTGTGTGTGTGTGTATATATGTATATACACACACTTGTATTCATTCCAAAACACTGAGAATGCAGTATATTAAATTCTTTTTACAACTTAACAGCATTTATTGATCCAGATAGAAAATGACTAAGCTACGTGCTGAGCATGATGATTAAGTATCTAAGCCAAATTGTAAATTACTTTTTCCATGAAAGTCAAATATATATATGATGTGTTTTCTTCTAAAATGCTTATAAAACAGCTGTTATAATCATAGAACATAGAGTCTTTCATAACCTTTTTTTTGCCATGACACATTATAATAAAAGAGTTGTATTTCAATTTAGCAAGCTACTTAAACAACAGTATTTTCCAAGAGTGACCAAGGCCCATTCCAGACCCTCTGTCATATGCGCTGAAACTGGTTATTAAAAATGGCTTGTATAGACTTCAAGAAGATGTTTGTTTTTTCAAAACAAAACCCGTCTAGAATATTGGAGTTCATAGAATCAACGGTTTTAAACGGAGCTTATAAAATATATAGTTCTACACCCTTATTGAGATTAAAAAATTGAGTTGCAGAACAGATGTGCTTAGATCAGTTAAATACTCAGAACTGACTCTAAAGTTTTAAACTCAAAAACTCTTTGCTGTTTCCATGCTACCATTCTGTGCATTGGATAACAAATGTTGATTTCAGTGAATTTCAGTGAGATAAGAATTCACACCATCTACTCCAACTTTTATTGAGAATAAAGTTGTTTTCGACTTAAACATTTTGTACATAATTCCATAAAGCTACAGAACATATGAATTGTGTCTGGAAGTTAAAACGCTTAGCAAGAAGGCTGAAATTCAGCATCCAAGACTGGAATAGCTCATTAAGAGACCACACACCGTGAGGATCACTAATGTTTCTTCCTCAAACACCAGGACACAAGCCTGTGGTATTTCCAAAGGTTGCTAGGGAAAATACTACATCCAATTTCAGCTAGCCTTGGCACAGATAGTTCCACAAGTAGTGACAGTCATTTATTAATAATAAACAAAGCAGTGAAAAGACAAAATGTGTTTCCACAAGCACCAGATTTTAATCTGAAAAAACACTCCAGAATTAATAGTCAATATACAAGAGAAACAATCTATAAAGGCTTTAATTTCTTTTTATTATTTGTATTACTTTAGAAATATGCTATACACATGTGATAAGAACTGCTTTTGACAGAGACAGAGAATCAGACACAAAGTCTTTTCAGAAACACTCTCTACTAGAATACAGATTGGAGAAAAATACATATGCACCCATGCAGAGAGATGACTTTGAGCATAATATAATTCATTTTTATAATGTCTTATTTGTAATTAATTGGTTTATATTCCAGTTTATTATAACAATCCTGAAAGATAAACTAAGAATATACAATTGTTCATTGCAGAGATGGAAGAATCTGAGTCTTAAAGTGACTACTTCATGACACTATTGCTAGAAAATGAAGAATACAGGAATAGAATCCAGCTCTTCTGGCTTAAGACTGTTTCCACAATAGTGCATTCCTTCTAACAACAGCCAATGCTCACTTGGATAATTTTGAAGCTACAGTTAGAGAAAAATATTGGAGTTCTCTGTGTGATGTTTTAATTTCACTGGCTACTACTGCATTTGTGTAATTATACACTTAAGAGAAATTAAAAATTGAAAAACAAATGTAAAAGAAACAAATTGAGTGACATGAGAGTTAACAAATAGTATGTGTAAAATTAATGCTTAAAAACCACTTTCCAAGTGACGGTTTATGTTTTGCCTTCTAAAATCTGTTCTAAGTTCATTCCAACTTATTTTCCACTTTGGTTCACAATTTTTCAGAGAGAACTATTAAAAGAAAACACTACTATAAAAGCCAAGGCCATTTTTTCCTCTCATTAATAATTTCAAATGTTCCTCAGGTGAAATTTTTTGTCTGGTCTAAAAAAGAAAAGATAAAAAATCTTGCCTAGTCAAGAACAGAAAGTGTAAGAAAAAACCTCTAAATATATTGTGCTTCTATATATATAACCAATTTAACTTGAGATATTTTAAAATAGGAATTTATTTAATTTTAGTGGCCTAAACCACATTATTTAGAGTGTTGTGTAAATATTAAGGCATTTCTGAAATCAGTACCTCTAAGTCTGGATTTTTGCTTTATATTGTTTCTAAGACATCAAAGTTTAGGTATGTGGATAGTGGTGGTTAGACATACTTTGTATTTACAGCCAGTCTTAACAGAGTACAAATAGATTAAATAGTTTAAGATACAAAAATGTGTCTAGTATCAGCTCAATAGAATCTCCCTATAAATCTATAAATCACAAAAAGTTCAAAATGTTATTACACATGTGTAAATGTATATAAAATTCTTCCCTAATATTGATTCTAGTTAACTGAATCTTCTTTTTAAAGGTATAAACTATATAACTAGCTTGGAAAGCCATTAAAAACAAAGTAATAGAGATTTTACTTAATATAAATATTAGTGAAATTTTATGTATCAAAAAGAAATATTGACCAGAACTCTGGCTTAATTCCATTTTTATGTTATATACTTAAATAAAAGAAAATCAGCAAAAAGTAATTAAAAGAAACACAATAATTGTGTTTTAAAATTTTAACACTATTTATTTTCACCTCCATATATATGAAGTGGTTATGTAAGTTGAACTGCTATAGATAACTCATTAACTAGTGACCACTTAAAATTCACTCAGATAAAAATAAAACTCACATTTTCATTTAGAAGGTCTGAAAACCAAATCTGAAAAATCTGGAGTCCAGTGACTCAGCAAATATTTTGGTTGAAAGCAAATTTATCTTCAAGACAAAATTACACATAGTAAATTTGGATCTGTTAAAGTAATTCCCGTTTACTTGAAAGTAAGACAAACATTTATAAGGAAAAAATATGTTTGGCTTAACAAGGTTAAGAAACTAAAATGCCTTATTGCAAAGATTCCGTTGAAGAGGAACTGATTGGTTTCCTGATACTACCATTGGTGAGCAAGAATTAAAATGTTTAAGTGGCTTTTCCATTCTTTAAAACCCTCTAGGCTTCCTTTAGAACAGGAAACAGGGAATCTGACAGGATCTTGAAGGTCGTTGAGTACAACTTCCTCCCTAAAGTGGGAAGTCCTACAGTCTACTAGACAATGATCTGTTTTCTTTTGTTACATTTGACAATGGCATTATTTTCTCCAGGAGCTGCTCATTCTCCATATCCCTGTCCTCATTTTTTTCAGAGGTTTGGAGATCTTAGTTACCACTTGTCCAGGTAATCTCTACCTAATTACCCATAATGTTATGAAAACACAAGGAGTGCAATCTAGGTCCTGTTGTTCGCCACACAGAAACACAATGGCTGAGATGATGAGCATTGCCAAGGAAGAAGCTTTAATCTGGTGCTGCAGCCGAGAAGATGGGAGCTCAGGTCTCAAATCCATCTCCCTGATTGACTAAAACTAGGAGTTTACACAGCAGGGAAGAAATGTAACAATGTGTAAGGAAACAGGAACTAGGAAGGGGCAAGGAAGCCATCATGATGAATGAGGGGGCCAGCATCTCATTGTCTGGATGTGGTGATCTGGTGAGTTTCAGTTCTTTGAAACCTTTTTGAGGGGCCTGAAGGCCATTTCCTGAGGAAGGAACTCAGATAAAACAAGTATAAGGTTCAAGCTTTGAGATAAGAAGGGTCAGTTTCTATGTTTATCTAAAAAACTGTCTATGAGACTGTGAGTCGGATTTAATAACAGCACACAAAACTGAATTCAGTATTTCCAATGTGTTCACATTGTATTACCACCCTAAATATAATTTCGTTTATTTTTGGCATAGAATCATAATTGTATTTTTTAAATAGATATGCCTTTGGCACCACAATGAGCTTATCTTTTGTTAACCTCCCCCATCCTATACCTGCCTAGTTAAATTTAAATAAAAATACAGGGTTATCAGCTTATTCTAATTCAAGTTCTTCTTGTTTGTATATCAAATACAAATTTTATAACTATGCTGTCTTTTTCTCATCCAAGTTATAACAGTCAAGACCGAAAAGGGTACAAACCTGGAGGTTCTGTTCCAGATTGTCATTTATCCCACATTCAGTGTGTATCTTTGATCATTCTTTAATTCATTCCATAAATATTTATTTTGGATGTACTCTCTGTGAAAAACTTGCATAGTTGTTTTTTGCATCAATGTGAAAAACAGACTAATAACTTGAGGAGTTTTTGGTCTAGTAACATTAGCACATAAATGCCTCCTCAACTACAACATGCATTATTTCTAGAGAACGCATGGTATTTGTCAGTACAATAGATACAATCTCTTGTACACCAGATTGCTAATGCTACTAAAGGAGAAGGAGGCTGGTTCAATACGACACATTCCCACTCAAGGTCGGATCATGCTCATTTCCGTCTTAACTTTCTCAAGTTCTCTGATAACATTTTCTAATTTTTTTAAATAAAAAGCAACACAAATGTTATGTTTACATGTTCTTGGTTTGAGTATTGAGGCATGTCTTATAACCTCCCCCATATATTGACCACCATCATTCTTTCTTTGTGAGACTGCTAACTAAAAGTTACTAATTGTGCAGCTGGATGCTGCCGTGTCACCGTAACTCAGCCTGCGACTTCCGTTGAGAACTCCAATGCGTGCTAGTCGGTTCACGCATTCTCTACAGTTGTGGTTTCAGAAGTTTTCTTCACTTTTAACCTCACATACCCAACACCTTTGTCTCTCCCAGCTCTTTCATGGGGATAATAGAAGCCATAAACTAAGAGGTTTTTTTTAAAATTTATTTTTATTTTATTTTTTTTTTTTGAGACGGAATTTCACTCTTGTTGCCCAGACTGGAGTGCAACAGTGAGATCTTAGCTCACCGCAACCTCCACCTCCTGGGTTCAAGCTATTCTCCTGCCTCAGCCTCCCAAGTAGCTGGGATTACAGGCACCTGCCACCACACCTGGCTAATTTTGTATGTTTAGTAGAGACAGATTTTCTCCATGTAGGTCAGGCTCGTCTCGAACTCCCGACCTCAGGTGATCCGCCTGCCTCAGCTTCCCAAAGTGCTGATATTACAGGCATGAGCCACGGGGCCCAGCCAAACTAAAAGATATTTATAACCAACTCTATAAACCTTCCTGAATCCACGCTCATTGCATCTTCCGTTCTCTCTTGTTACAATGGAAGAGGGGTGCACTCCTCTATTTCAGGCCAATTTCCTCCCCAGTTCCTGATTCTTTCTTTCCTCCCTAGTGACATTGTTCTGCTTTACTCTCTGTCAGTCCTATATTTTCCATCTTTCTCTGCACACGAATTATTTTCTTAAACGAGCTCAAGTTGCTCCATGTATATTTTTCTTTTGTGAAATCGCTTCTATCCTACCTGTCCCCTCATTCTCACACCGAACTGTCTTTTACTCTCTCTTCTGCAATCCTAGGCAGTCTGACTTCTGTCCACGACTTCACAAAGCTGCTGTACTGTGGCCCTTAGTGCCCTCCTGGACATTCAAAACAGTAAACAAGTTCCATTTTCTTTTTTACTAATAACTCTAATTTCTTCATCTAACAATCTCACCTTTCTTAAACATACTTTACTTTATCATCCAAGCCACAGTGCAGTTTTGGTTTTTCTCCTAATAATGTGTCCCGTTTTCCCAGCCTGCTTGGTGGAGGCCCCTTCCTGAACCAAACTGTCGTTAATGGTGCCCTTAAGCTTCACTTCCCACTCTGCGTTCTCTGTGCACCATCTTTAAGATCTATATTTCTTGACAGAACATGTACGTCATGAGTTCATCTGTCTCCCCAACACCTTTAGGTGTCATAGCTGACTGCTGGTGGATGTCTCCATCTGGACGTCACATGGGAACTTCAAACTCAGTATGTTCGACACTGAGCTCATTAGCTCAACTCTGCTGCTGCCTCTCTCTGTCACATGCCCCACACAATTGCTCTACCTCTTGTATTCTATTTCAGTGAAAATAGAGTCCATTTGAAAAATTGGAACATCGGTGACTCCTGTGCGATTCCCCAAACAAGCATTACGTTGTCAGTTTTACCTCATAAATACTTTTTGAATTATATTTATCAGTTCCAGATCATCAAATCTTACCTATATTTTGCAACAACCTTTTAATTAGCCCTTGTGCCTCCAATCTTTCTCTTTTTTCTTTCTCTACAAGGATGCCAAGGGTTTCATAAAATGTGAACCTGATTTTACCAATTGTCTGCCTAAGTTTTCCATGAGTTTCCATTAAAGTGGGATAAAATTCAGATTTCTTGATGTGACTTTATAAAGCCAAAAATGAAGTAAGAAATATTAGAATTAGTTTAGGCAAGGAGATAATGAACTTAGGGGATTCCAAACTTTAAAGAACATTTACCTTTACTTGTCCTCCGACCCCATTATCAAAACATTCTCACAAAATAATCTTGCGTTAGTTAATTACACTACGGAAGGAATTTACAGCTTTCTCAGAGATGATTGCTTTTTAAGCCATCTGTACTCTCACTGACACGAGGCTAAGTGTTTTCTTTTACATGAAGTCTCGCATTGTTCACGCAATCGTATTACTTTCTCGCAGCTTTGCTTTAGAAATAGAACATAGCTAAACTTTGGACCCTTAAGTGATTGCCTGGAGGCATTACAGGTCTATAATTTCAATACTGAAAAGCTCTTTAAATCATAAATATCCTAATAGATTTGTGGCAAATTATGGCAGCAAAACCTATTCTGATCTGACATTAGGCTACACCTGCTTTTTATTTATCACACCTAGTTTGAATATTCATACATTTCACTGTATCAATATTAATGTATTTGAATGTGGGGTGCTGATCCAGACATAATACATGATATATGCCCACCATTACCTTTCTAAAATATGAAAGCCTCCAAAATCTAAAAGGTTTTGGCCTCAAGGCCATTGGATTAGGAATTCTGAGTTTGTACCAAATTTAGTATGGCAAATCAAAGACAATCAAACTTCAGATTTGTGGGATTTATTTATCCAAAAAGAAAATATGTCTATCTCTTTTTTTAATTAGACAGTCTCACTCTGTCACCCAGGGTGGAGTGCAGTGGTGTGATCTCAGCTCACTGCAACTTCCACCTCCCGGGTTCAAGTGATTCTCCTGCCTCTGCTTCCCCAGTAGTGCTTCTATGCTCAGCTAATTTTTGTATTTTGAGTTGAGACAGGGGTTCACCATGTTGGCCAGGATGGTCTTGAACTCCTGACCTCAGGTGATCTGCCCGCCTTGGCCTCCGAAAGTGCTGGGATTACAGGCGTGAGCCACTGTGTCCGGGCAGAAAGTAGATCTCTTGATTGAATACGAGATTCACTGAAAGAATGTGTTTAAAAATGATCTTACATTTAGAGAATAAGTTGATGCACACATTTTCAGAATTTCTATTTTATCCAGTTGGGCTGACTTTAGTGCCTTACAGGATCTAACTCTCTTCGCAGTTTGTCTTAGCTTGGCAATGGTGACTCAGACAACTTAATGCCATATTCACTGACTTAGTCAACAAAAATCTTAGAAATCCTAATCCAGTTTAAGACTGGCACTGGATTATCCAGGTGATTCTGAACAATGATCTCTCCAAGTTTCTGAATTACCAAAGAGCATTAATTTGCAGCCTGGAAATCTCAGGCTCGGTGGGGGAAACGGATACAGGTGGGGCAGATGCAGTGTTCTTGGTGTGCAGCTGGAGTAACGAAGCCTCTGAAAAGTTCACCACCTCTCCACGTGTGTGGTATTTTATGCATCAACACAGTCACCTTCACAGTTGCTGCATTTCACTCATTACAGATAAAATTGTATATCTTGGCCCAACTTTACCCAGCACACACTTATTCTGCTCTGATGTTTACACAGCAGTTATAAATTCCTGGGGTAATACCTTCTATCTCAAGCTACCATATTACCACCTTCAACCCCATTTTACATTGGCTATCATTCAGGGGCCTCTGAAACACAGTCATCAAGATGCTCAGGGAGATTAACTGTATGGTCTGGTTTAGATAACATAATCCTTAGGAACCTACGACCATCAAGTGAATTACAAATATTGATAAAAATCCACGTACACGTTCCTCATAAGATTTTGTTTCAGATAAGTTTTCTTCCTTCTGTGTCTGAAATTGGTGGGTTCTTGGTCTCACTGACTTCAAGAATGAAGCTGCGGACCCTTGTGGTGAGTGTTACAGTTCTTAAAGATGGTGTGTCCAAGGCCGGGCACGGTGGCTCACGCTTGTAATCCCAGCACTTTGGGAGGCCGAGGTGGGCGGATCACGAGGTCAGGAGATCGAGACCACGGTGAAACCTCATCTCTACTAAAAATACAAAAATTAGCCGGGCGTGGTGGCGGGCGCCTGTAGTCTCAGCTACTCGGAGAGACTGAGGCAGGAGAATGGCTTGGACCCGGGAGGCAGAGCTTGCAGTGAGCCGTGATTTCACCACTGCACTCCAGCCTGGGTGACAAAGCAAGACTCCGTCTCAAAAAATAATAAAAAATAAAAAATAAATGGTGTGTCCAGAGTTTGTTCCTTCAGATGTTCAGATGTGTCCAGAGGTTCTTCCTTCTGGTGGGTTCATGGTCTTGCTGGCCTCAGGAGTGAAGCAGATGACCTTCACGGTGAGTGTTACAGCTCTTAAAGGTGGCACGTCTGGAGTTGTTCATCCCTCCTGGTGGGTTCATGGTCTTGCTGGCTTCAGGAGTGAAGCTGCAGACCTTCGTGGTGAGTGTTAAGCTGCGCAGACCCGAAGGGTAAGCACCAACAACATTTAGTGCCAAGAGCAAAAGAACAAAGCTTCCACACTGTGGAAGGGAACCAGAGAAGGATGCTGCTGCTGCTGGTTCGGGTGGCCTGCTTTTATTCCCTTATCTGACCCCACTCACATCCTGCTGATTGGTCCATTTTACAGAGAGCCGATTGGCCCATTTTAAAGAGGGCTGATTGGCCCATTTTGCAGAGAGCTGATTGGTCCGTTTTGACAGGGTGCTGATTGGTGCATTTACGACCCTTGAGCTAGACAGAGAGTGCTGATTGGTGCATTTACAATCCTTCAGCTAGACACAAAAGTTCTCCAAGTCCCCACTAGATTAGCTAGACACAGAGCACTGATTGGTGCATTTACAAACCTGGAGCTAGACACAGAGTGCTGATCGGTGCACTTACAAACCTTGAGCTAGACACAAAGTGCATATTGGTGCATTTACAAACCTCTAGCTAGACACAGAGTGCTGATTGGTGCATTTACAATCCTTTAGCTAGACAGAAAAGTTCTCCAAGTCCCCACCCAACCCAGAAGCCCAGCTGGCTTCACCTGTCAATGGCACTTGCTGTGGGACTTTGTGGTACCTAGCCCGGGCACTCTGGCAGCCCAGAGGGAGCTCGTCCCCCGAACAAGCCCAACAGGCACCAGCTGGCCACGATGAGTGCGAGTCAGAGGATCACTTGAGCCCAAGAGTTTGAGATCAGTCTTGTTGATACAGAAAGATCTTCCTTGCCTCTTACAAAAAAAAATCCAAATAAAAAGGACTTATACAACTTTCTTGTAGAATTCACTTAAAGTGAACATGCAGTAGACACTCAGTACACTTGTGGACTACTCAGAGACAATGTTGAATCAGTTTTTTTTTTTTTTTTTTTTTTTGAGACAGAGTCTCGCTCTATCGCCCAGGCTGGAGTGCAGTGGCGCGATCTCGGCTCACTGTAAGCTCCGCCTCCTGGGTTCACGCCATTCTCCTGCCTCAGCCTCTCCGAGTAGCTGGGACTACAGGCGCCCGCCACCACGCCCGGCTAATTTTTTGTATTTTTTTAGTAGAGACGGAGTTTCACCGTGGTCTCAATCTCCTGACCTCGTGATTCGCCCGCCTCGGCCTCCCAAAGTGCTGGGATTACAAGCGTGAGCCACCGCGGCCGGCCGAATCAGTTTTGTTGAGACTCATTTATTTTCACATTTGGAACCAGTTCTTAGCCCACACTAGAATATTTAAAATAATTTAAAAATAAATAAGTAATTGTGAAAATAAATACTAAGCTGTCTTCTCAGCTTGAAACAGATATAAAATGCAAATTTAATCATATAAAGCAATCCTGTAAATATCGCTAGCTTGGGCAATCATACAAATTAAGATCAGTTATACATTCATGATAGCTATATGTAAGAACCAAACTCACTGATATAATAAAAATGATGTAGGGCATGTGGATGGGTGTCGTTGAAACCAGATTTCACTTGTCAGTGATACTGATTTGAAAAAAACATAAATTGAAGAAACCCTAATCAATGGGACTAAATACCAATCAAATTAACATAAAATCTTCATAGAATGTTTTCATTATCGGTGAACATAGTACTCCAGGCTTTCAGGAGCCACATTACAGAGATGGTAGAATGTTTGGAAAAAGATTTTAAAGATATTCAAATCACTTAATTATAATTTAAGTAAATTTTAATTCACCACATTTGTGTTTCTTCCCCTTAGCCACACAGAGCTGGGTAGAAGATGGCTTCTCTTCAAAGTATTGTTCCTTCATCTAGCATCGTTGCTATGGCCATAGTAAGTCAAAGACATAGGTTGTGGTCATCCTAAAAAATGAAACGATATTTTGATTACTGTGAACAGCATTGGAAAAAAAAATAGTCTGTGTACGGCTTGAAATAATATACTCTTTATTGTTTATGCATGAGGCGTCCTAGGAGAAGCTACATATGTAGCTGCTTACATATGTACACTTTATTACAAATGAAGTGGAAAAAACAATAAGAGAGAAGACTGTTGTAGAAAAATCCTCAGTTATGAGGCTCAGATGTAAATGTAAAACCTAGGGGCTTTGACCTTTAAAGCTTCTGGCTTTAAGAATGCTAGTTTATGATATGTAGTTTTAGGAGGAGCCCTTGAGAGAAACTATATTTACTGCAAAGATTTGTGAAGAAAAAAATACATGTGAAGTAAAAGTACCATCCATTAAACACTGAAAGCCAATTTCAATGAGAAATAATTTTTAAAGTTAAGTTATGGGGCTTCCACAGAGAAATAAAGCATAAGAAGGAAGTGTTCTTGTTAGATTTCCCAGGGTTGCTTTTCTGGGTGACAATGGCCACATCCGTAAAATGTAAATAGCCGTGAAGATATTTAACCGAACAGAGATTTTCCAAGCAGATATCTAGAGGTCCCTTTCAATGGGAAAGTATGTAAAATAACAGGGTTGTAGAAGCTAGAGTGAAAGGAGAGCTTGGTAAGAAGCGGATGACCGAGTGTTATTTCTGATTAAAAAAGAAAAAGGCAATTAAGATTAGAAAGAAATTAGGAAAGGAGCATCTTTAATTAGCTACACAAAAAGAGGGTTTATGTCTATCAGCCTATCGGAAGGGCTTGCATCTGAGATAGAAATGAGGTTTATCAAAATCAATGCTACTGAGGACCCCATCATCGGTGACTATTAAAGTGAATCACAAACTCAGAATGGAACCCCAAAAAGTTTCAATAATATACTTCTGACCCATTAAAGTAAATTCAATTACAGTTTTTAATTTTGTTATTACTGAAAAGAGTTACGTGCACAGGTATGTCTATCAGTTCATATGATACAAAATAGCAATAATCAAAGTGCTGAGCAACAAGGCACCTAGTCATCCCATATGTATTCACTGGGATCTAGGTGGGTGCTGGTCATTGACCTGGGTACCAGGGTTCTTGGCCTCAGGGAACCTACAGGCTAGTCAGAGAGACAGATACCTTCTTTGATCAGTCGAGGAAAGACATACTTAAAAACTCTGATAATTACTTGATGTACAGAAAGACAACAAAAGAATATCACTTAGCCTAAGCTTCATGAAAGAAGTACCACTTGCACTGAAATATAGACTAAATGATTAGGTGGAAGGTTCATTCCATGATCAAAGACCATCCCGTGAGACAGAGGAGCAGGAAAGCATGATCTTTGAAGAATCTAAAAGACCAGTTTGCTGAAATACAGAGTGAGGACAGAGTGCTACTAGACCTTAAGAATATTATACAGAAATTATACTGAAAATAGTATTAAAAATATAATATAGCCTTAAATTAAAATTGTATTTATTTTTATTCATAATTTAAGTTATGCATTTATGTACATAAAGACTGGAAGAACATATAGCAAAACGAAGAGGTGTATGAGTATTGTGAAATTATGAATTCCACCCCCTCTCTTTTAAAAGTATATATCTTAGTGAATGTGCTTTGTTGGCTTTTGTCCTAAAATTGGAAAGACACAGAAACATCGTTCCAGTGTTTAACAAGATTAACATGCACAAGACTGACACACACATTTTTTGAAGTGTTTCATATTTTGGATTGATATTATTAGAAAATTACCACTTGCCAGTCATCATAATGCTAACTGATTCAAGCAAAAATCATCAAAAGATGCTGAAAAATCATCAAAAGATGACTTAGCCAGTGAAAGTTTGAGGAATAACAGGATATTTACATCATCTCAGAGTGTCTCCTCATAATATGCTTACTAATAAGAAAGAACAAAGTGGTGACTTTGCAATGAGCAGGCCTGGCAGGGGTCCACCATCTTCATGAAGTGATCTAAGTTAACATCACAAGTAATGAGACAAGTCAATACTTGGTGTCTCCTGATAAGATGCACTGAGAAGAACATAATATCATAGTGAATAATTCTGACCAAATAAGGCATCGTCTAAATTCTTGGTCATATATTATGAAGAATATCAGACAAACCCAAATTGAGAGACATTTTACAAAATACCTGGTCTGTAGTCTTCAAAATGTCATTGTCGTGAAGCACACAGTAAGGCCGAAGAGTTGTTCCAGATTATAGGAGACTATAGAAGAATGACAGCACATGGGAATAAAGGTGCTTGGTAGCCACAGCTGTACTGGCATTGTGGAAGTGCTCCTTGAGAGATTGCCTGTGTGATTATCATTCTCTGGCCCTCACACAATTCTATGGCAGAGACAATGTATCTTTAAAATATACCATTCTCTCATCCCAGACACAGAAGACAAGTTTTCCCAGCCTCTATTGTAGTTGGGTAGTGGACAAATTCTAGCAAACTTTAGGTGGAATTGATATAGACCAGACTCAGGCCTGGAACTTCAGAGCACTGGGCATGGTGCTCTTGCCCTTTCTTGGGGAAGCTTAGAGGCCACATGCTCCAGATGGCATAGTTACAGGTGTAGGGTAGTCACTTGGCCCTATTAAATTGATGTGAGCAAAAACTAACTGGTTATTGCTTTTAGATTTGGGAGGATTGTTTGTTGTAGCAGCCAGCATTGCTTACCCTAACTAAAACATTTGAATATCCTTTAATTAATACTCCTCTCCTTGAAGGAACTATAACAGATAGTAACAGCTGAACTTTATCCTGACTGATAGTTTCAATTATTCAATAGGTATTTTAGTAAAATTGTTATGTTATTACTGGTAATAGCTAACAATTATTGTGTCATCTATGTGCCAGGCACTGTGGCAAACATTTTACATATATCATGCTTTTTCTATATTTAGAAAAATTCTGTGAAGTAACATTATAATCCTGATGCTCAGAAAAGTTAAATAACTTGGTTAAGGCAAGCCAGTTGTGAATTCAGGTCTATCTGGTCCCCAAATTCATGCCTTTTGTCATTATACAATGAATATCTTACTTGTTTTCCAATGTATGAATTATGTATAACAAGCTCATTTGTGTTTATCCCTCACCCTCCCACCATCATTGCCCTTTTAACAAGAGCTTTGTGTACCTCCCAGCTAATTTTGAGAAGATCTCAGCCTCCAGGAGAGGCTGACTTGAGGAGCTCAGTTTTTCAGGCACAAGCACAAGGTGACTTTCCTATTGCCTGTTCTGACTTTGGTGGTTTCTCAGTAACCTGGTCACACGTTTACACAACCACCCTCCCCCTTAGTTTTCTGATAACTAATTTCCTCAGAAATAAGATGCTATGCTCTTATTTTCACAAATTTCAGGTTTCTTTTTTGAATTTAGCAACCCCGCACTCTTGTCCTGTATGTCATACCATGGGGTACATCTCTCATTGTGCCTACTGTGCCTGCCTTCCTGGGGGCATGTCACTTCCTCTCCTGAACCCCAGTCTTCTGCAATATGACAAAAATGCCTGTCATACCTGCTGACAAACCTCCAGGATCTGAATCACTCACCTGGACACTGTGGCCAACTGCTGAGCTTGTGAATATCCACTAATTAGACGGTGTATGCCATGATTCGGAGCCCCTAATAATGTTTTCCATTAACGTGTTCATCTCCCCAACTAACACAACTTTATAGGTTCATCCACACATGCCATGTCTTTAATTGCACCCCAGTAATCACTAAATCTGAAGTTCTTCTTAGAATACAATTTTGTGTTTTCAAATCGAATCCATTTTGCTAATGAATACTTCTCAGAAAAGATGACATTTAACGTTTTGAATATTATTTTCCATTATTCTAAATTTAAATTGCAGTTAGGCCTGCCCATCAAAATTTTGAAACAAAAAATAAAATGAAGTGCCTAGTAACATCAAGTCCTATAGACGTATTGATCGGGACATTAAAACTTAGTTAATGATCAATTTGAATCACTAAAAAAACATACAATAACACATTCATTTCAGCTTACATATCTACATAACAAAATCTCCATGGGCTAAAATAATAAATAATGCTTTCAAAATGAAAATATTATTTAAGAGGCATTACCTAAGTTTGTTTTTACCCACTATGTGGGATCCACTTGCTGAGGCTTAGTTACCTCTCCACCCTCTAAGCTCTCCTTTGATATCCATCAAAGAAGCTTTGGAGCAAAGTTTCTCAGCAGTGCTGAGTTAACAGTGGTTCCAGTGGAATACAGCAATGTGAGTTAGGATAAGGATATGAAGACAAAAAAGTACCAGTACCTGTCTATCCATGCCTGACATCCTATGGCAGATATGGGGTTTTGTCTATGACCATCAAGCAGCCTCATGGAATTGCCCATTTCATGCTGTAGTCCTAGCAATTTGGAATTTTCTAAAACAGTCTTTGCATTGTTTTCCCTTTTCCAGCCTTTGCAAGCTTTTCTCCCATGTATATATTCAACAGAAATGCATGCAGATATGCATCAAAGGCAAGCACAAAAATGTTAGTTACAGAGTTATTTATAATAGTTCAAAATAATAATCAAAATCATTAAGTGTATAATGGATAAACGGTGACATATTCATGCAATGAAATATTATAAAACAGTAAAAAGAATGAGCTGCATATCCAACAGTTGTGTACATTCCTATTACTGTGTATTAAAAATTTTAAATTCAAAATACATAAAATGGCTTCTTTGATGAAATTTGGCTGATATTGTCTTGAGTAAACTATTGTATAATTGGACTAGCAATTTTAAGTATGCTCCCAAAAGAGTGGGTCTGTTAAGTTCTGTGTGGGTAGGGATATTTGAAAGTGGCAGGAGGGAGTTTCACAGCGGCTGCAGCATGATCACACCAGGCAAGTAGAAGACAGAGCATGAGAGAGGGGTATGTAGGGCCTACAACGAGTGGGAGAGACACTGAAGCCAATGCTTATGTAGAAACTCTGTAGAGAAAAAAAACCCATATATACATGGTCATGTGATTGATGATAAGGGACCAGACCAGTATAATGCAGAGAGGACAAATAATCTTTTAAAACAGTAGCAATGGATCGCTGGATATTCTGATAGGGAGAAAACGAATGTCAACTCTTACTTCATACCGTACACAGAAATCAGTTCCAGATGGATTGTAGACCATCTGGATCTATTTTAAAGTTATAATAAAACTTCTAGAAGATAACATAGAATAATAATTGTATGACCTTGAGATAGCAAAATTGTATAAACATCTCACTAAATGTGAAACACAAAAGATTGAAACATTGATTTTTGTTAAATCTACGAACATCTTTTTACCATAAGATACCTTAAGAGAATGGAAAGCAATCCACAGAGTGGGAAAGATGTTTTTAAGATGTCAGATATTTCAGACAAAGAACTCATATGCGCCATCTATAAAGAACTCATGCATTGACTTCAAAAGGAGATAATCCATTAGAAGAATGACAACAAGACTTAAATGGGTGCTTCACAAAAGAATATTCTCCCCAGCACTTTGGGAGGCTGAGGCGGGCAGATCACAAAGTCAGGAGTTTGAGACCAGCCTGGCCAATATGGTGAAACCCCATCTCTACAAAAAAAAAACCAAAAAACACAAAACAAAAATTAGCTGGGAGTGGTGGCACGTGTCTGTAGTCCCAGCTACTTGGGAGGCTGAGGCAGAAGAGTCCCGTGAACCCAGGAAGCAGAGCTTGCAGTGAGCCGAGCTTGCGCCACTGCACTCCAGCCTTGGTGACAGAGTGAGACTCTTTCTCAGAAAACATAAAAAAAAAGAATACTATCTAAAGCCAGTAAAAACATGAAAAGCTACACAACAATATCAGTAATCAAGTATATGCAAATTAAATTCAAAATGGAGACATGACCAGCCACAGTCAGAATGCAAGAAGAATCAGCCTGGTAATACTAACAAGTATTGGCAAGTATTTGGACCAAGAGGGAGTCATCCATCACTGGTAGGGGCTTAAGTTGATAAAACCAGTGTGATACATGGGAAAACTGTCAGTGTGTACCAAAACTAAACATATATACCAAAACAAACATAAAGGCTTTGATCCAAAGGCTTTTCTCCCGTGTGTATATGTAACAGAAATGCATACAGATATGCATCAAAGACACGTATAAGAAAGTTAGTTGCAGCATTATTTATAATAGTTCAAAATCATAAATAAATCAAATATCATTAAATGTGTACTGGATAAACAGTGATATATTCATATAACAAAATATTATACAGCAATAAAATAAATGAATTAAGTTGGTTCCTCACTGTTTTTTCCTTTTATAAATTTTCATTAAGAATTCTAGTATATTTCGGTTTCTAGATTTTCCTATCTTGTTTACGCTACCTAAATCTTTGCCACAGTTCTTCTAGTTAATAACAATTCCAAATTTGAAATACATGAGGGGAAAATTAGTGCTGGGAATGAAAACAACTAGCATTAAAGATTAATGTAAATAAATATAGTTTATTATTTTGCAGATTTTATTTAAATGTATTTAGGGGGTACACGTGCAGATTCCTTACATACACATATTGCTTAGTAGTGAAGTCTGGGCTTTTAGTGTGCCCATCACCCAAACTGTTAACATTGTACCCAACAGGTAGTTTCTCAACCCTTACCATCCTCCCTCCCTCCCACCTTTTGTGTCTCCAATGTCTATTATTCCAGTCTCTATATCCATGTGCATGCATTGTTTACCTCCTGTTTGTAAGGGAGAGTATGCAGCATTTGACTGTCTGTTTTTGAGTTGTTTCACTGAAGAGAATGGCCTCCGGTTCCATCCATGTTGCTGCATATTTTGAAAAATTTAATAACTCATTTGGATATGCTGATTAATGCTCACAATCATTGCTTATATAATGAAACCTATAACTCAATAATGTCATTTTAATTAAAATGTACTCTTTGTTCATTGATGACAGTAGTTATCCTGCCAGTGTATCTCACAAGAGACCCATCTATTCATTTGTTTTCCATATATCCACAAATAATTATTTCATGCCTGCACTTTCAGTACTGGGAATACAGTGAAAAACAAAAGAGAGCCCCTTGCTCATGGAATTTATAAATTAGCTAAGTGGTCTGACAATAAACAGTAGAACAATGATACTATTTGAGCTGGAACTAAATGATGGTCCTCTGTGTACATGGCTTGGAGGAAGTAGAAAGAATAGCGGACAGTCCAGGGAGCAGAAAAACGGTGAGCACATTGAGGAAAGAAAAAAAAAAAAACTCAGTATAGCTGCAAGGGAGAAAGCCAGGATAGCATGGTGTGAGATGATACTAGGTGGGTGGCAGGGAATGCCAATACCAGACCTTTCAAGTCATGGTGAAAGTTCGGCTTTCATTTTGAATGCAATGGAAAATCATTTGAAAGTTATGTTCAAAGAAATGACAATATCTCTTTTTATGCTTTTTATTTTGTATTTAAAAAAATTTTTTATTTTAGGTTTGGGGGTACATATGAAGGTTTGTGACATAGATAAACATGTGACATGGGGGTTTGTTGTACATATTATTACATCACCCAGGTATTAAGCCCAGTACCCAATAGCTATCTTTTTTGCTCTTCTCCCTCCTCCCACCTTACCCCTTCAAGTAGACCCCAGTGTCTGTTGTTTCCATCTTTGTGTTCATAAGTTCTTATCACTTAGCTCCCACTTATAAGTGAGAACATGCAGTATTTGGTTTCCTGTTCTTATGTAACTTTGCTAAGGATGATAGACTCCAGCTCCATCCATTCTCACAAAAGACATGATCTTGCTCCTTTTTATGGTTGCATAATATTCTATGGTGTATATGTATCACATTTTCTTTATCTAGTCTATCTTTGATGGGCATTTTTTTGATTCCATGTCTTTGCTATTGTGAAAAGTGTTGCAATAAACATTTGAGTGCACATGTCTTTATGGTAGAATACCTTATATCCCTCTGGGTATATATCCAGAAATGGGATTGCTAGGTTGAACAGTAGTTATACTTTTAGGTCTTTGAGGAATCACCATACTGCTTTCCACAATGGTTGAACTGATTTACACTCCCACAAACAATGTATAAGAGTTCCCTTTTCTCCACAACTTTGCCAGCATCTGTTATTTTTTGATGTTTTAATAATAGCCATTCTGGCTGGTGTGAGATGGTATCTCACTGTGGTTTTGATTTGCATTTCTCTAATGATCAGTAATTGAATTTTTTATATGCCTAGTGACTACATGTATTTTTTCTTTTGAGAAGTGTCTGTTCATGCCCTTTGCCCACTTTTTAATGGGGTTGTTTGTTTTTTCTTGTAAATTTGTTTAAGTTCCTTATAGATGCTGGATATTAGACTTTTATCAGATGCATAGTTGCAATAATTTTCTCCAATTCTGTCCATTGTCTGCCCATTGTCTGTTGATAGTTTCTTTTGCTGTGCAGAGGCCAAGTTTAATTGTCAATTTTTGCTTTTGTTGTGATTGCCTTTGGTATCTTTGTCATGAAATCTTTGCCCATTTCTAAGTCCGGGATGGTATTGCCTTCTAGGGTTTTTATAGATTTTGGTTTTATATTTAAGTCTTTAATTCATCTTAAGTTAATTTTTGTATACAGTGTAAGGAAGGGGTCCAGCTTCAATCTTCTTCATATGGTTAGCCAGTTATCCCAGCACCATTTATTTAATAGGGAGTCTTTTCTCTACTGCTCGTTTTTGTCAGCTTTTTTAAAGATCACATGGTAATAGATGTGTGGCCTTATTTCTGGCGTCTCTACTCTGTTCCATTGGACCATGTGCCTGTTTTTGTAGCAGTGTCATGCTGTGTTGGTCACTGTAGCCTTGTAGTATAGTTTGAAGTTGGGAAATGTGACTTCTTATGCTGTGTTCTTTTTGTTTAGAATTGCCTTGGCTACTTGGGCTCTTTTTTCATTTCATATACCTTTTAAAATAATTTTTTCTAGTTCTGTGAAGAATGTCATTTATAGTTTGATAGGAATAGCATTGAATCTTCAAATTTATTTGGGCAGTATAGCCATTTTAATAATATTGTTTCTTCCTATCCATGAGTATGGGATGTTTTTCTATTCTTTTGTGTCTTCTGTGATTTCTTTATTCTTTTTTCTTTTTCTTTTCTTTTTTTTTTTTTTTTGTGACAGAGTCTTGCTCTGTCGTCAGATTGCAGTGCAGTGGCATGATCTCGGCTCACTGCAACCTCCACCTCCCAGGTTCAAGCGGTTCTCCTGCCTCAGCCTCCCAAGTAGCTGGGACTACAGGCGCATGCCACCATGCCTAGCTAAGTTTTGTATTTTTAGTAGAGACTTGGTTTCACCATGTTGGCCAGGATGATCTCAATCTCCTGACCTCGTGATCTGCCCACTTCAACCTCTCAAAGTGCTGGGATTATAGGAGTGAACCACCACGCCCAGCCCTTCTGCGATTTATTTGAGCAGTGTTTTGTAATCCTCATTGTATGGGTCTTTCACCTTCCTGGATGCGGTATTTCTAGGTATTTTATTTTTTGTGGCAATTGTGAATAGGATTGCCTTTCTAATTTGGCTCTCAGTTTGCTTGTTGTTGGTGTATAAGAATGCTAGTTATTTTTGTACACTGATTTTGTATCCTGCAACTTTGCTGAAGTTGTTTATCAGCTGAAGGAGCTTTTGGGCAAAGACTTTGGGGTTTTCTAAATGTAGAATTATGTCATCTGCATACAGAGATAGTTTGAGTTCCTCTATTCCTATTTGGATTGGCTTTATTTCTTTCTCCTGCCTGATTGCTCTGGGTAGGACTTCCAATACTATGACAAGCAGGAGTGGTGAGAGAAGGCATCCTTGTCTTATGCTGGTTTTCAAGGGGAATTCTTCCAGCTTTTGTCCATTCAGTATAATATTGGCTGTGGGTTTGTCACAGATTGCTTTTATTATTTTGTGGTATGTTCCTTCAATACCTAGTTTATTGAGAGTTTTTAACATGAAGGGATGTTGAATTTTATCAAAAACATTTTCTGCATCTTTTAAGGTAGTCATGTGGTTTTGGTCTTTAGTTCTGTTTATGCAATGAATCACATTTATTGATTTTTGTACGTTAAACCAACCTTGCATCCTGTGGATGAAGCTTACTTGATCATGGTCGATAATCCTTTTGATGTGCTGCTGGATTTGGTTTGCCAGTATTTTGTTGACGATTTTTGCATCGATGTTCATCAAAGATATCGGCCTGAAGTTTTCTTTTTTGTTGTGTCTCTGCCAGGTTTTGGTATCAAGATGTTGCTGGCCTCATGGTATGAGTTGGGGAGAAGGTCCTCCTCCTTAATTTTTAGGAATAGTTTCAGTAGAAATTGGTACCAGCTCCTCTTTGTACATCTGGTGGAATTAGGCTGTGAATCCATCCAATCTGACAATATCTTATTTATATTTTACAAAGGCTACTCTGGATGTTGTATGAAAAAGTAGACTGTAGGATGCAACATTTGAAGCAGGAAGATCCACCCTCTACAATTTCTCTGCTCCACATATTTCTGGCATCTGCTCAATTTAGATTTTTCGCTTCTGCCACCCACTGAAACTGCTTGGTCACAGTCATCTGTGACTTCCAGTTTGCAAAATTCAATGACCATTTATCATCCCAACAGAGGGAGACTCCGTCTCAAAAAAAAAAAAAAGAATATTCTCTAAAGCCAGTAAAAACATGAAAAGCTGCACAACAGTATCAGTAATCAAGGATATGCGGCGAGGGAGGGGGGAGAGGTGGCTATGCATTCAGTTCATAACAGCATACTATATATTTTCTTTCTTTCTTTTTTTTTTTTTTGAGATGAGTCTCACTCTTTTGCCCAGGCTGCAGTGCAGTGGCTCAATCTCAGCTCACTGCAAGCTCCGCCTCCCGAGTTCCTGCCATTCTCCTGCCTCAGCCTCCCGAGTAGCTGGGACTACAGGCACCCGCCACCATGCCTGGCTAATGTTTTGTATTTTTAGTAGAGATTCCACATATAAGTAAGGTCATCCAGTATTTGTCTTTCTGTGCCTAGCTTATTTCATTTAGTACAATGTTGTTCAAATTCATCAATTTTGTTGCAAACAATGGGATGTTCCGCAATTTTCAAGGCTGAATAATATTGCTTTGTGTACATATACCACATTTTCTATATCCATTCATCCATTGATGGACACTTACGTAGTTTCTGCATTTTTTTATACTTTAAGTTCTGGGGTACATGTGCAGAACGTGCAGGTTTGTTACATAGGTATACACGTGCCATGGTGGTTTGCTGCATCCATCAATCTGTCATCTACATTAGGTATTTCTCCTAATGCTATCTCTCCCCTAGCCCCTCACCCCCCAACAGGCCCTGGTGTGTGATGTTCCCCTTCCTGTGTCCATGTGTTCTTATTCTTCAATTGCCACTTATGAGTGAGAACATGTGGTGTTTGGTTTTCTGTTCTTGTGTTAGTTTGCTGAGAATGATGGTTTCCAGCTTCATCCATGTCTCTGCAAAGGACATGAACTCATCCTTTTTTATGGCTGCATAGTATTCCATGGCATATATGTACCACATTTTCTTTATCCAGTCTATCATTGATGGTCACTTGTGTTGGTTCCAAGTCTTTGTTATTATGAACAGTGCCACAATAAACATAAGTGTTCATGAGTCTTTAGAGTAGAATGATTTATAATCCTTTGGGTATATACCCAGCAATGGGATCACTGGGTCAAATGGTATTTCTGGTTCTAGACCCTTGAGGAATTTTCACACTGTCTTCCACAATGGTTGAACTAATTTACCCTCCAACCATGTAAAAGTGTTCCTATTTCTCCTGTTGTGAATAGTACTGTAATGAACAAGAGAGTGCAGATAGCCCTTGGACATACTAATTTGGGGAAAAGGTTAACAAATCATACCTCTTACAAGGGGTTAAAGGGTGCTGTGCCAGGTGCCCTTAGTCTCAGTTACTTGGGATACTGATGCAGGAGGCTACCTGGAGCCCAGCTTGAGTTAGAGTCTAGCTTGGACAACATAGCAAGGCATCATCTCTGTTTTAAAAAGTATATATATATATATATATACACACACACACACACACACGTATACACACGCACACATATATACACATATGTATACACACACATATATACACATATGTATACATACACATATATATACACACATATATACACATATGTATACACACACACACACACACATATATATACACACAACTCAATAGCAAGAAAAAGATAAACAGATTAAAAAATGAGCCAAGGACCAAAACAGATGCTTCTCAAAAGAAGACATACAAATGGCCAAAAGGTACATGAAAAAATGCTTAGCACACTATTCAGTAGGGAAATGCAAATTAAAACCACAATGAGATATCACTTCACACCTGTTAAAGTAGCTTTTATTAAAAAGATGAAATACAACAGTGATGAAGAGGAAGCTGAAAAAACAGAACTCTTTTACAACATTGGTGAGAATGTAAATTAGTATGTCTATTACAGAAAATAATCTGGAATTTCCTCAAAAACAAACAATAGAACTACTGTGTGACCCAGTAATCATGTTCCTGAGAATATACCCAGGATTTAACCCCTTAATGTAAATTACTTCTTCTAAAAACAGTTTGTTTCTGGGTAACTTGAGGATGTAAGAAGATCAAATGAAATGATGCGAAGCTGAGATCAGCTGGGTGGAGTCAGGATAGTGGTGTCTTGGCAATGACGTTCTTCTGGGCTTTGAAAACATGTCAAGTCATCCATCAAGTTAAAGACTCAGTGAGGGTGGCAATTCAGAAGCCGTCTTCGTGGCCTTAGAATCACCAGATTGCAGAAATCAATGTGTAGTGTCCAGGTGCTAATCTTGCGCATCCTTATACCATGGGAGTATTCTGGCCCATCTGTGTGAGGGAGACTTAGAATACACAGTAACAAATGAGATTCAGATAAGATGTTACAAAAATAAAAAAAGAACCACCTAACTTAGTTCCAGGAATGCAGAAAATAATTGCTATTTCAGGAGCTGTTCCTTTTTTTAAGAATACAAATGTATGTATGTATGTATGTATGTATGTATATAAAATGGAGGATGGATTATTTGTTATAAATCATGTCACACTGCCATTCCTTGTTCATCCCTCACTCCTTGGAAGTAATATTATTTGCTCCCCCTATACATCTAAATTACTACTACTTAGTAGTAGTCAAATATTATTTGCTGCCCTTATATAACTAAAATATTATTTGCTTCCCTTATACAACTAAAATATTATTTGCTCCCACTATACGTCTAAATTACTACTACTTAGACACTAAGCAGGATTGGATTGATGGTCTTTGAAATGGCAACCTTGTGTAGAATTCATTTGGTCAAGTTTATTGAGTAGGGCTACAATTCAGGAAGGAAAAGAAAAGCCATGAGAAACATGTCCTGCAACTGACAATGCTCTGTCAGCTTCTCCAAATATTATAGCAACTGAATGAAAAAATATTTTATAAAAATAGCAAGTTATTCATCATCTAAATTAGATGTACATCAAAGGAGTTCATACAACTTTCTGAGTTTATTTGGTAAGTATAAAGTAATTTTGGATGACAGACATCTATTTGCCTTGATATAGCACTATAATTATGAAGTTACATTTTAAAGTATATGGCAGTGAATTTTGAAAAACACATAAACATTATAGAAAGAGACCTAGTGAGGAGAAATCATAGGGGACATTTATTTTACTGTCACTGAGACTAATGTAAAAATGACAGTAACATACAGAAAAAAATTCTGCTTACTCTTTCATTACTATAATGGATAAAATTTTAATTGCCTGTTTTTCCTTGAAATCTAAATATTTATGAAATATGAAATACTCTGTAAAGAAATTTTAGCTTAACAAATATTAAAAATGAATTATTTACACAAGTAATTTTATCCTTAAATATAGCCTAAGCATTTGCATAGCTGAAAAATAAGATTTAAATCTCTATGTACAGATGATTTTATGTGTACATATGTAATTAATATAAACTCAGAAATTATACTAAGATGATAGTTCAAAAAATAAAGTCATCTATTATGATGACTGAAGAATAATAATTTTGGAAAACATTATTTTATAGCAAAACATTATTAATAAGATTAATCTAAAAATTCTTTCTGCTTTCCCTTAGGCTCTACATTCTTTTTAAACTCCATTAATGTAAATTCCTGAAATTGTAAAGAACAAAATGAATTTTATAAAATGCCATTTATCTCTTTCTAGAGTAATGGTAAAAGTCCAAATAAATGAGCTAATAGGATTATATACAATTTCTTTCTAAAAACACAAATGTAGTTTTAAAGAACTTTTAACTATGTGTTCAAACTATATAATTCATTTTTTTTTTTTTTTTTTTTTTGAGACAGAGTCTCACTCTGTTGCCCAGGCTGGAGTGCAGTGGCACAATCTTGGCTCACTGCAAGCTCTGCCTCCCGGGTTCAGGCCATTCTCCTGCCTCAGCCTCTCCGAGTAGCTGGGACTACAGGCGCCCACCACCACGCCCGGCTAATTTTTTGTATTTTTAGTAGAGACGGAGTTTCACCGTGGTCTCGATCTCCTGACCTCGTGATCCGCCCGCCTCGGCCTCCTAAAGTGCTGGGATTACAAGCGTGAGCCACCGCGCCCGGCCCAAACTATATAATTCTTGTTTATTCATCTACCCAAAGTACAATTATAGCAAGTAAACATAGTGACTTCAATTAATTATGCCTAATTTTGAGGAAGAAAAAAGTGTCTTTTATGAATTTTAAATTAAACTAAACTCAAATACACAAATCAATGTTATTTTAATTAAATAAAAAATGAAAATAAATGTATCCCAAATTCTGGTTTGTTAAGTTCAAAAAAAGTAATATATTGACAAACGTCATAAGCTTAATATACATTGGGTGCATTTAACTAGAGTAATATTTTTAAGAAAGAGAGAATAGGTTGTCCATAATGTTTATTTTGCTGAATGGTCCACTAGAATGATGGCATTATAAATATGTATGTGTGTGTGTGTGTGTGTGTGTGTGTGTGTGTGAGAGAGAGAGACAGCAAGAGAATTTTTAGGCAAAATTCACTTCAAAAATTGCTTGCATTGAAATGTAAACACTTTACTTATTAAAGAGCTCGTTTTTCTTTCATTTGGATCTTATTCTTCTTTTAAAATTATTTCATACAAACATAGTAAAATGCTGTCCCACCTTCAAAACACTTAAAAGTCCATTTCAGAAGAAAAACAGGAGGATAGATAGATAGATAGATAGATAGATAGATATAGACAGATAGACAGACAGACATAGATCATGTCTTTGTTTGTGCATTGTCATAGAATAGCACAGACTGGGTAATTACAAAGAATAGAAATGTATTTCTCATGGTTCTGGAGGCTGAAAAGTCCAAGATCCAGGCACCAGCATCTGGTGAGGACTTTCTTGCTGAATTCTTACATGGCGAAAGGCAAATGGACAACAAGCGGATGAATGCTGTGTCCCTACATGGCAGAGGAGCAGAATAGTTCTTTTTTTAGTGGAATGAATCCATTCATGAGGGCAGTGTCTCACAGCTGAATCACCTCCCATTAAACTCCATCTCCCAACACTGTTGCATGGAAAACTAAATTTCCAACACGTGAATTTTGGGGTACACATTCAGACCATAACAGATATATATATTTCCATTTATATATGGAGAGAGACACAGAGATAGAGTAGGAGGGAGAGAGAGAGAGAGAGAGAGAGAGAGACTGACAAAACAAAAAATGACAGTGACCTGATTAGCAGGTCAGAAAAATTTTAAAAAGGCAGTCACAAGATCTGAAAAGTCACAAATGTTTGGAAAAATCATAGATGTTTAGAAAAATCAATGTTTGGATTCACTTAGTATGAATTCCTCAATATCACTAATAATTCAGTATTGTATAAAAATGATGTTAATATAATGGCTCTGAATAATAATGTACATGTTGTGTAATAAGTTTGCACAATTTAGAAAGCTTTCCTTTACCCTAAATATCATATTCTTAACTATCTCAAAGATGAAGAATTTTTGAAAAGTGAAGGCCTCTCACTCAGTGAGAAATTAGATTGACTTTGAGAATGCTAATCAAGATTAAGGAAGACGTGCGAAGGTCATGGAAATGACGGGCTGTCACATTTGGCCAGACTTGGGTGCTTGGTGCAGTAGTGACTTTGACATGTGCCCTCACTGATCTACCCTTGTATCCAGCCCTGCAACTGTGTTCCTTTCTCTCATTAATTCCATGGGATGGGGTCCCCTCAGCATTGAATACAACTATTTATTAAGATCTCAAACAGAGTCATGGTCATTCCAGTAATTTAAACTACTTACTCAAGAATTTGTGGCTATTTCGGTTCTTTTTTTCACCTCATTTGAGTCTCCTCAGTGTCACAACCAGCACTCTTTATCTCTTCAATAACTAACTAGTTACAACCAGCCACAACGGTCCAATCTAAATCATCTTTTTTTCCAAAATAAGTGGGAACATCTATTAGCTCCTTTGTTTCCTTTTGATTTTGCTTTTTCCTTTTGTTTTGTTTTGTTTTGGTTTTGTTTTGTTTTTCTTTTAATATCTTAGCTTCATCCCTTAAGTATGTACCCTCATTCTAAAAGTCCTTTTTATAAATTCTTCTCAAAGATTTTGGGGCCCTCATGCAGAGTCCTTTGTGCCTTACTCTCCAGCAATGGAACTTCAGCATCTAGAGATTTCAAAGTGAGTGTATTGATTCCCTTTAGCACACTTTCTATAATATAGGTAGATTTCTCATGTGTTGTAAAGCACTTAAATTATTTTACTAGCTACTTAACATTCTTTCCTTTTCTCAGGTCTTTTTTTTTTTAAAAAAAAGAATGAATTCTGAGGTGATGGGTGCAGATGACATTGGAGTAGCAAAATAAGACTGGATTTACCCATCTAAAAAAATAGAAAAGAAAAACATTAGGCCTAACCGCAAAAATTTGAAGTTGAGTAAGAGGATAATGGGATTAGAGTGACAGTCGCAGAAGCTATAACGTGTTTACATGGAAGACAGAATCGAGAGATTTAAAATCATTCTAAAAGGGTGAGGATATTTGTAATGAGGAGAAAAGGCCGGGGATGTAACCAGGGATGTTGTGGTTTAATATTTGATGTGCCTCCTGTGTTTCTTCTCACCATGAAATCCTTGGGAAATAAATGTATATTCTTATCAATGCTGTAGAAGTTGGATTTGTAGTTCTTCTTTTGTGAAATATTCTCACAATTACATTGACATCCCTAAAAACAAGGTCCTAGTTTTATAATACATATTGAACGCAAATAAAATCTCCTTTCTTTCTGAGGAGCTCCATCAACTACTTTATGGGTACCAGATTGGTTTCCATAGGTGGGTGCTCTGTTTCACCTACAGATTATGTTATTTAATGGCTCTATTGGTTATTTCTCTTCTAATACTTCAGTCCACCATCTCCTCTACCTCTCTATTACAAAACCTAGGTCCTGTGAGTTCCTTTTATTAAACATCTCTTGCACCACCTTTCAGAATTCAAAACAACCATCTTCATTTTTTTATCCTTTATATGAGACTGCATACAGTTTTTCAGTTGCCAACAGTGTCCATTGAATTACATGCACATTCAACACTTATTCCTTCAATAACTTTTCCTCTTTTAGTTTTCTTATTTCAATAGGTTTTTGGGGAACAGGTGGTGTTTGGTTACATGAATAAATTCTTTAGTGGTGATTTCCGAGATTGTGGTGTATCCATCACTCGAACAATGCACACTGTACCCACTGTGTAGTCTTTTATCCATCACCACCCTCTCACCCTTTGCCCCTAGTCCCCAAAGTTCATTGTCATTCTTTTTTTTTTTTTTTTTTTTGAGACGGAGTCTTGCTCTGTCACCCAGGCTGGAGTGCAGTGGCACAATCTCGGCTCACTGCAAGCTCTGCCTCCCGGTTCATGCCATTCTCCTGCCTCAGCCTCTCCGAGTAGCTGGGACTACAGGCACCCGCCACCACGCCCGGCTAATTTTTTTTTTGTATTTTTAGTAGAGACGAGGTTTCACCGTGGTCTCGATCTCCTGACCTCGTGATCCGCCTGCCTTGGCCTCCCAAAGTGCTGGGATTACAAGCGTGAGCCACCACGCCTGGCCTCATTGTCATTCTTATGCCTTTGCAACCTCATAGCTTAGCTCCCACTTATGAGTGAGAACATAGGATGTTCAGTTTTCTATTCCTGAGTTACTCCACTTAGAATAAAGTTCTCCAATTCCATCCAGGTTGCTGTGAATACCATTACTTCTTTCCTTTCTACGGCTGAGTAGTATTTCATGGTATGTGTGTGTGTACCACATTTTCTTTATCCACTCATTGATTGATATTTTTGCAATTGTGAATTATGCTGCTATAAACATGCATGTGCAAATATCTTTTTCATATAATGACTTCTTTCCTTTGGGTAGATAACCAGGAGTGGGATTGCTGGATCAAATGGTAGATCTACTGTCAGTTCCTTAAGGAATCACAACACTGATTTTCATAGTGGTTGTACTAGTTTACATTCCCACCAGCAATGTAAAAGTTCCCTTTTCACCACATCCACACAAACATTTATTATATTTTTATTTTTAAATTATGGCCTGTATTAGTCTGTTTTCACACTGCTGATAAAGACATACCCAAGACTGGGTAATTTACAAAAGAAAGAGGTTTAATGGGCTTACAGCTCCACGTGGCTGGGGAGGCCTGACAATCATGGTGGAAGGTGAAAGGCACATCTCACATGGTGGCAGACAAGAGAAGAGAGCTTGTGCAGGGAAATTCCTGTTTTTAAAACCATCAGATCTTGTGAGACTTCTTCAATATCACGAGAAAAGCATGGGAAAGATCCTCCCCCATGATTCAATTACCTCCCACTGGGTTCCTCCCATGAAATGTGGGAATTGTGGGAGTTACAATTCAAGATAAGATTTGGGTGGGGACATGACCAAACCATATCATGGCCATTCTTGCAGGAGTGAAGTGGTATAGCATCGTAGTTTTGATTTGCATTTCCCTGATAATTAGTGATGTCAAGAATTTTTTCACATGTTTGTTGGCTATTTGTATATCTTCTTTTGAGAATTGTCTATCCATGTCCGTAGCTTGCTTTTTGATAGGATTTTTTTTCTTGCTGATTTGGGTTTCTTGCATGTTCTGGATATTAGTCCTTTTTCAGATGTTTAGATTGCAATGATTTCCTCCCACTCTGTGGGTTGTCTGCTTCCTCTGTTGATTATTTCTTTTGCCATACAGAAGCTTTTTAATTAAGTCCCATATATTTATCTTTTTTATTGTTGCATTTGCTTTTGAGTTCTTGGTCATGAAGTTTTTGCCTAAGCCAATGTCTAGAAGGGTTTTTTCCAATGTTATCTCCTAGAACTTCTATGGTTTTGGGTACTAGACTTAAGTCTCCCATTTGAGTTGATTTTTGTGTAGGGTGAGAGATGAGGGTCCAGCTTCATTCTCCATGTGGCTGCCAATTATCCTGGCACCATTTGTTAAATAAGGTGTCCTTTCCCCACTTTATGTTTTTGTTTGCTTTGTCAAAGTCAGTTGACTGTAAGTATTTGCCTTTACTTCTGGGTCCTCTATTCTGTTCCTTTGGTCTATATGCCTATTTTTATACCAGTACTATGCTGTTTTGGTGACTATGGCCTTATAGTATAGTTTGATGTCAGGTAACATAATGACTCCAAATTTGTTCTTTTTGCTTAGTCTTGCTGTGACTATGCAGGCTCTTTTTCGGTTCCATATGAATTTTAGGATTTTTTCTAGTTCTATGAAGAATGATGGTGGTATTTTGATGGAAATTTTATTGAATCTGTAGATTGCTTTTGGCAATATGATCATTTTCACAAAATTGATTCTACTCATCCATGAACATGGGATGTGTTTCCATTTGTTTGTGTCATCTACAATTTCTTTCAGCAGTGGTTTGTAGTTATTCTTGTAGTGGTCTTTCACTTTGTTTAAGTATCTTCCTAAGCTTTTTATTGTTGTTGTTTGTTTGCTTTTTCGCAGCTATTGTAAAAGGGGCTGAGTTCTTGATTTGATTCTCAGCTTGTTCACTGTTGGAGTATAGCAGGGCTACTGATGTGTGTACATTAATTTTGTATCCTGAAACATTGCTGAATTCATTTACCAGTTCTAGGAACTTTCTGAGTCTTCAGGGATTTCTAGGTATACAATCATGTCATCAGCAAACAGTAACAGTTTGACTTCCTCTTTACTGATTTGGATGTCCTTTATTTCTTTCTCTTGTCTGATTGTTCTGGCTAGGACTTCCAGTACTATGTTGAATAGAAGTGGTGAAAGTGGGCATCCTTGTCTTGTGCCAGTATATCTTGTTCCCATTCAGTATAATGTTGGCTGATGGCTTTTATTAACTTAAGGTATCCTCCTTCTCTGCTCATTTTGCCAAAGGTTTTAATCATAAAGGGATGCTGGATTTTGTCATATGTTTTTTTCTGCATCTATTGAGATAATCATGCCATTTTTGTTTTTAATGCTATACATATGATGTATCACATTTATTGACTTGTGAATGTTAAACCATCCCTGCATCCCTGGAATGAAATCCACTTGATCATGGTGAATTATGTTTTCGATATGCTGTTGAATTCTGTTAGCTAGGAGTTTGTTGAGGATTTTTGCATCTATGTTCATCAGGGATATTGGTCTGTAGTTTTCCCTTTTTGTTATGTCCTTTCCTGGTTTTGGTATTAGGGCGATACTTCCTTCATAGAATGATTTAAGGAGGATTCCTTCTTTCTCTCTCTTTTGGAATAGTGTCAATATGATTGGTATCAGTTCTTCTTTGAATGTTTGATAGAATTCAGCTGTGAATCCATCTGGTCCTGGACTTCTTTTGGTGGCAATTTTTAAAGTACCATTTCAATCTCACTGCTTGTTATTGGTCTGTTTAAAGTCTCTATTTCTTCCTGATCGAATCTAGGAAGGTTGCATATTTCCAGGAATTTATCTGTATCCTCTAGGTTTTCTAGTATATGTACGTAAAGGTGTTCATAGTAGCCTTTAATGAGCTTTTGTTTTTCTGTGGTATTGCTTGTAATAGCTCCCATTCTGTTTCTAATTGAGCTTATTTGGATCCTCTCTCTTCTCTTCTTGGTTAATCTCTCTAATAGATTATCAGTTTTATTTATCATTTCAAAGAACCAGTTTTTTGTTTCATTTATCTTTTGTATTTTTTTGTTTCAAATTAATTTAGTTCTGCTCTGATCTTGGTTGTTTCTATTCTTATGCTGTGTTTGGGTTTGGTTTGTTCTTGTTTCTCTAGTTCCTTGAACTGTGACCTTAGATTGTCTATATGTGCTCTTTCTGATTTTTTTTTTTTTTTTGAGAAAGAGTCTTGCTCAGTCTCCCAGGCTGGAGTGCAGTGGCGTGATCTCAGCTCACTGCAAGCTCCACCTCCCAGGTTCAAGCCATTCTCCTGCCTCAGCCTCCAGAGTAGCTGGGACTACAGACACCCGCCACCACGCATGGCTTGTTTTCTTGTATTTTTAATAGAGACGTGGCTTCACTGTGTTAGCCAGGATGGTCTCAATCTCCTGGCCTCGTGATCCACCCATCTTGGCCTCCCAAAGTGCTGGGATTACAGGCGTGAGCCACCGTGCCCGGCCAGACTTTTTGATTTAGGCATTTAATGCTATAAATTTTCCTTTTAACATTGCTTTTGCTGTATCCTAGAGGTTTTGATAGTTTATGTCACTATTATCTTTCAGTTCAAATAATTTTTTAATTTCCATCTTGATTTCATTGTTGACTCAGTGATTATTCAGGAGCAGGTTATTTAATTTTTATGTGCATGGTTTTGGGGATTTCTTTTGGAGTTGATTTCCAATTTTATTCCACTGTGGTCTGAGAGAGTACTTGCTATAATTTCGATTTTCTTAAATTTGTTGAGACTTTTTTGTGGCCTATCATATGGTCCGGAGAATGTTCCATGTGCTGACGAAGAGAATGTATACTCTGCAGTTTTTGGGTAGAATGCTCTGTAAATATTTGGTAAGTACATTTGTTGTAGGGTATAGTTTAAGTCCATTCTTTCTTTGTTAACTTTCTGTCTTGATGAGCTGTCTATTGCTGTCAGTGGAGCACTGAAGTCCCCCACTATTATTCCATTGCTCTCTCTCTCATTTTTGAGATCTAGTAGTAATCATTTTACAAATTTGGTAGCTCCAGTGTTAGGCGCATATGTATTTAGAATTGTGATATTTTCCTGTTGGACAAGTCCTTTTATCATGGTATAATGTCCTTCTTTGTCTTTTAAACTGCTGTTGCTTTAAAGTCCTTTTTGTTTGATATAAGAATAGTACTCCTGCTGGCTTTTGATGTCCATTTGCATGGAATATCTTTTTCCACCATTTTATCTTAAGTTTATGTGAGTCCTTATGTGTCAGTTTAGTCTCTTGAAGACAGCCAATACTTGGTGAGTTCTGCCATTCTGTATCTTTTAAGTGGAGCATTTAGGCCATTTACATTCAAAATTTGTATTGAGATATGAGGTATTGTTCTATTCATCATGCTATTTGTTGCCTGAATACCTTGTGTTTTTTTTTTATTGTGTTATTTTTTATAGGTCCTGTGCGATTTATGCTTTAAGGAGATTCCACTTTGGTGTATTTTGAGGGTTTGTTTCAAGATGTAGAACTCCTTTCAGCAGTTCTTGTAGTGCTGGCTTGGTAGTGGCGAATTCTCTCAGCATTTTTTTGTTTGAAAAAGACTGTATCTTTCCTCCATTTATGAAGCTTAGTTTCACTGGATACGCAATTCTTGGCTGATACTTGTTTTGTTTAAGGAGGTCAAAGATAGGACTCCAATCCCTTCTGACTTGGAGGGTTTCTACTGAGAAACCTGCTCTTAATCTGATAGGTTTTCCTATATAGGCTACCTGATGCTTTTGCTTCACAGCTCTTAAGATTCTTTCCTTTGTCTTCACTTTAAGTAACTTGATGACTGTGTAGTTAGCTGTTGATCTTTTTGTGATGAATTTTCCAGGTGTTCTTTGAGCTTCTTGTATTTGAATGTCTAAATCTCTAGCAAGGCCAGGGAAGTTTTCCTCAATTATTTCCTTGAACATGTTTGTCAAACTTTTAGATTTCTCTTCTTCCTCAGGAACACCAATTATTCTTACGTTTGTATATTTACCATAATCCAAACTTTTTGGAGGCTTTATTCCTTTTTTAAAATTCTTTTTTCTCTGTCTTTGTCAGATTGGATTAATTTGAAAGCCTTGTCTTCAAGCTCTGACATTCTTTCTTCTAATTGATTCTATTGCTGAGACTTTCCAGTGCATTTTGCATTCCTCTAAATGTAGCCTCGATTTTCAGAAGTTGTGACTGTTTTTTATTTACACTATTTTATTGGAGATTTTTCCATTCATATCCTGTATCTTTTTTTTTTTAATTTCTTTAAGTTGGACTTCACCTTTCTCTGGTGCCTCCTTGATTGGCTTAATAATCAACCTTTTGAATTCTTTTTCTGGTAGTTCAGAGGCTTCGCCTTGGTTTGGATCCATTGCTGGTGAGTTAGTGTGATCTAATGGAGGTGCTAAAGAACCTTGTCTTGTCATATTACCAGAACTTTTTCTGGTTCCTTCTCATTTGGGTAGACTATGTCAGAGGGAAGATCTGGGACTCAAGGGCTGCTGTTGATTCTTTTGTCCCACGGAGGTGCTCCCTTGGTGTGGTGCTTTCCTTTTTCCTCTAGGGTGGGGATTCCTGAGAGCCAAACTGCAGTGATTCTTATTTCTTTTCTGGATCTAGCCTCCCAGTGGAGCTACCAGGCTCTGGGTTGGTACTAGGTACTGGGGGGTGTCTGCAAAGAGTTCTGTGATGTGATCCATCTTCATGTCTCTCAGCCATGGATATCAGCACCTGCTCTGGTGGAGGTAGCAGGGCAGTGAATTGGAATCTGTGAGGGTCCTTAGTTGTAGTTTTGTTTATTGTACTAGTTTTGTGTTGGTTGGCCTCCAGCCAGGGAGTAGCACTTTTTTTTTTTTTTTTTTTTTTTTTGAGACAGAGTCTAGCTCTGTCGCCCAAGCTGGAGTGCAGTGGTGCTATCTCGGCTCACTGCAAGCTCCGCCTCCTGGGTTCACACCATTCTCCTGTCTCAGCCTCCCGAGTAGCTGGGACTACAGGCGCCCGTCGCCACGCCTGGCTAATTTTTTGTATATACATATTTTTTAATAGAGATGGGGTTTCAGTGCCAGGATGGTTTTGATCTCCTGACCTCGTGATCTGCCTGCCTCGGCCTCCCAAAGTGCTGGGATTACAGGTGTGAGCCAGGCGCCAGGGAGTAGCACTTTCAAGAGAGCATCAGCTGCTGGAGTATGGGGACGATCAGGCGGTGGGCAGGGCCACGGAGCTCCCAAGAGATTATGTCCTTTGTCTTCAGCTACCAGGGCTGGTAGGAAAAGACCATCAGGTGGGGCAGGGTTCGGTGTGTGCCTGTGCTCCGACTGTCCTTATGCAGGGCTTGCTGCTGCTGTTGTGGGGGATGAGTTCCCAGGCCAATGGAGTTATGTTCCCAGGGAGAGTAGGGCTGTCTCTGTTGCATCACACAAGTCGCCAGGGAAGTGGGGGAAAGCCGGCAGCCACAGGCCTCACCCAGCTCCCACGCAGCTGGCAGCCTGAAGGGCCAGTCTCACTTCCACCATGTCCCCGCAACAGCACCCAGTGTATTTTCAGGTAGCCGGTGAGTAGGGCTACAAGCCTCCAGCTGAGAAAGCAAAGCTAACTCACAGTTCCTCAGCTGTCCCACGGAGCCTGCGGTGGCAAACCACCTCCTTCAGAAGGGTCTGTGGATTCTCCTGGCTTTTCTGGTATGTTCCTGTGGTAGTTCTTGGAGCAGAAGTTCATGATGCGAGCCTTCATAGGCAGCTCTGTCTGTCTGAGTGGGAGCTGCAGGTTAGTCTGGGCTCCTTTCCACGATTTTTTTCTCAATAATTTTTCTTGATCCACTACTGTGCCAGGCATTTTGTAGTGGTGGACGTTGGAAGACAGATAATATAGACATGGTTCCTGTCCTACTGCAGTTTATATTCTACCAACAAGTGATAAACTAACAGGAAAATATATGAATATAAATGCTATCTACACTACAAAGGAAAAGAACGATGGATGTGTGAGATTGAGAGAAGAATTAAATCTTAGTTTGGGTGGCCAGGAAAGGCCATCATGGGAAGATCACATTTCCTTAAGCTCTTTTTTCATCTTTTAAAATATTCATACTAGCAAACACAATTTGAAATTGTATATTTATTTGTTTATATATTTATTTTAAGAAATGTAGGAAAGTGCAAAAATTGCAAAAATCTCTAAACTACACGTCTTGCAAGCTCAGTTGATTACTTCTTAAATAGTCATATCATGAATTTCGATTATACAATTTGCTTCTATTCCTTTTGAGTTCTTCAGAAAATAGAGTTTACTATACTTTTTGAATGAATTTACATTTTTTTTCCTATTAATGGTAGCATAGCATGTTTTAAAGTTCTATTTTTGCAGGGGGCAGAGTTTTACTTAGCTTGAGGGTTACTTGAGCATTTTTATTAGCAGCGGTTTTATTATCTATGACTAGATTTCACCTGGGCCAATTCATTACTCTCAACTTCCACACTTCAGAATAGGTAAATAAACTTAAAAATAGTCAAAGGGACAATTTAGGGCATAGATTACAAAACAAATCTAGCCTCTAACGAAGTAATAACCGGCAGAAAATGAAATAAAATTTTTTTTGGTTCATTAAATGAAAAATACAAGAAAATGTGTAACTATGTATTTTGGATAGAATTTGCAGGTTGTAAACTTAACAGAGGCTGGGTGTGGTGGCTCACACTTGTATTCCTAGCACTTTGGGAGGCTTAGGCGGGTGGATCACTTGAGATCAGGAGTTTGAGAACAGCCTGGCCAACATGGTGAAACCCTGTCTCTACTAAAAATACAAAACTTAGCCGGCTGTGGTAGCAGGCACCTGTAATACCAGCTACTCAAGAAGGCTAAGGCAGGAGAATCACTCAAATGCAGGAGGCAGAGCTTGAGGTGAGCCAAGATTGTGCCATTGTACTGTAGCCTGAGCGACAGAGCGAGACTCCATCTGAAAAACAAAAAATTAAATTAAATTAAATAAATAAACAACAGAAAGTTAAGCAAACACAGGCTTCCCATATGAAGTAATTAGCATTATGCAAAGAGGGAACATGGCATTAATAAAGGATCCTAGACTTAGGATCTCCACTACTCCGTTTAAAATGGGATCTTTTTGAATTCACAGCAGGTTTTCCTTAAGAAACAATGTCATACATGATGGCTTAGTGTACTGGTCAATCCAGGGAAAGTGATTTAATCCATAATATGACATTTGGGATAATATTGCACTAGACCAACATATATTGGGACCATCATCTATATACAATGCTTATTAAAAAGATGTCTATTTAAGGTAAGTTCCTGAAAAATGAAAAATAATAGTATGGTGAGCAAACAATTGCTATAACAGTTAGAAGTCCAAAAGAAACTGAACAACCGAAGCCAAATTGAACAAATAGGTGTGAAGAATTTGATGGGAAAGAATAATGGGAAATGCTGCGATTGGTTTCTGACTTTAAGTCGCATTGATTTTTTTCTACAAGCACTATGTAAGTATTGGAATGCCTCTTAAAAGTAAGTTGTGCTAACTTGACTGGGCTGCTTTATAAACTCTTCACAAAATTTGATTCATGTTTTATTAAGATTACATTTGAGAGGCAAGTCCCTAGAACTTGAGACAAGCTGTAGCACTCACCTGCAAGTGTGGCTCACAAATCAGCAGACTTTGGAGCCATTGGTAAAGGCTACTTCCAGTTACAAAGTGAGAAGATAAAAGCAGCATGTGCTGTAGACTGGGGTAGTATTTTCGAGTTCTGTCATTGGCACCTATCAGTGGCTGAGATATCCTGGGTTGAAGTCTCCAAGGTGTATTATGCATGAAAAGACATCTCCTGTTACTTCATTTTTGTAAAAGATTACCTCAATTCTCTTTAAGGGCTGGATGACATTGCGTGAAGTGGCTGAAACTTACATCAAATGCTTTAATAACAGGTCAGCAAAAAGGCCAATGGTCTCAACTTTTATATTCCAACTGGCACAGCTACAGGAGTGGGCTATTTGCCAAAGACATTGAACCAAGCCTCGGAGAAGTAGAAACAGCTCAACCAGGTTCATTCAGCAGAGAATCATGGTTAAAATATATTAAACCTGGATTCCTCAAATTCTGTTGGTAAAGTTAATCGGGATAGGGTAACACTTGGCATCCTTATGCCATGACTGGATCTCTCATGGGAATGAAATCTTAGCTTTAATTTTTTGCATTTAATTAAAGCTTCACAAGTATAAATATAAAAGTACTTGTTATTGTTGTCACCTATGTTCTTTAGCGATGACAAGTAACATCTTATTTGTGCTAACATGAGGAATCCATATGATAAATACAGATTTAAAATATATCGATGTGTAAGATCTTATTTTTTCACCTTAATGTTGGCACCTATGTAATTTAGCTGAAACATTTTTAGAATTCAAGTGAGCTATGCACACCTCTGGGGAAATCTTGCTGGCCAGCTTTCCAGAGTTTCCATACAGGGATATTCACTCTTTAGCTGAGCCTTTGCCTAATTGTATTATTTTAGATGATGGGTTGCCTTGTGAGTAAATGATGAAAAGATGGAAGCCATAATATATAGTAGCACACACCAGCCCTGTGGAAAATAAATAGCTAACTTTAAAAGAATGTTGTTCCGAAAGTCAAGGGCAATTTTAAAGAAGCAGTGAGTAGGCCAACTCAATAACGAGTAACTGGTGCCTCATTGCTCCTCAGAGGCTCACACATGTTCTTGGGGTGTGTGTGGGGCCCAGCCTGGAGACTGACAGACAACATTCTTCACCTAGTGAGGATGGTCTAAAAACATATACATTTTAAGAAACTAAAACCTAATAATATCTTGGCCAAGTTATGCGTGTATTATAAAAACAAAGCTAAGAAAGGTGAGTTAATGAATGAAAATTAGAAATACAAGTTCTGCAATACCCATGGCATTCATGGGAGTGCTGGATTAATTTATTTAAAATTGCAGCCATTGGCAGATGCAAAAAAAACCCAGAACATTATCTGTACATTATCCTGTACTTCTTGCCCTCAGGGGTAACATTTTTACTCCTTTAGAGATCAACCCAGCACTTTTCACTGCTGACCACAAATTGCTTTACAAACTTTCATGTTGATTTTAACTGGATTGCCAGATTTGCCTCACAGCTTGAAGCAAATCACATCCCATAGTATCTGATAAGAGCTTGTAAAAGAGTGGTACATGTTTCATTTAAGGGAAAGAATAGTTGTCTCAGAAACTGTCTGGTCTGTCTGTTAATTAGGTGACTGGATGGAATTGCAAGAAACACACTACAGATGGACCCTTACACACAGAACTGAACACTGCCCCAATGTGTTTTGGGAAAATAATCCTTCAGGGATGAGTATATTAGCTCCAGATATCAAACTTTAACAGTAGAGAAATTGCATGTATTATTAAACGCCAACTTTACATTTGAGGTCTACGGGATGCATATTTTTCTTTCAAAAGTTGTACTTCTTTCAGGACAGGGATGAAACTGTGTCACCACCCAAATCTAGGATACTTTTACTTCTACAGTAGTGAAAAAAAATTCCATATGTTTTTTTTTTGTAAGTTGTGAAAGCATACATGTTCACATACACCTGCCCCTTCTTCTAAAATTTTTAAAGAAAATGTTTCTGTCTTATTTACAGCTCCCTGAAAAGTAATGTTATTAAAAATAAATGTGTTTATTTGACTGGACACCCAGGTTTAAATACCCATGAGAGACCGCAGTGCTGTGGTTCAGTATCAAAAGTGACTACCCACAAGAGGTCACAGTGCTGTGACTCAGTGTGGTCAAGGACAATGCCTACTACGTGCCTTACAGAATTAGAAAAGGGGTTTTTAATTGTATTTATTGGTCTTTAAAATTTTGTCGTTTATATTCAGTAAAACAATACTGAAAAAATGTTTTTGCCATAAATTAATATCATTATAACATCAGAAAAGAAAAATCTCTAAGACATTTTAAGGAGAATTAAAAATAGTAATATCAAGTAAATCAGCCAGTATTTATACATTCACATCACACTATGAGAACGAAAACTCACTGTTTCTTGTGCATATTCAAATAAATAACAATATGAGTGTAAAATCTTTCAGTTCTTCAGTCTGTTGAAAAGCCTATGGAAAAACTAGAATCTATATTCCAGGTACTCCAGAGTATAGTAATGAAAATACTTATATTAAAAACAGAGAGGACGGCCGTGTGCAGTGGCTCATGCCTGTAATCTCAGCACTTTGGGAGGCCGAAGTGGGCGGATCACGAGGTCAGGAGATCAACACCATCCTGGCTAACACGGTGAAACCCCATCTCTACTAAAAATACAAAAAATTAGCTCGGGCGTGGTGGCGGGCACCTTTAGTCCCAGCTACTTGGGAGGCTGAGGCAGGAGAATTGCTTGAACCCAGGAGGTGAAGCTTGCAGTGAGCCGAGATCACACCACTGCACTCCAGCCTGGGTGACAGAGCGAGACTCGGTTAAAAAAAAAAAAAAAACCAGAGAGGATATGACATTGTTTTTTTTTTTTTGAAAAGTGAGCAATTAGAAATTATAAATTTGATATGTAATTATATACAAAATGCAATTTATAGATATATTTTCTAGGAGCCAGTTGCACCATCAGTGCATTAGCCCTAAACCTGTGTTTCAGACTTGTGAATTAGAAGGTTCTGCCTCTCAAGAGGAGGCCTCAAGGCTAAGAGTGAAGAGGCTGCCAGTCCACGCATGAGAGCCAGGAGTCAGCTCTCAGCTCGAAGGAAAGGATCAGCCCAGGAAATATTTTACAGCCACAAAGAACCTTGACCTTTTCCACTCTTCTCTTTTTCCTATTTCCCCTTCTCCAGCCCCCTCCTCTAGCTCATCCCAATAATAGAGTAAAATCAAAGCATCCTGAATATTTACTAAGTGCTACATACCTTGTGAACTATTTCACTTGCAGTATCCCTAATACAGTTTCAATAAACCATGACCAGTAAAGTAATAAGCATTGTTTGAAAGAAAAAAATAGCCTAATAAACTTCTTGTCAGACACACAAAAAGCTTTTCTTTTGTACATGTCTATGGTAAATTGCTTTGCATGACAGCACATAATCTAACCAAAGTGGATGTTCTCTGTTTGATCTGATTGTCTGAACAAAAAAAAGCATGTATTTTAAATTTCTTTCTTTAATGAAGTATACTCTATGAGAGACAATTTCTTATTAAGGCATATTTGGACTTCTATCAAACCTATTATTGATCTCTTCATCTTTTTCCCCCTGCTAGTCCAGGAAATGGGAGCTACTGAAACCACAGGATCTGCTCGCGGCTTCCAAACACTCTCTGCGGACAGTATGACCACGTCCATGTCCTCCTCTGGCTCCAGTGGGGCCCTTTTCATGGACCCCAGGCCCTTCCCTGTTTCTCCCAGAGGGGGAAGTCCAAGGCAGGGTCTGCATCTCCCTTGTCTGTGCAAGCCCCACAACAGCTCTGCTGGACAGTGTCTAAACTAAAACTTCTTGGTTGTTTAGTCTGGTTATACGTGTTACAAATTCCCCATTTCCTGTGGGGTTCATAGAGAGCTACAAAATTATAATAAAACTTCAATAGAAATTTCTGACTCCATTTTTAAAATATTATCAAATCTTCTAAGGTTCTAAGACCCTTTGCTGTGAAGATAGGTAGAGAACCACTCTAATACAGAACAGCGTTTGTTTTTCTCTCTCAAAGGGAATTGGGACTGTTTGGAAAGTCACGGAAATTTGCTACATACTTTAAAAATCTAGAATGCCTTCCCAAATGGCACACTCAGGATATGAGGAAGCAATGTCACTGCAAATCACTCCTGAACTACATTTAAACTGAGCAACTTGGTTTAGGATGCCCACAGCATCCTCAGAACCCTTGTCATCAAGGCTTAGGTAGAAACCTCTGCTCTTCAAATCGTGCCTTCCTTTCAGATCTAGTTAATTCTAGTCAGGATTCTAGGAAGGCCTCCCTCTGAAGACAATGCAAAAATAAAAAGAGCCACAGACCTTCCTTTAGTTGACAGTTTTCCATCATTTTCTGAATCAACTGTGATTCAAACTTTAAAAAAACCCAAGTTAGTGCCTGATGACTCCCTAGACTCTGGGGCATCTGGTGGTGCCAAACTGGGATTACCCTGACAATTTCTGAGGACAAAGATCTTCGAGGAGGGCAGCTCGAGGGAGAGTTTAGTCAGATCTGAAGTTGTGTCTCACAGACGCAGCATCCACTGACCCCTGACTTTCAGTTCATATTTTAGAACTGTTCCCAGGGGATGGAGATAAGGCAGTCATCAATCAGGAAACAGTCAAATATGTGCAGATGACTGAGAACAGCTCTCCTTGAATCCCAGTCATGGGAGTTGAGGAATGATCATTCCTCTACATAGTTCTATTAAAAAAAGTGAAATAAAATTTGCTGTATTTCGTTAGAGTTGCGGAAATAAGACAACAAACACATCCTCAATTAGGTTAAAAACCACACAGCTCTGGCAGCAGTGTTATCATTTACATCAAGTTCCTTGGCTAAATGAGCAATTTCCATGTCTAGTTTACATGAGCTCAACTATAAGTGTGATAGAATTGGCATCAAATAAATGGCATGGGTTCAGATCTGGTTTTGATTACCAGGATTTCTACAATATGTTTTTGTGTTTAACTCTGTTTTGTAACTTTGCCCATGAATGTTTGTCTAACTTCTGCCTCCTGAGCACTCAGTTTCAATTCCCTGCCATACGTCTACGCTTTGCAATTTGTGTTTTGTAGTCCGTGCTGGAGTCCCGCTGCCCCTGAACACATACCCTGAGGCAGCGTGCCTGCACAGCCAGCTTCCATCTGAATGCTTTAGACATGCGCTGCATTCAGGCAAGACCCCTTTGGATCTTCCCAATTAGAGCAAAATCGCTAGCATTTAACTTCTAATTTTACAAGTAACAGTGATTTGCAATTAGTAACAGACATCAAGATGACTTGTGACCAGCATTATACATGCAATTAATTTCCACCCATCTATAATTAATTTTACAATGGCATTTGGCTAAATGCTTATTATAGGAAAATCTGTCGTTGAGAATCAGAATTACTACCTTTACAAATATTTTATTTTCTCTGTAAGAGAATTCTGAATACTTTCACCAGAAGTACATTTTTTTTTTATTATACTTTAGGTTTTAGGGTACATGTGCACAATGTGCAGGTTTGTTACATATGTATCCATGTGCCATGTTGATTTCCTGCACCCATTAACTCGTCATTTAGCATTAGGTATATCTCCTAATGCTGTCCCTTCCCCCTCCCCCAACCCCACAGCAGTCCCGGGAGTGTGATGTTCCCCTTCCTATGTCCATGAGTTCTCATTGTTCAATTCCCACCTATGAGTGAGAACATGCGGTGTTTGGTTTTTTGTCCTTGCGATAGTTTACTGAGAATGATGTTTTCCAGTTTCATCCATGTCCCTACAAAGGACATGAACTCATCATTTTTTATGGCTGCATAGTATTCCATGGTGTATATGTGCCACATTTTCTTAATCCAGTCTATTGTTGTTGGACATTTGGGTTGGTTCCAACTTTTTGCTATTGTGAATAGTGCCACAATAAACATATGTGTGCATGTGTCTTTATAGCAGCATGATTTATAGTCCTTTGGGTATATACCCAGTAATGGGATGGCTGGGTCAAATGGTATTTCTAGTTCTAGATCCCTGAAGAATCGCCACACTGACTTCCACAGTGGTTGAACTAGTTTACAGTCCCACCAACGGTGTAAAAGTGTTCCTATTTCTCCACATCCTCTCCAGCACCTGTTGTTTCCTGATTTTTTAATGATGGCCATTCTAACTGGTGTGAGATGGTATCTCACTGTGGTTTTGATTTGCATTTCTCTGACGGCCAGTGATGATGAGCATTTCTTTATGTGTTTTTTGGCTGCATAAATGTCTTCTTTTGAGAAGTGTCTGTTCATGTTCTTTGCCCACTTTTTGGTGGGGTTGTTTGTTTTTTTCTTGTAAATTTGTTTGAGTTCATTGTAGATTCTGGATATTAGCCCTTTGTCAGATGAGTAGGTTGCAAAAATTTTCTCCCATTCTGTAGGTTGCCTGTTCACTCTGATGGTAGTTTCTTTTGCTGTGCAGAAGCTCTTTAGCTTAATTAGATCCCATTTGTCAATTTTGGCTTTTGTTGCCATTGCTTTTGGTGTTTTAGACATGAAGTCCTTGCCCACGCCTATGTCCTGAATGGTATTGCCTAAGTTTTCTTGTAGGATTTTAATGGTTTTAGGTCTAACATTTAAGTCTTTAATCCATCTTGAATTAATTTTTGTATAAGGTGTACAGAAGGGATCCAGTTTCAGCTTTCTACATATGGCTAGCCAGTTTTCCCAGCACCATTTATTAAATAGGGAATCCTTTCCCCGTTTCTTACAAACCACTGCTCAATGAAATAAAAGAGGATGCAAACAAATGGAAGAACACTCCATGCTCATGGGTTGGAAGAAACAATATCGTGAAAATGGCCATACTGCCCAAGGTAATTTATAGATTCAATGCCCTCCCCATCAAGCTACCAGTGACTTTCTTCACAGAATTGGAAAAAACTACTTTAAAGTTCATATGGAACCGAAAAAGAGCCCGCATCGCCAAGTCAATCCTAAGCCAAAAGAACAAAGCTGGAGGCATCACGCTACCTGACTTCAAACTATACTACAAGGCTACAGTAACCAAAACAGCATGTTACTGGTACCACAACAGAGACATAGATCAATGGAACAGAACAGAGCCCTCAGAAATGATGCTGCATATCTACAACTATCTGATCTTTGACAAACCTGACAAAAACAGAAGTACATTTTTAAAGTTAGTATTTTGTATTCGTAGAACTAGATTAAATAATATCCTGTTGAGTGAATGATATTTTAAGATTACAACCTGAATTGCTTATTATGGCTTTCTAAATTCATTCCTGTTCTGCAACAAGATATTTAAAAATTTAAGTATTGAAAATAGTCTAAGCAAAGAAAATTGCTACTTGTTAACTTTGGAAGACTTGAAGACATAAAATTTCACCAAGTGACAGATTCATAAAAATTTCTTTTTGGGGGAATTTTCAAGCATTGTGAAACTGTTACTGAAAACAAAACATTAAAACATTAGCACTTGTTTTAAAAAGCAGGAAGACAATCACCTCTGTAAGAAACACAGAGCTAATTATTATGTGTCCTAGGGAATGCTGTCACAATCAGTCAACTTATAGAAGCATGATTTTCTTTTTATTCAAGTTGTCCCTTTGCAAAAGTTCCCTTTGGATATTATTTCTGTGAATAAATAATTCACTGTCTTCTTCATATTCAAAGGTATGCTTTTGAAATATATATATATATGACTCTTTAGTATGAGCTTAATTTTTTTCTCCAACAATGGCTGTAAGAATGCACAGACTACAAGAGACAATAGTGAGAAAGCTGAGAAATCTGGTGATCCACACCCTCTCCACTGGAAGCCTACAGGGAGCTTTCCCCTAGGGCCCAACGTGGTCAGCCTCAGAGTGACTAACTCTTCCTAATTCAAGAAACCAACCCTTGGCCAATGTACAGCGAGAACCAAGATGAATCGATTAATGCACAGTGAAAACTGTAATTCTCACAAAGACAAAATCTTGTCAGCAAGTATCTCTGTCCACCATAGCCTGGTTTTTAGCAAATGAAATATTTGAAATTCAGTGACCACAACATCTGCTCCTCAGGCCAGTATCTGGATGCTTATTGTCCATGTTCAGGTACATCCATCTCAAAGGATGTAGAGCCACACACCTTCTTTCAGCTTATATCATTTATTTTGTTATTTCCTATTCAGAGCAGGGACTTTTCGTGGACAGAGAAGCTGAGGAGTATCAGATAAAGATGATCTGCATGTACTGGAAAATAATCTGTGGTTTACACGTAGGCCGATGGAAGCAAACCAGGGTAATATACATTTAGAGGCAGAGGGCTCTCACAATATCCTCTTCAAAAAACATTAGGATGAAAAGAGTTGCAGAACATTTCTGGTAAAATATATCATTAAAACTTAGGCTAACTTAACTCTTTCCACCTACACACTTTAGTAATTTACAAATAAATAGCATTTAAGCATATATTTCATTTGAAATAGAGTCCACACGATTGAAATAGTTGTGAAATTCTGAGAGACTCTCAATAGAACTCTTAGCTGCTTATTACTATCTCCTAAGAAAACAATTTAACTACCCTCTTCTCATTAAAGAGTAAATAAAAATAGTCTTCATGATATTATAAAGATCTAATAATACTTCCTTCAACCTGTAGGAACAAAAGAAGAATTTGTAGTTCACAGCCACATGAGATAGTCAAGTGTGTTAAAAGGGAAAAAGAGCTATCGAAGTCAGGAAGCAAAATGCCTTCAGAGATAAAAGGTTATTTGTGGCTGAGTGAAAAAAATGGACAATGAGCAGAAAATAATTTATATTACAAAGTCTTTAGACATCATTTGCTTGGTAAGACATTATAGAAATATTTTTGGCCATTTGTTTGCTTTAAAATCCACTTAACTAAAAAGTGACCTCACAGTTTTAAAATGACATAATAACATAATCTATATGGTACTACACTGATAATCTCATCTAATCTTTCATTATGCTGTGACCAAGTCTTCTGTTAAAAGCCTAATTTTAGCCTGGTGCTGTGGCCCTTGCCTGTAATCCCAGCACTTTGGGAGGCTGAGGCGGGCAGATCACAAGGTTAGGAGTTCGAGACCATCCTGGCTAACATGGTGAAACCCCGTCTCTACTAAAAATACAAAAATTAGCCGGGTGTGGTGGTGGGCGCCTGTAGTCCCAGCAACTCGGGAGGCTGAGGCAGGAGAATGGCGTGAACCCAGGAGGCAGAGCTTGCAGTGAGCTGAGATCGCGCCACTGCACTCCAGCCTGGGCGACAGAGCAAGACTTGGGCTCAAAAAAAAAAAAAGTCTAATTTTCTTATTGTATGTATCAACATTTGATGTCCATATGATCTTTAAGCTGCTATAAAATTAACAAAAATTATGCTAGAAGAAATCTCAACTTATATCTTTCTTGAGATACAGCTCTCAAAATTTCAGTCTTTTTTAACTATGGTTTTAGAATTTTTACCTCTAGAATAAGAAAACAGAAAAAATATTCTTTTTTTTTTTGAGACAGAGTCTCACTCTGTCGCCCATGCTGGAGTGCAGTGGCACGATCTCAGCTCACTGCAAGCTCCGCCTCCCGGGTTCACACCATTCGCCTGCCTCAGCCTCGCGAGTAGCTGGGACTACAGGCGCCCGCCACCACGCCCGGCTAATTTTTTGTATTTTTAGTAGAGACAGGGTTTCACCATGCTGGCCAGGCTGGTCTTGATCTCTTGACCTCATGATCTCGCTGCCTTGGCCTCCCAAAGTGCGGGGATTACAGGCATGAACCACTGCGCTGGGCCAGAAAAAAATTCTTATGCTATTTTTAACTGAATATATCCATACAATAAAGTGGTTCTAATTAATTAACTCCTTTTCAAACATTGGCAAATATTATATTATTTATTCTCTGAAAATACCTACAAGTTATCTCCACAAACCTATGCATCCTTCTTATTCTATTGATGGATGGAAATTTTAAAATTGTAAAAGCACCTCTGCATTGCTATATTAGTTCCCTATCACTGCTGTAACAAATTACCGTGAATGCAGTTTATTAAAACAACGCAGACACATTATTTTACCATCTGGAGGACAGAAATCCAAAATGGGTCATCAGGGCTGCATTCCCTCTGGAGGCTGTAAGACAGAGTCTATTTCCTTTTCATCTCCAGCTTCTAGAGGCTCCTGCCTTCCATGGCTAGTGACCTTCCATCACTACAGCCTCTGCTTCCGTCATTGTATCTTCTCCTGCCTCCTTATCTTCCTTATAGGACCTCTGATTATCTTGGACCCACCTTGTAATGTAGAATAAATTCCCATCTTAAGATCCTCGGCGGGGCGCGATGGCCCAGGCCTGTAATCCCAGCACTTTGGGAGGCCGAGGCGGGCGGATCACGAGGTCAGGAGATGGAGACCATCCTGGCTAACATGGTGAAATCCTGTCTCTACTAAAAAAGTAAAATAAAAAATAAAGAAAGATTCTTTATCACTGCAAAGGCTTTTTTGCTATGTAACACATTCAAGGATCCCAGGTACTAGGACGTGGACGTCTTTGCAGGATGATTATTCTGCCTGCTACAGCTGCTTAGTGTTTGGTGTCCACTAAAGCACTTTTTATTTCTCTGCTAATATTTTGTTGAGGATTTCGTGTCTTTGTTCAGGAGGAATCTATATTGCTCTGTAATTTTCTTTCCTTCTGACATCTTTTTCTGGTTTTGCCGTGAGGCCTAAGTTGCTCTCAAAAACTAAGACAGTAAATGTTCTTTTCTATCTTCTGCTAGTGTCTACATAAAATTGAGATGACTTCTTCCTTCAACGTTTGATAGAATTCACACTTACATTTGAAGTGCTTGAGGAAATGTTTTTAGTTATAAATTCAATTCCCTTAATTTCTCTTTTTGGTAATTTGTGCCCTTGAGAAACTTTTCATGTCCTCTAAGCTTCAAATTTATTGAAATCTAGTTATTCGTGCTGTTTTTTAAAAATTTTCTATTGGATACATAGTAATGTCCCTTCCTCCAATTTTTTGATGTGTCTACTTAGTAGATTATCAATTTTTGTTTGTGAAAGAACAACCTTTTTGGTTTATATTCATGTTTCCCTATTGCTTTTGTCCATTTAGTATTTCACTGGTTTCGGCACTATAATTTCCTACTTATTTTTCATTAGTTTTAATTTTCTCTATTTCTTCTAATTTCTTAAGGTGAAATCTTGTATCACTGATTTTGTGGCTTTCTCGTGTATGAATATATGCATCCAAAGTTCTAAATTTCCCTGTCACACTGTTTGCTTGGCATCCCTCAACCTTTAGCATGTTGATTCATTCATTGTCATTAAATTTAATATAATTTGTAACATTTTTCATGAGCTAATGGGTTATTTGGAAGTATATAGTAAGATGCTATAGGAAAATCAGCTTGAGTATTTCTCACAAATATGAAGTTGGTTTAATATTAAAAAATCAGTGTAATATACCATATCAATAAAATGATAACTTATGTTAATCTCTACAAATGAAAAAGTATTCACAAAATTCAACATCCATTCATGATGAAAAATTATCAGAACACGAGGAATAGAAAGGAATTTGTGTAACTTTATACAGGATCTCTTCCAAGAAACTGAATCTATCCTTCTAATGGTAGAAGAATATTTTCTTCCCTAAGATGAGGAAAAAGGCAGGAATGTCTACTATTACTTCTTTCTTGTATTGTACTGGAGGTCCTGCCAGATTTAGATGGCACTGGGCAGTGAACAAATAAAAAAAAAAGGTATAAATTTGAAAGGAAGAAACATTGTTAGGTGACAGTTGTGTACATGGAAAAGCCTAAGAATCTACCAAAATGCTACCAGAACTCATACTTCTATCTATTATCAATGAACAATTGGAAATTACAATTTAAAAATAAATGCCAGATATTTTAAATTTTATTTTAAGTTCAAGAGTACATGTACAGTATGTGCAGGTTTGTTATATAGGCAAATGTGTATCACGGGGATTTGCTGTGCAGATTATTTCATCACCCAGGTATGAAGCCTGGTACCCGTTAGTTATTTTTCCAGATCCTCTCCCACCTCCTACCTTCCACCCTCCAATAGGCCCCAGTGTGTGTTGTTCCCCTCTTTATGTCTGTGTGTTCTTGTCATTTAGCTCCCCTATAAGTGAGAACATGCTGTATGGTTTTCTGTTCCTGCATTAATTTGCTAAGGATAATGGCCTCCAGCTTCATCCATGTCCCTGCAAAGGACATGATCTCATTCTTTTTTATGGCTGCATTGTATTCCATGCTGTATATGTACCATATTTTCTTTATCCAGTCTATCATTGATGGTCATTTAGGCTGATTCCATGTCTTTGGTATTGTGAATAGTGCTGCAGTGAACAAACACGTGCATGTGTCTTTATAATAAAATGATTTCTATTCCTTTGGGCACATACCCAGTAATGGGGTTGCTGGGTCAATGACATAAGTACCATTTCCAATTTTATTTTATTTTTTATTTTTTATATTTATATTTTTGGAGACAGAATCTCACTCCGTCACCCAGGCTGGAGTGCAGTGGCAGGATCTCGGCTCACTGCAAGCTCCGCCTCCTGGGTTCACACCATTCTCCTGCCTCAGCCTCCTGAGCAGCTGGGACTACAGGCACCCGCCACCACACCTGGCTAATTTTTTTTAATATTTTTAGTAGAGATGGGGTTTTACTTTGTCAGCCAGGATGGTCTCGATCTCCCGACCTCGTGATCCACCCGCCTCGGCCTCCCAAAGTGCTGGCATTACAGGCCTGAGCCACTGTGCCTGGCCAAATACCATTTTCAATGTTATAAAGAAATAAATATTTAGGGATAAGTTTGGAAAAAATGTGCAAGATGTAGCATAGAGATGTAGATCAATGGTACAGAATAGAGAATACAGAGGGAAACCTAAAAGATATGGTCAATTGAATGAGAGTTTCTGTTGCTCTACATCCTCGCCAGCATTTGGTGCTGTTAGTGTTTTGGTTGTAACCATTTAGATATGCAATGCTATTTTGTTTTAATTTGCATGTAGTATCCAGCTGCTTCAGCATCATTTGTTAAAAAAGGCTATCATTATTTTCCCTTTGCATTACCCAGGTGCCTTTGTTGAAAATGAAGTAGCCATGATTATAGTGGTTTATTTCTACGCTCTGTATTGTTTTCATTGATCTGTATGTCTATCCTTATGCAAATATCAGACTGCTTTAATTACCATAGCTTTATAGTAAGCTTTGGAATCAGGCAGCATAATTCTTCTAATTATGCTCTTTCTTGAAATTGTTTTTTGACAATTCTAGGGGATTTTTGTTTGTTCGCTTGTTCATTTTTGCTTTTCCATAAAAATTTTAGGATTGGATTGTCAACTTCTTTAAAAGCCTGGTAGAATTTTGATAGGAATTGCACTGAATCTATAGATTAATTGCTGTCTTAACACTATTGAATCTTCTGATACATGGGCATATATATTTCTCCATTTGTTTAGAATGTAAGCATGTACGTATTTTTTCTCAGCTCTTTAAGTTTCCAGTGTTCAGATTTTTGCACTTGTTTTCTTAACTTTATTTCTAAGTATTTTATTATTCTTAAATGGGATTGTTTTCTTAATTTTATTATCAGATGTTTTATTACTAAAATAAAGAAATAAAATTGAGTTTTTATAATCTTGTAATCTGTGACATTGCTAAAATTATGCATTAGTTCTATAATTTTATAATTCCCTAAGATTTCCTATATACAATATGTTTTCTATGAATAATGACACTTTCATTTATTACTTAACATGTTATTTCAAAGAACTATAATATTTTAAAATTTCTTTTTAAAACGTGTATTCAGAAATCTTTTACGAATAGCATTTTACATTTGCCGCATATAAATTGCATATTTCCTTTCAACATCTTAATTAATATGGTTCCATTAATTGAAACCTGGCCCTTAAGAGGTATCCATAGGGACACAGGAGTACTTACTGTGCCATCCAGAGGTTACTTCCTGCAGGATTATAGAAGCTGTTCAGTTTCTGATAATTCTTGAAATTCACTAGCCTGTGTGAGTCTCCCAAGCTGTTAGTAGTGATCATATGGATGACTAGCAAAACCTTGAACATACTGTAGGCAACAGTAGCTACTCAAGTATTAGTTGAATGAGTTTATTTCTGACTCCTCCTAATCCTCAAATCAGTTTGTCTTCCTAAAAAGGACATTAAAGAAGAGGCATAAAGTTCAAACTTGATTAAGGCTCAAGTTCAAACTTGATTAAGGCTTTCATCTCTCTGCAGTTGGGATAGGTACATATAAAACCTTTTACTACCTCTTAGACCCATCTACTGTGAATTAGGTTCATTTACATACAAACACATACACACACACACACACACACAAGAAAAAAACTCAATGTAAACATAAATGAAAATTCTTTTAAACACCATTTCCAGGGGAAAATAATGGGAACAAAAAATTATTTTCCTGTAAATCCTTTAATCCTTTCTTTAGAAAAAGTCACATTCTTTTTTTTTCTACTTCTGTCCTAATTCCTGAAGTTCCTCTGAGAATGGATTGTATAATCTGAAAGTGTTTTAGACACATGTATTATGTCTCTATTTTTGAATGCCTAAGATACTGGAGGAATTTAATAATCACCTTTTATCTAAAAGATAAAATATGTCTTCATTTCCCAAAAGTCAAAGGACTGTCTTGTGGTGTCCAATTCTGAGCTCAGATCAGTCTTCTCAGTCAGCTTGAGCTATTATTACTCTTAGTCTAAAAATTATTTTTGTTCCTCTATACCTATATATAGCCCCCCTCACTTCTTCCTTAAGAGACTGAGAATTTTTCAAGCCCACTCATATCAATGTGATATTGTAGATTCAAGATTAAATGTGATGTTCACTGTTTTTTGTATTGAAAAGGCACGACTCCTCATGTACAAGATGATTCTACATTTTTGAATTCCAAAATAAATTTGTTTCAATGTTGTGTAAGATTGAAGGTGTCCACCCTGATAAATGTTTTTCCAAACAAACTATAAATGGTCTTAATATGACTGCCTATTAAATTATATTTTTAAAAAGTAGACCCTATTGTTTTTGCATATTTTAAAAGTCAGTGTTCACTGATTTTCTGATAAGCTATACTTCATATATGTTCTTTTACATAACCACTGTATATTCAAATTGGATGCTTGCTATTAGCATGAACGGCGTCTTTATTAACTGATTTTGTACATTATCTAGTATAAGGAGGAAGCCACAAAGAATACATCATATTTTCCAAATGCAGGTAGAATCTCATATGAGTTTTCACTAGAAAGGAAAATTAAATTTTCTTTTTGCAGTTTTTGGCATGGTCCAAATACAGGATATTTTGTGAGACAAGGATCTGGGAAGAAAGAAAGGAATGATGTGTTTATATTATGCCTGTGAGTAAGTCTAGGACTACAGCTTTATCACTGAACTGAGGTCTTGTTGTTCACCAATCAATGTAATAGAAATGGCAGTTAAGAAACAGATATTCATGCCAAAACTAGAGGTTGCATTCAAGCCTGCATTCAGAGAAGTTAAAAGTTCTAAAAACAAAACAAAGTAGAAACTAGAGCTAAATTAACCTTGGAGAATCAAGAGTAGACTAAAGACAGAAAGAAATGAAGGCAGATTCTAGAAGGCATATTTTCGGCCTCAAGATTGGCCTAATATGGATGAAAACCTGAATGTGCTTTCTCCAAAAATAGAGAGGAAAATTCCTTTGTGTGTGAGACCTCAAGTCTTTAAGGAGGTGTAGGATGGAGTTTTATAGACTAAAATTATCAAGTTCAAATGAGCAAGTGTTACATTTTCAAGAAAGAAAGAGCTGGATCATGTCAAGGGTTGATGTTGGGAAACACATATGAAACCTGGAGGTCACATTAGTTCCAGAGGTGCTGATGTGAGAGACAAAACATGTTAGTGAATGCAAATGACCAGTTTGGATTCATTTATTCAACTTAAACAGAGAGCAGAATTTCCTCTGGGTCATAGTCTGCTCTTGAAAAGTGTAGAATAGGCTCATTAATCTGATAGTCTATCCTCCAGCAAACATTACTGTCGTAAGCGACAATATTAGTAAATAAAGGAAAGCAATATCTCCTGTTTCCAACCAATGAATGATCTAGGTAATTTCCTCTTATACAATAAATGAAGAATATTAAATGTGTATATACATGTGTGTATATGTGTGTATACATATATATATGTTTGACCTTCACCATACATTTTAAAAATTAAATTGTAGTATTTATTGATGCTTTCCTGATCTTTGCTAGAAATAATTGCTCTTTATTATACTTTTGGGAGAATATATCTGTGTAACCCTCTTTTGAGAATTGACAATGTAAAATTCTCACAGAACAAAGGATCTCACCAAAAACATGTTTTATTTCACTTTTAGTCTCTGGGTTCTGGTATAACATACATGCTGAGTTTTAGCACATTTTTAGTAAATTTGCTTTGCTTAAAGCTATTAGTTAGAATTACATATAGACAATTAGTCATGCATTAAGTTTCACCTGTAGAGAGAACTGAATACTATTTTAAAATAAGAATAACTCGAGTTGCAAGAAACGGAAACAACCCACAGAGCACTGTCATAGCCAGTTGGCGCTTCATTACATCTTTCCACAATTACTTAGAATTCACTGGATGAAACATTTGCTACAAATCATCGCTAATGCAGCATCTTAAATAACCTCAAAATGAGCCGGTACATTTCTATTAAACGGCCTTAATGAACAATTTAAGAAGTAAAATACTCCACTATGTTATAATGTATTTTTTCTCCCTCTTCACGTTATTTATGTTGTTGATTTTTTTTTTAGTACTAATTTTCACAACTAGGAGAGCGCTGATAATAGAAAAATTTCTCCAGAGAATTCTGGTGACCCCAAGATCTCACTGGCCAGTGCAAGATTTTTGTGGGTGCTTTATACAGTAAACTTTTCTCTCCATTTCAAATGTTTTCAGCACTTTTTTAGGAGGACTGCTGATTGTTTGCTCAATTATAGTAGAGATGTTTAATTCTATTTGCAACGATCAGTGACTTAAAGAAAGGTGGAAAAGCAATCACATGAAGAGCCACAGAGCTCAGTGATGTTTTAGGTTTTGCTGATGTTGTTATGTTTTCTCTTAAAATTATGTTTCCAATGTAATGATCTTTCTAGTTACATAAAATAGAAGAACAAAGCACTCTGGAGGAAGAATGGTGCTACCAGCATGCCTCCTTGGGGTTGGCAGCCTGGCTAAGTAGTTTTGCAGAGTTCTTGGGTAGAGGTAAGCCAGTTGACATAAAGAATTCAACAAACTTCCAGGGGAGCTCCAGGCCTCTTGCTTGCCTGAAGCAGAAATATGACACCCATACTGAGAAATAATGGGAGATGGCCTTGCTCCGTCACTGTAGAATATAAAGGTAAAGACGACCCTCAAATAAACCTGCAATGAATGGAAAGAGCCAAGGCCAGTAGGGGCTTGGGCAACCACAAGATGGGTCATTGTGCTGGTGTGGAAGGGGGTCCACTGTCCGGGAGGGCTGGTTGTGGTTTCGGGACAGGGAAGAAGTGAGTGTCTCAGGATCAGGGCAGTTGCTCATGCCACAACTATTGTGGCCTAGCTTTAAGATGAAGAAATGTGCTCAGCTGAAAAAGCACTTTCAGCAGATAAAAGGACCAAGGACCTTGAATTCCTTCCCCATTTGGTGTGGTGTTGTCTCATTTGGATGAATCCGTCTTACCTTCAGCCATTCCCCATTTGGTGTGGTGTTGTCTCATTTGGATGAATCCGTCTTACCTTCAGCCATTCCCCGTTTGGTGTGATGTTGTCTCATTTGGATGAATCCGTCTTACCTTCAGCCATTCCCCATTTGGTGTGGTGTTGTCTCATTTGGATGAATCCATCTTACCTTCAGTCATTCTCCGTTTGGTGTGGTGTTGTCTCATTTGGATGAATCCGTCTTACCTTCAGCCATTCCCCATTTGGTGTGGTGTTGTCTCATTTGGATGAATCCATCTTACCTTCAGTCATTCTCCGTTTGGTGTGATGTTGTCTCATTTGGATGAATCCGTCTTACCTTCAGCCATTCCCCGTTTGGTGTGATGTTGTCTCATTTGGATGAATCCGTCTTACCTTCAGCCATTCCCCATTTGGTGTGGTGGTGTCTCATTTGGATGAATCTGCCTTACCTTCAGCCATTCCCCATTTGGTGTGGTATTGTCTCATGTGGATGAATCTATCTTACCTTCAGTCATTCCCTTGATGCTGTAATTGTCTGTGCATAATCCTCTAGCAGGAACATCACTGCAGACGGCTTTTATAAAATGTCAAATAGTGTCTCTAAACTTCTAATTTTAGAGCTCCCAGAGAGGGCCAAGCCCCAAAGCAGCTCAGTCTATGTCTGGAGTCCCACTGGGGTCTTGTGAAAAAAGTTACGTACATTCTTATCTAGTATAGTTTGTATATGTTTTGCCTCCAAATCTCACATTGAACTGTGATTCCCTGTGTTGGAGGTGGGGCCTGGTGGGAGGTGTTTGGGTCATGGGGCAGATTCCTCAGAAAGGGCTTGGTGCCATCCTTGTGATGACGAGTGACTTCTTGCTCTATTAGTTTTCCTGACATTGATTGCTGAAAGCATCTTGATGCCTCCCTCTTCTCTCTCTCCCTCTGTCTTGCATCCCCTCTTGCTATCCTACTCTTCTTCACCTTCCGTCATGATTGGAAACTTCCTGAACCCCTCACCAGAAGCACATTTAACACTGATGACTAGTACTATGCTTCTCAAACATTTTTATAGTGATATTTTCTTGACACTTCTTGCATCACTGGGCTTCTCAAGTCTTTCTTTAAATATAAGTGTTGGCCACAGCTCTATCTTTAGACTCCTAATGTTTTCATTTGGCCACAATGGCCACTTAATTGTTGAAGATTCCAAAATCTATACCTCTATCTTAGTATATTTTGCTGAAATAAAGACCCTCACACCCACATGTCCCCAGGTCATATTTATGTGCACATCCCACAGGTTGCTCAGATGTAGGACTTCTGGCCCATTTTGACTCCATCTCTTCATAGTCACATCCACATGTCCCATCTATATAACCAACTTCCAAAAAGTTCTCTCTCTCCACACTCCCCTTACCTTCACCACTCTTTAAAACAATGATTTAAATCCCACTAACCAATTTTATTGCATCCGGTGTGACACCTCCCCTTCACCTTCCCAGCTGCCGACAGACAGACTTTTCTAAAACACAAATCTGTATCAGTCAATTTTCTTCACAGGAAACTCCTGCTTTCTTGAAGGCAGCCTAAATTTGCTCAGACTTCTCCACTGTTAACTCCTTTCGCTCCCTCCATATGTATGCTTTCTCCAGCAGAATGGAGTTTCCTGCCACTCTGCAAGTTTTGGCATGATTTCTGCCTCTGTGTGTTCAGAGACCCGTCTTGGTGAACACTTGTTCCTGTTCTCAGGTCCCTTCATCTAACAAGTTCTCATCTTCCTTCAAATTCAGCTCTAGTGTCAAGACCACCGAAAAGACTTCTCTGCATGTATCCACCTGTTTTTGCCTCCTGTTATGTTGCACCCTGTACACAGCACTATCATTACACTATTTCCTCCAGAGTGAGGCTCTAGTTTCATATTAGTTAACATAGTACTTCACTTAAGCCTCACAAGTAACCTAATAAGAAGAAACGCTTATGATTATGCTCGTTTTACAGATCAATAAAATGAGGGACAGAAAATGGAAAACAAAAAATTAACTAAGGCCACACACTAAGTGGCCTTTGCACCTCACAGACGCCGCGCCGCACCTCACAGACCCTGCGCCGCACCTCACAGACCCTGCGCCTCACCTCAGACCCTGCGCCTCACCTCACAGTCCCTGCGCCTCACCTCACAGACCCTGCGCCTCACCTCACAGTCCCTGCGCCTCACCTCACAGTCCCTGCGCCTCACCTCACAGACCCTGCGCCTCACCTCACAGACCCTGCGCCTCACCTCACAGTCCCTGCGCCTCACCTCACAGACCCTGCGCCGCACCTCACAGACCCTGCGCCTCACCTCAGACCCTGCGCCTCACCTCACAGTCCCTGCGCCTCACCTCACAGTCCCTGCGCCTCACCTCACAGACCCTGCGCCTCACCTCACAGACCCTGCGCCTCACCTCACAGTCCCTGCGCCTCACCTCACAGACCCTGCGCCGCACCTCACAGACCCTGCGCCTCACCTCACAGACCCTGCGCCGCACCTCACAGACCCTGCGCCTCACCTCACAGACCCTGGGCCGCACCTCACAGACCCTGGGCCTCACCTCACAGACCCTGCGCCGCACCTCACAGACCCTGCGCCTCACCTCACAGACCCTGGGCCGCACCTCACAGACCCTGGGCCGCACCTCACAGACCCTGCGCCTCACCTCAGACCCTGCGCCTCACCTCACAGACCCTGCGCCTCACCTCACAGACCCTGGGCCGCACCTCACAGACCCTGGGCCGCACCTCACAGACCCTGCGCCTCACCTCAGACCCTGCGCCTCACCTCACAGACCCTGCGCCTCACCTCACAGACCCTGCGCCTCACCTCACAGTCCCTGCGCCTCACCTCACAGACCCTGCGCCTCACCTCACAGTCCCTGCGCCTCACCTCAGACCCTGCGCCTCACCTCACAGACCCTGCGCCTCACCTCAGACCCTGCGCCTCACCTCACAGTCCCTGCGCCTCACCTCACAGACCCTGCGCCTCACCTCACAGTCCCTGCGCCTCACCTCAGACCCTGCGCCTCACCTCACAGTCCCTGCGCCTCACCTCACAGACCCTGCGCCGCACCTCACAGACCCTGCGCCTCACCTCACAGACCCTGCGCCGCACCTCACAGGCGCCGCACCTCACAGACCCTGCGCCTCACCTCAGACCCTGCGCCTCACCTCACAGTCCCTGCGCCTCACCTCACAGACCCTGCGCCGCACCTCACAGACCCTGCGCCGCACCTCACAGGCGCCGCACCTCACAGACCCTGAGCCTCACCTCAGACCCTGCGCCTCACCTCACAGTCCCTGCGCCTCACCTCACAGACCCCGCGCCGCACCTCACAGACCCCGCGCCTCACCTCACAGACCCTGCGCCGCACCTCACAGGCGCCGCACCTCGCAGGCGCCGCACCTCACAGACCCTGCGCCGCACCTCACAGACCCTGCGCCGCACCTCACAGGCGCCGCACCGCACAGACACCACGCCGCACATTTAAGCAAAGACCTGAAAGAAATGCAGGATCATGTGGCTGATTGATATCGGGCGAAAGGGATTTCTAGGCAGAAGGAAGCACAAGAGCACGATGTTGACACGTGGGCATTCCAGGTGTGTTTCAGGGAGAAGAAGGAGAACTGTGTGCCAAGCCGAGCCAGCAAGTGAAGGAACTGGGGGACCAGGGCACAGAATCGGCAGCAGGGCAGTCAGCCAGGCCTCATGTCATGTTTATCACTCTGGCTGTTATTCAGGATGGCAATCAGAAGCCATTGAAGGGTTTTGAGGAAAGGAGTGACATCATGTGCCTTCTGTTTTATAAAGGTCAGTTGTATATATGTTTTATAGGTTTTACAAGAATTCTGGCTAGTGTATCAAGTATACATTTTAAGAGGTAAGGGTAAAAGGCCATAGGAAACTATTGTTTGGAGCTGGGCTGCCCGTTTTGAGAACCCTAGCCACATGTCACTCTTGAACACATAAAACGTCACGTGTCTGCATTGAGATGGGCTCTATGTGTGAAATTCACACCAGATTTCCAAGACTTAATATGAAAAGGAAGTAAAAGACCTCAATAATTTTTAAATTTTAGTAAATGATGAAATAATATTTTGAATACTCCGAGTTAAAATACTTTTTTTTTTTTTTTTTTTTTTTTGAGACGGAGTCTCACTCTGTCGCTCTGTCGCCCAGGCTGGAGTGCAGTGGCGCGATCTCGGCTCACTGCAAGCTCTGCCTCCTGGGTTCACGCCATTCTCCTGTCTCAGCCTCTCCGAGTAGCTGGGACTACAGGCGCCCTCCACCACTCCCGGCTTTTTGTATTTTTAGTAGAGACGGGGTTTCACCATAGTCTCGATCTCCTGACCTCGTGATCCGCCCGCCTCGGCCTCCCAGAGTGCTGGGATTACAAGTGTGAGCCACCGCGCCCGGCCTAAAATACATTATTAAAAGTAACTTGGCCTGTTCCTTTTTTTCTTTTTAGTGTGGCTACCTGAAATTTGTATGTTACACACCTGGCTTGCATTATATTTCCAGAGAGAAGTGACCAGGCTCTGGATATATTTAGAATGAACAGCCAAAAGAATGAATTAAAATGAAGTTTGAAAGCATAGAGTCAAGGATGAATACAAGCTTTTTTGTCTGAGCAACTTGGAGGCTGAAGTTGACATTTTAAGATCAAGGTAAGAAGATTAAAGGACCAGATATAGGGAGAAAAATCAGAGGTTAAGTTTTGAACATGTGAAGTCAAAAACTTTTATGAATGAAAAATCTGAAAAGACAGGGCTGTATTTTATGCTCACCTCATTATCACACTTGGCCTCCACTTTTACATCAGAGAAACTTCGCATCCCCTCACAGTCTCCCCAGCTATTTTTGTCTGCTCTTGCTTTGTTGTAGAGGTGGCCTGTTACTCTCTCAACTGCAAATGCCATCCCTCTTCTCTGAGCCCTCACGGCCGAGGGTGTCACAGTCTGTGGAACAGTGAGACTACAGTGTAGCATTATGTGTGTCAGAGCCTCACAATGGTTTCTATAAAACCCTTCTGTAGGATACAGTCCACAGTTTTCTATTACTGGAGCTCAAAGGTGACCTATTAGGACAGGCAGGGCAACAGTGTGCTATGTTACTGTATGTGAAGGTCAGTCCGGTGCAGCCACAGTAGACGACATCAGAGAGGTGCAAGGAAACCCAGATTATCACGCACACAGGCCCTACTTCAGGAGGCACCACAGGCCACCTGGCTCTGAATGATTAAAGCCAGAGGAATGCGTCCTCCTGGGGTGGAAGGGCTTGGGGTGCAGAGGCAGGGCTCTGGATGGGTCAGTGTGCACGGGAAAGGCACACTCCACTCTGAGTGCTGGGACATCTCTGCAATTGCCTAGCCCTGGAAGGGGCATCACTCCCAGGCCAGTGATGTGAAAAGATGTGAAAACGTCATAATATACAGAAAATAAAAATATATGCAAAACACAGATATATTACCATCTTGATGTTTACTTTAGGCATGCCCAAGTGTCCATGAACAGAATTATAACTGTTCTTTCAGTCTCACCTGCAAAGACCGAGTATATCAAAAAACGCACACACATATACACACAAATGCACAGACAAGGAAGTACACACACAGAAAGAATTAAGGACAAGAAGCTACACAAAAGAATGCACACATAAAAGGAAGCAGATTACAAAAAGCACACACAGGGATGCACACACACATGGAAGCACAGACAGAAAAGGACACACAAAGGGATGCACACACAGGGACACACACACAGGGATGCACATACAGGGATACACACACAGGGACACACACACAGGGACGCACACAAACGGGCACACACACGGATGCACACATGGGGACACACACAAACGGTCGCACACACAGGGACGCACACACAGGGAAGCACACACAGGGACTCACATACACAGGAAAGCACAGACAGAAAAGGACACACACAGGGACACACACAGGGACGCACACACAGGAATGCACACACAGGGATGCACACACAGATGCACACACAGGGACACACACACAGGAAAGCAGAGACAGAAGAGGACACACACAAGGACGCACACACAGGAATGCACACACAGGAACTCACAGAAACAGGGAAACAGACACAGGGATGCACACACAGGGAACCCCAAAAGGCAGCACACACACGGACACACACACAGGGGAGCAAACACACAGGGACACACACACAGGAGCACACACACACGGATGTACACATGGACATAGACATAGGAACACACACAGGGACACACAAACAGGGACACACACACAGGGACACACACACAGGGAAGCAGACACAGAGGGAAGCCCACACACAGGGACGCACACACACAGGGAAGCAGACACAGAGGGAAGCACACACAGAGGAATGCACATACACACAGGGATGCACACACAGCAAATAACACACAAAAGGATGCACACACAGGGACACACACACAGGAAGCACACACAGGGACGCACACACACAGGGAAGCAGTTCCACAGTGAAGCATACACAGGGAAGCACACACACAGGGACACACACAGGGAAGCACACACACAGAGAAGCACACACACAGGGAAGCAGACACACAGGGAAGCAGACACAGAGGGAAGCACACACAGAGGAATGCACATACACACAGGGACGCACACACAGCAAATAACACACAAAAGGACGCACACACAGGGACACGTACACAGGAAGCACACACAGGGACGCACACACACAGGGAAGCAGCTCCACAGTGAAGCAATACACAGGGAAGCACACACACAGGGACACACAAAGGGAAGCACACACACAGGAAAGCACACAGGGACGCACACACACAGGGAAGCACACACACAGGGACACACACACACAGGGAAGCCACACAGGGACACACACACACAGGGAAGCACACACAGGGAAGCACACACACAGGGAAGCACACATGGGATGCGCACACACAGGGAAGCACACACACACGGACGCACACAGGGAAGCACACACTGGGATGTGCACAAACTGGGAGGCACACACACGGGGAGGCACACACTGGGATGCGCACACACAGGGAAGCACACACACAGGGAAGCACACACAGGGATGCACACACACAGGGAAGCACACACACAGGGAAGCACACACAGGGAGGCACACACACAGGGATGCACACACACAGGGACACACAAAGGGAAGCACACACACAGGGAAGCACACACACAGGGACACACACACACAGGGATGCACACACATGAACCCTACATCAAATGACACTGATTCTGTAAAGTAAGCATGAGGCTGAGAATCTGTAAAACTATTTCCAATGCTTCAAATGATGCGAATATGTAACCTCCTTTGAAAACATATATAGATAACCCTCCATTTGGATTTTTAATGTATTATCTTAATTTCCATTTTTGTTAAGAGCAGCAAAAAATATTTGCGACTATCAAGAATGGTTTGCGTCACAAGACTTTAGTAACTAAAATATATGATCTATATTTCCATTTATGTGTCTCAGTCTTTAAATGTAGTGAAATGGGTTGTAACTGAAGCTCTGATTTTGCCTCCTTGTCAACTGTGATTTAACAGTAAGGGGCCTGCTAGCTGTGGGTTAGCATGGAAATTAATTCACCTCGCAGGCACTTTCCAATGAAAAGAATTAAAACACAAGTAGTAGGCTGAATATTTAGTTCATTAGGAGCAATACTGTTTGAAATTCCTATTCTTTAGTTTTCGTGATGACTTGACTTATTTAAAATATGGTTTAAGAAAAATTGACAAAAATATTTGAATGTTTTCAGTTCACTTAATTCATGTTAATCTTATAGCAAACAAACCCCTTGATTCCTGGAGCAATTATTTGCTCATTGCAAATATTTGAGTAGATGTTAGATTATAGTTGGCATTTCAGTTTTTTAATTTAATAGACATTTTTTAGAAGAGTTCAGGTTTACAGCAACATTGAGAGGAAAGTAGATTTCCTGTGTACCCCCCTCTGCCACCAGACATTCATAGACCCGCCCTTTAGCCACGTCCCCCCACCAGAGTGGTACAGTTTTTACAGTTGATGAACCTACTTTGACAGGTTATTTTCACTCAAAGACCATAGTTTACATTAGGTTTCGTTGTTGGTGTTGGACTTTCTATAGGTTTGGAAAAATGTGTAAAGACTTGTTTCCAACCTTAGAATATCAAATAAAGTACAGGCATACCTCATTTTATGGAACTTCACTTTATTGTATTTCTCAGACATAACGCTGTTTTACGTGTTGAAGGTTTGTGGTGATACCATGTTGAGAAAGTCGAAGGTGTCATTTTCCCTCAGCATGTGCTCACTTTGTGTCTCTGTTTCATATTTTGGTAATTTTCGCAATATTTCAAACATTTTCATTGTTATTGTATCTGTCACGGTGATCTGTGATCAGTGATCTTCGATGTTACTACTGTCATTTTTTGGAAGTGCCACAAACTGCATGCATATAAAATAACAGAATTAATGAATAAATATTGAGTGTGTTTCAAATTCTCCGCCAGTCTTGCCCATTGTTGTTCCTCTTCTCCAGCCTCCAAATTCACTGTGACACAGAAGTATTGACATTAGGCCAGTTAATAACCCTCCAGTGGTCTCTAAAGTGTTCAAGTGAAAGGAAGAGTCACACATCTTTCACTCTAAATCAAAAGCTAGAAAATGATTAAGCTTAGTGAGAAAGACTTCTTTAAAACTGAGATAGGCTGAAAGCTAGGCCTCTTGTGTCAGTTAGTCAAGTTGTGAATGCAAATAAAAAATTCTTGAAGGAAATTAAAAGTGCCACTCCAGTGAACACACAAATGATAAGAAAGTCAAACAGCCTTATTGCTGATATGGACAAAGCTAATGGTCTGGATAGGAGACTAAAATAGCCAAAATCTTCCCTTAAATCAAAACCTAATCCAGAACCAAGCTCTAGTTCTCTTAAATTCAATAAAGTTTGAGAGAAGTTAAAAAGTTGAAAAAGAAAAATCTGAATCTAGGAGAGGTTGGTTCACGAGGTTTAAGGAAAGAAGTCATTTTTGTCACATGAAAGTGCGAGGTGAAGCAGCAAGTGCTGATGTAGAAGCTGCAGCAGGTTGTCCAGAAGATCCAGCTCAGATCATTGATGGAGGTGGCTGTGCTAAACAACACATCTTCAGTGAAGACCAAATGGCCTTCCGTTGGAAGAAGATATCATCTAGGATGTGAAGAACTACAAAGGAAAAGTCAATGTCTGGCTTCTAAGTTTCAAATGACATGTTGACTCTCCTGTTAGGAGTTAATGCAGATACTGATTTTAAAGTGAGGTTGGTGCTAATTTACCCTTCTAAAACTCCCGAGGCCCTCAAGGATTATGCTAAAACTACTCATCCTTTGCTCTGGAATTGAAACAACAAAGCTCAAATGACAGCATTCCTGTTTGCAGGATGATTTACTGAATATTTTAAGTGCACCATTGAGAGCTATTGCTCAGAAAAAAATTTTCAAAGGATTACTGCTCAATGACAATGCACCAAGTCACTCAACAGCCCTGATGGCTCAGTGAAGATGTATTAGGAGATTAATGTTGTTTTCATGCCTGCTAACACAAAATATCTTCTGCTGTCCATAGATCAGGGAATAATTTCAAATCTTAATATTTAAGAAGTACATTTCATAAGGCTACAGCTGTCATAGACAGTGATTTCCTTGGTGGATGTGAGCAAAATAAATTATAAACCTTGTAGAACAGATTCACCATTCTAGACGCCATGAACGGTTGTGATTCAAAGGAGGAGGTAAAATTTCAACATTGATGGGAGTTTGGGAGAAGTTAATTTCAACCCTCATGGATGACTTTGAGGGGTTTAAGACTTCAGTGGAGGAAATAACTTCACATCTGGTAGAAATAGCAAGAGAACTAGATTTAGAAGTGGAGCCTGAAGATGTGACCGAATTGTTGCAATCTCATTAGAAAACCTGAACAGAAAAATAGTTGTTTCTTATGGATGAGCAAAGAAAATGGTGTCTTGAGATGGAATCTCCTCCTGGTGAGGATGCTGTGAACATACCTTTGAAATGAAAGCAAATGATTTAGAATATTTCAGAAACTTAGTTGATAAACAGCATCAGGGTTTAAGAGGATTGACACTAATTTTGAAAGAAGTTCTACGGTGGGTTAAATGCTCTCTAGCAACATGGTATGACACAAGGAAAATTTTCATGGAAGAAAGAGTCCATTGATATGGTAAATTTCAATGTTGCCTTATTTAAAAAAATCGCCAGCCTTCAGCAATCATCACCTTGACTAGCCAGCAGGCATCTATATCAAAGAGTTGCTTCTTATGGGTGAGCAGATGAAGTGGTTTCTTGAGATGGAGTCTACTCTTGCTGAAGATGCTACGACTCTGCACAAGCAAAAAAGTAGGACACTGAAGGCTCAGATGATCATTAGCATTTTTAAGCAATAAAGTATTTTTAAGTTGTAGCATGTACAGTGTTTTCCAGACATAATGATATTGCACACTTAATGGACTACAGCATAGTGTAAACAACTTTTATATGTACTGGGAAAGCAGAAAATTTGTGTGACTCATTTGATAGCAATATTTGCTATATTGCAGTTAACCTGAAACTGAATCCATGATATATTCAAGGAATGTTTGTAGCTCCACTGTCCTAAAATCTGCACTCGCTGCACACCACCTATTCATCCCTTCATTCTCACTATTCCCTTGGCGCCTACTTATCGTGTGTGTGTGTGGGGGGGGGACAAAGGGGGAGAGGAAGAGAGAGAGCGAGAGAAAGAGTACTGTGTTTCTCTCTATGTGATGTCTTAGTAACCTCACTCACTGAAATCTCCAGATAAAATGCTAGGAGACTGGAAAATAGGAATTGGATGGTGTGGAGTTAAAAGTAGAGAACATCGATTAATCAAGAGTTACCTCAAAAAGAAAATGAAATGGGAAAAGCCTTACTTTGAATAAGTTGAGGCACAGTGGGAGGAACCGTTAAATCAGGACAGAAATAAATGGGTCTTAAGAGGTGTTTTGAATGCTTGATTTTCATGATGGAGCAATTTCAAGTGAAAAAAAATTAGCACAAGCAAATGTGTCAATGAAATTGTATTAGGAAAAAAAATCACTAATTACCAACTTGAGATCCTCCACAAGGGCTAACCCGAGAATAAAATATTACTACTTTGCTGTGCTTCACACTACCTACCTCACAACCAGAAAGGGAAATGTTTTAAAGGGACCTCCTCTGTACTCCACAGCTGAGCTTTGCTTCTGCGACTAGGGAACTGCTTGAGCTGACCTGAGTATGAGATCAAACATGAAGATAATAAATTGATTGGAAGCGGAAAACAAAACAAAACAACAATAACAACAACAAGGTAACAGTCTAACCGACTTGACATTTAGATACCTGGTTCAGCTATACAAGTTCCTAAGGATGGGATGCTTAATGATATCAAAATGATGTGACTAGAGTTCACAAAAGGAATTATAATCTGAAGCATTGACACACTAATCAAACAGATATAAGAAAAAAATTTTACTGTGTTAGTGAATGGAAAAATTTGTAATGGGGAAAAAAGCAAAAGGCACAAATATCATACAGGACAAGGACGTAACTTAAATTGATCTGCTGTAGGACATAGGGGTAGACTGTTCTCAAGGAGACAGACATCGAAAATACATCTCAAAGTCAAGACAGATGGAATCTGGTTAAGATAAATGAGATAAAATTGTAGAAATTTAGGTTAATTATAAATAAAATGAGCCCAGCATGGTGGCTCACGCCTGTAATCCCAGCACTTTGGGAGGCCGAGATGGGTGGATCACAAGGTCAGGAGATCCAGACCATCCTGGCTAACACGGTGAAACCCCATCTCTACTAAAAACACAAAAAATTAGCCGGGTGTGGTGGCGGGTGCCTGTAATCCCAGCTACTCGGGAGGCTGAGGGAGGAGAATGGCATGAACCCAGAAGGCAGAGCTTGCAGTGAGCCGAGATTGGGCCACTGCACTCCAGCCGGGGCCCGCACAGCAAGACTCTGTCTCAAAAAAAAAATAATAATAATAAAAATAAATAAAATGACTGAAGAGACCTATCTGAACACAGGATTAATTAATATGACCCCTCAAAAATAAAAAGTGATTTTCACAGATTAAATACAACAAAATTGATAATAATAAAACTTTGTATTCTAATGTTATGTGATATATGATTTTATGTTAATGATAACGTAGTGAGATTAGAAATTGAGAGAGCTCACAGTAACCCTTACAAGCAAAAATAAAAACCTTTCCTGGTAAAATTCTTTAAGTTCAAAAGAAAACCTTCAATAAAAGTGGTTACTTTTCTTTTTATTATTTACTTAAAGATTACAAAGTTAATATATTTTCACAATAAAAAAATTCAAACATCAAAAACAGATACTTGTCTTCTTTCTACCCCCAAATCTCCATTTGTCTCCTCAAACGTAATTACTATTAGTAACATTTTTGGTATGTTTCCAGAATTTGCCTATGAATTTTAAAACACACATAGATGAAGAGGAAAAATACTGTGATAAATTAATGGAAGCTTTCTTTTTCTCTCCATTCAAAAAACTGTTTAATCATTTCAACAAGCCATTGTTCATTTCTTCAGAGGAGGATAATATGGACTGAAGATAAATACCAATATTCTTTCTAACGACAAAAACATTCGAGCCGTCGCCGTGCTCCAGAGTAGAAACTGTCCCATTTACTTCAGTCTCCCCGACATTTTCCAGGTGTGAAACCTAAATTCCAGTGGACAGAGGGTATCCCCGCCTGGGCGTAGAAGGGAGTGTGGCGTAGCTGGTTACCGGTCATTGAAACCTGTGCCCCATGGGCTTCTCTGATGTGTACTCGATTCCATCTAAGTTTTGGCCATTGGCCCAGGGAGGGGCCACAGCTATTTTCTCCTTCATGAGACTACTGGCCACCTCCTGGCCTTTGAGATCTCTGGTCCAAATCTGTCCTCTCAAAAATGCACAGGGCGCTATCCCTCCATTTCTCATATCCTGCTGGCATGTAGGCACCCTTAGCAGAAGTCCCAGGCCCCTCTACCTGGACACGTGATTCTTCCAGAACCAGCACCTTGCTGGCAGCCGAATGATCCTGAATTCTCTGATAGTTTCTTGGAAGAAGGAAGAACGTTCTCATCTTTGGATTTCCAAACCTACATGTTAGCTGTAGGTACATCAAATATCGTTGTAACTTTATTTGTCTATCTGGCTACTTCTGCCTGTATTTATTCACCTGAATATTGATATGCATCTATTTCACAAAGGAATTCATACTTTAGATGTTCTTCTGAAACTAGTAATAACTATACTTTGGACACCTTTTTATAAAAAATTCCATTATAGCAATGTACCACAATTGATTAAATCAGTTTCCAATTGTTGTATAATAATTTTCATCACTTTTTAATATTATAATAAACATATACATCTATGTCTGACACTTTTAAAAGCATATACTACATTTGTAAGATAGACTGTTTGAAGTAGAATTGCTTCGTAAGAAGGGATCCAAATTTAAAATGAGATGAAACCTGGACATTTTTATTGATGTTTAAAATATGTCATGTATATATATGTGTGTATATATATATATATACACACGCATATGCATACAAGTTTATATACACATGTATAAATGTATATATGTGGTAAACTTATATATCTGAAAACAGATATGATAACATTATACATGTTGAATGACTGTACTGCTAATTTCTTCCCCCAATTGTGTCTCTATTTTCCCTTTAGTAATAAAACTCCTAAGTTTGGCTAGATACTTAATGGCCCAAACTCTTTGCAAGTAAGTGTGATTATATTTTAGACAATAGAATGCAAATGGATACCAATACCAGTTTGTGATTGTATTTTTATAAGGAAGCTGTGTGTCTTTCTCTCTCATTTTCCCCTTTCCACTAATTGCAAAATGATAAATAATAATAATACTAATACTACTAATAATAAACAGGAGGAGTTACCTTGCATCTCATGGTGAAAACCATAATCAAAGGGTGAAAGAGTCACCCTACTAGCTTGAATCCCTTGATTAGTCTTGTGGAGCAGAGCAGTCCACCAACTCTAGACTATTCACTTTAGACGAGATTTGAAAAAAAAATACTTCTTTTAAATTTAAACCATACAAAATATCATGTTATAGCAATTTATCCTATATTGCAAATAGACTTGTTTTTCCTTTTCTACTTCGTCTTTCCTCTTTTATCACAATCTCACTTTACATCAGCCTTTCTCTTTCCATGACCTCTCTTCCAGAGAATGCATGCTAATAACCTTGTAATTATTTTTTAAACGCAGATTCAGTCATGCAAAGACTTGTGTATACAAATATAAACATATATCTGCACATATGCATTTTGAAATTTTTTTCTAAAATGGAATTACATTTTGTATACTTGTCTGCATCTTACATTTCCCACTCAAGAACACAAAATGACAATTCCTCTGAGTTGACTGATACAATTTTCTTTTTTTTTGACATGATTCTTGATTTAAATGTAAAATATTTCATTTAACCATTCTTCTAAAGATTTCCAGTCACATTTTTCCAGTTTATTTTTTGCCACTGTAAACATAGTAAATATTTGTATATCCTTAAAAATGTTAATATATTAGTATTATTAGAAAAAATATAAACATATTTTTATTGAAATTGGTTTTGCTGGTGTGATTTTCAAAAAGATTACAGTGCTGCACATTTTCACAAGCAATGCCTGACAGTGTTCCTTTCATCACAGCCTCAACAACAGAAAAGTTTGAATTCTTACTTTTACCAGTCTGATGAACATAAAGAAGTATCTCATTGTTACCTTAATTTTTATATCTTATTTACAAATAAATTTATTTTCTTGTGTTTCAGTATTTCAATTTGTGCCTTTATAAACTGAAAATGTATATACATTAACTCTTTTTCTGTTGAATAATTTTTATTTCCATTGACACACTGTGTAACTTTTCATATATACATATGCATACATACATAAATATGTACGTGTGTACACTTTTTGTCTGTCTTGGTCTTTGCGTTATATTTTTCCCAAATAATAATGTTGGTCCATTTACTATGCATATGATATCTTTTAAATGATCAATTAGAAAATATTTTGTGAAATGTCTAATATTTCTTTCATACATTCTGAGTTTTTAGAATTGTTTAAGTGGATCGCCATTAAAATGTTCATGTGATCACTTAGATTATCTTGAAGTAAGTTATTCTTTTCCCCTTTAAAAATGTAATATATATGAATTCTATTTTTCTTTATGATATAAAATGAATGTCTATTTTTATTTTCTTCCAAAACTGCAGGTTGTCCTTCAGCATTTATTAAATAATATTTTTTTCCCAAATTTATGGAACTACTATCTTTTTATGTGCAAAACTCTCATATACAGTGTGATTTGTATTTGGGTTCTCTATTCTTTTCCACAGATACATTTTTTTCTAATTTTCATGTGCTCGTTAACCATTAGTAGACTTTCCTTGGAGAAATGTGTATTTAAGTCCTTTGCCAATTTTAAAAAAGAATTATCTTTTTATTGATTGTAAGAGCTCTTTAGATATTTGGGTAACAAATACATGATTTGCAAATATTTCTCTCTCATTCTCTGGGTTGTCTTCACTTTCTTGATAGTGCCCTTTTTTGCATAAAAGTTTTCTATTTTGATGTCCAAGTTATTTATTTTTTCTTTTGTTTCTTGTCCTTTCATTGTTATATCAAAGAATCTATTGCCAGATCTAAAATCATATTTATCATGATTTTTTCTAAGTATTTTCTATGTGTTTATTCTTTTTGTTGTTATTCTAAATGGAATTATTTTCCCAGTTTCCTTTTTTGATCATTCATTGCTAATGTATAGAAATGTAACTATATTTTTTATGTTGCATTATTTTGTTCTGCTTTTTTACTGAATTCATTTGTAAACACTAATAGGTTTTTGATGTGTATTACTTATTTAGGATTTGCTGTATATAAGACCATGTTATGTAAGAATAGTGCTAGTTTCATTTTCTTTCCAATTTGGATGACTTTTATTTCATTTTCTTGCCTAATTGCTCTGGCTAAAATGTCCAGTATAATGTTAAACACTAGTGATGAAACAGGATATTCTTGTCTTGTTACCAATTTCAGAGAGAAAATATCCCGTCTTTATTGAATATGATGTTGGCTGTAGATTTTTCATAAATATCCTTCATTATGTTGAGGAAGCTCCCTTCTATTTGTAGGTTTCTTTGTGCTTTTATCACAAAAGAGTATTGGATTTTGTCAAATGCTTTTTCTGCAACTGAGATGATTGCGTGTTTTTTTCACCTTCGTTTTATTAACGTGACATTAATTACATTGAATAATTTTAGTATATTGTAGAGATATATGTTTCATCCTATTTTTATGACATTCTTGAAATGACAAAATTATAGAAATGTAGAAAAGATTAGTGGCTGCCAGGGATTAATGAGGGAGTTGGTGTGGGAAGGAAGTGGTGATGGCTGTTATAGGGCAGTATGAGGAATGCTTGTGATGATGATAGAGATGTTTTGTATCTAAACTGGGTAAAGGGTGTACTGGATTTCTATATTATTTTACATTCTCATGTGAATTTACAATTGTCTCACAATAAAGGGTTTTTAAGAAATGTAAATTTTTGTTAAGAAAAAATTAAGTGTGAACAAAGAACAGAAAAGCTTCATGAAAATGTTTTTGATTTACCTATCCTCAGTGCCTAGCACACAGTAGTTGCTCAATAAATGAAAATATAAGTGATAAGATTATCTTTCCATTGCTTTAATGTACACACCTAAAAACACTGGTTCTCAATCCTAATGAAGATGTGTGCTGAAAATGCAATTTAGAGTTAATGTCAATGCAAATTTGTAGAGTCCTATAGATATGTAATTCGACAGTTAAAATAAGATTTGGAGTGATAACTTTCACTTTCATTTTCTTAATTCTTAATGCTATTTTAGTCTCTATTATAGTTATATTTTAAAACGTGTTTCTCTAAATATTCAGCACAGTTTAATTTGACAAAAACTTCCCATTCTAGTTTTATTTTAATGAAATAAATTGTGTAATATATTCAAACTATTAGGTCCTCTGTTATTTGCTCTAGGTTATCAGCTAATTTTTTGGTTAAATAAATTTAATAAAGTGCTTTCTTCTACAAATAATTATTCCAACTCTTGGGAATACACAAATGAATAAAAAAATACTATTCAAATGTCTATTGAATGAAGACATTTTCTTTGGAAAGAAAACTTTTTAAGCCTTAAATGGAAACCACGTTCCCTACACATTTGTCCTCCAGGGTATAGCCTTACATTTGATTAACTTAAATTCAAAAGGATAAATTTTGTAGATCTATGTTTTCAACTCTAATGGATGGCATTTAACATCTATTAAACAAATATTGTAAGATTGCCCTATTATACAGCTTATACAGCTGGAGCTGCAACTACATAAGCACCCAGCAGGCAGATACCATCCAGAGCAACATCAAATCTCCTTTGATGGCCATGCATTTCTAAACCTAGTTGCTATTTAGGGAGTTATTGAATTAACATGGATTAAAACCCTGCTCAGTAGAGGATAAGGTCTGCTGAAGAACAGATGTTCTATATCAGTAAAAACTGTGTGGTCATTGTTGGAAAGATATTACGGGTCTTTCATCAGATATGTGTCTGGTGGTATTATCAATAGGGAAGAACTCTGACCTCAAAAGCCAAAACCTTGGGGAAGTGAGGAAATTCATGATTCTCAAAAAATAATCATAATTGCCACTTTATATCACAGTATACTTCTATCAAAATTCTACTCTTTCTCAATGAGTCTGTCAAATGAAGAGAATACCTAAATGCTTTCAGAATGTTGTATGAGAATGATTTTTTAAATCTCATAAATAAATTGGAAGGAATTGAATTTCTATCACATAACATTTAGGTATTAATGTACAAGTGACTAAATATTTTCCTTGGCTTACAAATCATTAAATTCATGATAATTAATTAAATAGAATTATTTGTATTAATTATTATTTGTATTACAAATGTTCATCATATGAATTTTATAGATGCATATGTAAATATATACTTTTTTTTAGTGACTGCATTTCAAACCCCATGAGCATAAAACGTAGCATCTGGTTTTGACCGTGTGCATTCACTTCAGGGAAACAGGGAATAGAGTCAATTATGTAGGAAATTCAAGCCAAAATACATTTGTGATTTATTTATTCCACTGTTTTTATATTCAACGTCGCATTTTATAAACTATTGCTTTACTTTTCCCAGGATAGAAATGAACAACCTGGATTAAAACTCTGAAGCAACCAGATTATGTTTTTCTCTGGACATTTACTTTCAAAAGTGCTATTTAATTTTTTTTAAATAAATAAAAATGATAAAAGTGGTTAGATTTATTATAATAACTTAAAATAACCCAAGATAGGCTCTTATACAATCTTGAGAGAAAGATAGAGGTAAAATGTGAGAGAAACAAAGAAGAAAATCTTTTTTTAAAAAAAAACAAAGAAAATTAGACACAGAATCCCTGAAACGATGACAAGATAGGGAAAGGGTCTCTTGCTCCATAGAATTGTTCTGATGTTAAAGGTAGAAGTGCTTGTTTCAAACGCTAACAAATGAAGGCAAAGAACTCAGCTGTATGAGTAGCTTCAAGGAAGAGTTCGTTCTCTTTCAGCCTGTGTCCCACGTTTAAAGTGACGTGTGGGTATGAAAGTTGTATGGTACACACTCTTGTCGTGTTGTTTGACTAATTGTTTGGGGTTTTTTTTTGGCAAGGAAAAAGGAATGGGTAGAGTGACTTATACCTCAAACTTTTCCTGGCACTTCTCACCTTGTTGCCATTCAAAAATTTCGACATATTTTAACTCTAGTGATGTTATGATCAGTTGGAGAAAACAATCGCTTTTCCTTTAAACTTCTTCATAATAGATGATGATGTTGTGTGAGTCCTGACCAGCCTTTCTGAGAGAGGGCTCAGTAAATTTCTAAAGTACCAAATATATCTTGAAAATACTGAGCCATCAACCTGCTCTTTGGTAAATCTAGTTTAATAAATACCAAAATGAGCAGACCAAGCCATCTGTGTTCTCTCTGCTTGTAATAAAAAAGGCATTTGTCTGATGATGACATGTTTTTCAGAGTGCATGAAGTACTTTATTTTATGATGGTATTTATGCAGCTTCCTCTAAATGAAATAATGCAAGATGTTTATTATTTCAGCATCTGCTCCCATATTCTCTTAGCCACTTCACCAGTGACTCACATTTCTTTGACAAAAAAAAAAAAAAAAAAATCATTAGATTGTTTTATCTGATAACTACACAGGTAGGTCTGTTTTCCTTTTGGCATATTGTTGACTTTCAATCCAACAAGTGCTATCAAAGAGAAATGTTAATTTTATGAATTAAGGGAAAGAGAAAAAGTGAAATGGATAGTAACGAAAAGTATTTATAAACCAGTTCTGATCCTTTTTAAATTACTATTGATACATTTATTGATACCCCCTCCTGGTTTGGAAGGATTTATTATGGTTGCCCTGTATTATATTTTGAATTCCTCTCATGTGACCAAGAATAAGATTTTTAAAAACCACAAATGTTCACAATTGTTGTTACTATCATTATTATTGTTTCATTCTCAGAACCACTAAGGCTCAACTGCTTTCCCTGTATTTACATACTAGAGAAATAAATAGTGACAAGTGTTAAGTATTCACTTGAAGATCCTGCTCCAGAATATCTGCTTGGTTGTCAGAATTTCATGTAAATTCTGACAATTAACATGCTTCTCTTAAATGTGATCTCTAACATATTTCATGCATTTGTACTTACATATATACTGTAGGACTTCAGGAAAGCCATCTCTGATTCCTGAATCAAATAGTGTATACTGAATACAGAACTGCAGGGGAATACATGGTTTACTTAATATAACTGCAATTAACAGGAGTAGGAAAGATGTTTACATTTAGTAGCCTACTTTTAAAAAACAAACAAAAACAAAAGAAGACAATAGAGAGCTCATTTGAGCATAGGACGTATTACATAGCTCATGAGTTGGAATGTTGAGCTAACACACTCAGGCGCAGACCACAGTGGAGTGTGAGGCCATCCCAGTGCAGTCTGGCCTCCGGGTGCCCTTGTTGCACCAGTTAGTTGTTAAAATTCTGGGTATTGCCTTGGCTTATTGGGGATTTTACATCTTGAGAAAAATCATAGATCTTAATAAATAAACCAAATGAGATCATGCATTACATGATTACCCCAAAGTTTCACCTTTCCTTTTTTATTAATGTAGATATTCCATATTAATTGGATACTACCGTATTCCCAAATATTTTACCTAGAAGACGTTGTTACCAAGGAAGACAGTAGAGGACTTGGTGTTTGAATGGAAAAGAGAGATGTGGAGGGTGGAGGTTTTCAATATTAGAAGAGGGTTAACATGGGGTAAATTGAGATAAAAAGTTGGGTTTTGGTCATGTTGAGATTCAGATTAGTGATAAGACTAGTTTTTGTTACTGGTTAAGCCAATTAATTACATTCACAAATATATTAAATATTCTCAACTGTAGTGACTATGACTTTCATTTAATCAGAAACCACTACTAGTTTTTATTGACTAAAACATACAATCTACTTTTAACACTTTGCTATGGGTATAAAAGAAGGGGAATGACCACACTCCTGCTTCCTTAGCCCATTCATCACACAGGCATAATTGGCTATAGTGTCTAAACCAAGTACCTAAATTCATCCTATTGGAAGTGAGACAGTGGCTCAAATGAGTACCCCCAATTGTCTATAGAGCGTAAGAACCACATCAGGGTCCAGAAGAGAGCAAGCCAAAACTTGAAGCCTGTGATCAGAACGCTCCCTAACTCTGCGAGGCCAGAGAGATGTGTTGCAATTGACAATGTGCTTTGCTCGTTCCCAGAGTTCCCTAATATGAGGTTCCTTGCTTGTGGTGTGTGAGCCAAGCTTATTCACATGGTTAAGAACACATTAAAACAAGCTGACAGGAGTTTCCAGTGGCCCTTGGAGATATTCTAAAATATGAAACCAAAGAAAATAAAGAGATCTAATTTAGAGAACACAACAAGTCCATCCAGACTCATAAACGGTGTGCTTATGCTCTTATTCCATTTTATTTCAGTAATGGAAAAAAAGGCTTGGGGCAAATACACAAGGATAACGCACGTTTCCTTCTTTTAGCTCAGAGCTGCTGTCCTCACTTAACCCCTCCACCCACATCAACTTAAACTTGACAAATCAATTATTTTTCTTTCAGGAAAAAAATCACTATTATTGCCAATCCATAAAACCCATTAACCCTCCAAGAAAGAAACCATCAAAATTATGATTTTAAGATCTCAATGCAAAAAGCTTTCCTGAAATAATAAGCACACACACCTTAAGCATAATTGGAGCATTAATTCTAAGAAATCCTCTTTCCAGTTTCCTCAGAAGTCTTTAGAGCTGTAATACGGTGTGAGCTCTCAAAAGTTATTAAAACAGAGAAAAAAGTGGTAGCAAAAATATGAAAATTATGAAGAAAAGGATAAATAGAATTTTTTTCTAATTTTGTATCTTTTTCATTTATATATATTCAGCCATTTTGCAAGCAGAAGGAGCAATTTTTTATACATTTCAGTACAGACCCACAAAATAAAAGGCCGTTTTTAGTGACAAGTTAAAATTCAATATAACCTATAATTAGTTTAGCAGTATGATGATGTACACTATTTATATCTACCTTCTAATAATCTTAAATTACAGCGAAAGCTGCTATTTTAGGTAAGTTACCCTCTGCTCCTCCTGCTAGGGAGGAAAAAAGCAAAATGTGTTTAGACTCCCTGGCATTTTGAAAGTGTTGATTTCAATCCTCATTGAGAAGACAATGTGAGGTGCTTGACTCAAATATATTTCAGTTGCCATGCTTTAAACTTTAATAATTAAAGGAATCTTTTTCAAAAACTCATCAAAATCTTAGAGATCAGGAAAAACTACTATACTATAGTTTTATAATATCTACCAAGGGATAAACGAAGTAGTTTATCCCATTTGTAATTAAAATGCTCCAACAGAGAGCACCTTGCTCCATTATGAGGACACTTTGTGAGCCTGAATTTGACACTAATGTGTGTTTACTGTTTTAAATTATGATGTTCTAACAAACATTCTAAGGCTGCATAGGTTAGATATAAGAATAATTATGGTCTGTAAGTATTAATGACTGTTTCTCATAATCCTTAATGGAAACAATTTTTTTGTTGTTTTCCTATCAAATAACTCCCTTTCCTATTTTTCACAAATATCTATGATATTTCTGTTGGTTATTTAGGAGTGCAGCTGTAGTCATCTATCACTAGACAACTATTAAGTTTTTCATCATGTTTTACCAAAGTTAATTTGCAAAAGCATTTTTAATGTTCACTAATGGTCTTTTCTGCATCAAAAAAATAAAAGCTCAATCGTGCTATTTTATGGGACAGGTGAAGAATTCATTACACATTTTTCTAATTAATCATTTCCCAAACACATGGATAAATAATGCACTAAGGCACTATTGGCATGTATTACTGTTTAATTTTAGCATGCTCTATTTACATATAGTAGGCCTAAGTCAAGGCAGGCTGCTCTGCTCTGCTCTGCTCTGCTCTGCTCTGCTCTGCTCATTGTGTGTCTCGTTTTCAGCAGCTGCACCGTGTCTTTATACGTGGGCTTCATCATCTTTTTTACCATATGGTATCATGTCTTCCTCACTGTGTTTCCCAGTAAATGTCTACTTATTCTTGCCTGTTTGCTTCTGTTGATCAACTTGAGAACCATTTTGTAACTTTTGTGTGTGTGTGTGTGTGTCTGTGTGTGTGTGTGTGTGTGAGACAGAGTCTCACTCTGTTGCCAGGCTGGAGTGCAATGGCACGATCTCAGCTCACTGCAACCTCTGCCTCTCGGGTTCAAGAGATTCTCCTGCCTTAGCCTCCTGAGTAGCTGGGACTACAGGCGTGTGCCACCACGCCCTGCTAATTTTTGTATTTTTAGTAGAGACGGGGTTTCACCATGTTGGCCAGGATGGTCTCAATCTCTTGACCTCGTGATCCTCCCGCCTTGGCCTCCCAATGTGTTGGGATTACAGGCATGAGCCCCTGTGCCTGGCCATAACATTTTTTAAAGCACCAAAAGGAATGTAATTGGGTTTCTATTTCGTTTACATGTTCACTTGAGACAAATAGAAGTTTTCCCAATATATATTATTCACATTCACAGTGATGTTATATAGCTCCATTAAAAACTAGTAATAATTTCAGATTTATAAAAATTTCAAACATAAAATTAATACAAAGAACATGTGTATGCCTTTCACCAAGGTTCAAATATTAACATTTTATTCCATTTGCATTGTATTTTGCCCGTGTTCTCTTTCTGTGAATTTTTTTTCTCTGAACTATTCGAGTGTAACACATCATGGCCCTTTACCCGGGACTTCCTCGGTGTACATTACATTACCTAGGAACAGCGATCGGCTTCATCAATTTCTATTGATAGACTACATTTAGTTTCTTATTTATATTCGTTTTATCCTATTTGACTTAATAATGTCCTTTATACTGTTTCCCCCCTTCAGCACCAGGTCCAGTTGGGGTCAAGAATTACATTTAGTTGCCATGTCTCTTTAACTTCCTTTAATCTAGACCATATCCACATATTTCTTTATCTTGCATTATGTTGATTTTTTTAATCCCTCCATTTTAACAGAATTGTCCTCATTTTGAGTCTGTTGGTTAGTCTAATTATTATAATTACACTGAGATGATGTATTTCTGGTCCAAATATGAAATATTTAGCATTACACTCTTCACAGTGTAGCACATTTGGAGGCCCATCACTGCCACACGTTCTTTCATTGATGATGTTAATTTCATCACCTGGTCAAAGTGTTGCCAAATTTCTCCATTGTATAATTACTATTTGCTTTTTCTCTCTTCCACCTAATTGCAGATTGAGGTGAGATTCTTTAAGGCAATGCGAATACCCTGTTCTTCATGAAACCTCTCCCTAGATTTAGCACCCATCCATAAGCCTTGCCTAACGCACTCTTGGCCCTGGTGGTTGCCAGGGATGATCGGTCGGTCACCCAGTACTTCCTTCACTTCCTGAAGTCACCCTTAACCATTCTACTGGAACAAAGAGCTCCCCTCTTAACCCCATTTATTTATTCATTATTAATATGGACTCAGTCTATTTTTTAATGGTGTATCACTCAGATGCACTCATTGGAACGCTGTGGTGGGAAGCTACTCAAGCTGGCTCCCGCAATAGACCCTGTCATTTTTTAAGCACTTCCTTACTTTTTGGCAGAACTAGAGACTTGGCTCACCTTGTATTGTCTTGTCCCAGCCCTGTAACGAGCCATTTTTCTGTGGAACTCTGGTTTACAGATCTTGGCATTCGGTATGTCCATTGTTACTGGAGTGCATTTGTATCATGGTCCTTTCAGAGACTAGACCTAGGAAATACCTGCACACACACACACATACGTATGTATGTCCATATGCACATAAACAGTCATGAATATACACATACACACATGGATTTTAGGAATCATGAGCTCACAGCAATACTTCCAATTCCAATCCTACCAACAGGGTTTTCTTTGCTCTCCTCCATTCCGTACTTAGATGTCCTTTTTTCAACATGGGCAGCCTGAGCTCCCCACCACGTCAACACATTGATCTGTGTGTTCAATCCTGGAATACATCTCAAAAGTTTTAGTATTGCTCCACCAGGACCTCTACATTAACACACCTCAAAATAACTCATTTTCAACTGCTTTTGCTGTACTCCAACTTTTCTTTAAGGCTGAGTATAATAAACTGTTGTATTTATAAGTTAATAGGATTAGTTTTCTCTGAGCTATGTGGCCCTGTATGTCTCTTTGTCTTTCTCCTTCAGGGTGCTTGTGATAGTCGTTTGAAATAAAGTTAAGTTCATTTTTAAAAGTTTACTTGTATTTTAGAGTTTTCTTTTGTTCCTTTCTCATTCTGATTGATTTAAATATATTTTAAATATATGTAGTATTAACATGCTATCTGCTGTGGTGTGAATATGGTTTGTCCTCACCAAAACTCATGTTGAAATGTGATCGCTGATATAGCAGTGTTTCAAGGTAGGGCCTACATTAATGCCCTCCCACTGGGGTGAGCGAGCTCTCCTAAGAACAGGGATTAGGTCCCCAGAGAAGACACTGTTAAAAAAAAAAAAAGGCTGGTTTTCTTGGTTTCACTGTCCAGTTTCCTTTGTCACCATGCGATCTCTCTGTATGTACTGGCTCCCCTTCCACTTTCCAGCATAAGTGGAAGCAGCCCGAGGTCCTCACCAGATGCAGTTGCCCCGTCCAGGATTTTCCAGCCACCAGAATCACGTGCCAAATAAGCCTTTCGTTGTTTATAGATTACCTAGTCTCAGGTATTCTGCTACAGCAAAGCAAAATAGACCAAGACACTATCCAAAGTCAAAACGCACAAAAACTTATACTCAGAGAAGGCCCACCCCTACCGTGTCCTTTCCCATTCATACTCCTCTCCAACTCTTTAAACAACGTCATTGTTTTCTAATTTATCTGTTCTTTTTTGTAGCAATAAGCAGATTTATGCATGTTTTTCTCTTTGTCACACAAAAGTTGGGATTTTTTTACGGCTTTCTTTTATGTTTTGATTTTTTTCATCTGGTAATATCTCCTGCAAAGAAGTCCCTGTCAATTCATAGAGCCCTTCCTCATCCTTTTTTAAAGATACACAGTGTTCTGTTGTACGCATGTGCTGAAGTAGATATAATAAATCTCTCATGGTTAGGTTTTCCGGTAGTTTCCAATATATTTACAATTACAAATAATACTGCAATGACTAACACTGAGCATGTTCATTTTTATATTGTTGGAGGTTTACTTGTGGAATCAATTCTTAAGTGTGCGATTTCTAGGTGGAAGGGTAAATGCATATATAATTCTGTTGTACAAATGCAAATTTCCCTCCTCAGGTATTCCACTTTGCATTTCCAACAGCAATGTTGAGAGTGACAGTGTTTTCACATTCTCACCACAGAGTGTATTGTTAAGCTTTTCAATTTGTGTCAATCTGATCAGAGATGAGTAAAAAATGGTACCTGAGTATTATTTTAATTTTCACTTTTGTTATTATAAGTGAAGTTGGGTGTATTTTTATATACATACAATGGGTCTTTAATATCTTTTTGGAAATTATATTTTTGTCCGTTCTTATATAAAATTTCAAATTTTAAAATTTCTATAACATTTTTGCTAGTTTGTCTCCTAAATTTTAAAAAAGCTTTTTTAAAAATAAGTGAAGGGTATTAGCCTTTAATCTGTGATATATCTTGCAAATATCTTCCCCAGAGTATCATTTGTCTTTTGACATTACTTATGTTGTTTTAGCCATGTAACTTCTTATATTTATGAACATTAATTAATTAATCTTTATTTTATTGCAGCTTGATTATTATAGTTAGAAAATCATTCGTTGTAGCTAGATTATAAAAATATTTTCACATGTTTTCTTGTAGGATTTTTGTATCTAATCATCTAAATTTAGAACTCTCATCCACTTGGGTGTTTTATAGAGGGTGGTGATTGGATCTAAATTTACCCTTTCCAAATGGCTGTCTAGTTGTCCATCTCCATTTATTATGAAGATTACATTTTGTCCCTATGACTGATAAATCACCATAATACACTGGATTTCTGATTGTAGTTGAATCTATTCATGGAGGTTGTATTCTATTCCATTTGATTATCTTTTTATTGAGATGCCAGCATAACATGTTAGTAGTTATGGAGGCATTGTGGCATTTATAAATTGTGGTAAAAAACACAACACATAAAATTTATCATGTCAGCTATTTTTTAAGTGTACAGTAGTGTTAACTATATGCACATTAATGTGCAACATATCTGTATAACTTTTCATCTTGCAAAATGGGAACTCTAGACCCATTGAACAACTCCCTGTGGCCTCCCTTTAGACCAAGCTTGTCCAACCTGTGCAGCCCAGGATGGCTGTGAATGCAGCCCAACACAAATTCGTAAACTTTCTTAAAACATAATGAGATTTATTATTTATGCATGGACCTTTTTTTAAGCTCATCAGCTTTCGTTAGTGTTAGTGTATTTTATGTCTGGACTAAGACAATTCTTCTTCTTTCAATGTAGCCCAGGGAAACAAAAAGATTGAATACCCCTGCTTTGGATTCTGATGACCATCATTCTACCTTCTGTTTCCATGAGCTTGACTACTTTAGATACCTCAGATAAGTGAAATGATGCATTTGTCTTTTGGTGACTGGCCTAATTTACTTAGCATAGTATCCTCAAGGCTCCTCCAAGTTGTCACATATGGCAAGATTTCCTCCTTTAAAACTGAATAGTACTCCATGGTATGTATATGTTGTAGGTTCTTTATTCATTCATCTCTTGAGGGGCATTTGTGTTGCTTCTACTTTTTGACTATTGCAATTATTGCTGCAGTGGACGTGGATATGCAACTATCTCTTTGAGAACTTTCTTTCAATTCTTGTGGATATATACTCAAAACTGGGATTAATTGTTTTAATTGCCATGCTCATTTCCACAGAGTTGCATAATGTTACCTTCCTACTAACAATATACAAGGGTTTCAGTTTCTCCACATTCTTTACCAACACTAGTTATTTGCTTAAAAATTATTCATTAATTTTTATTGACACATAATAACTGTAGATTTATGGAGTACAAGTGACCTTTTGATACATGCATACAATGTACAATGTGTAACAATTAAATCAGAGTATTTACAATATCCACCACTATGAATATTTATCATTTATTTTTGCTGGAAACATTTCAACTATCTCCCAGCTATTTGGAAATATACAGTAAATTATTGTTAACTATAGTCACCCTTAGCTATCTCATACAGGAACTTATTTTTTCTATTTAATTGTATGTTTTTACCCTTTATCCAAACCGTTGTCATTGCCCCCTACTCCAAACACACGCTCCATTTCCCAGCCTGTGGTAACTATCATTCTACTCTCTACCTCTATGCGATCAACGTTTTCAGCTTCCGCATATGTGTAAAAACATGTCATATTTGTCCTTCTGTGCCTGGCTTTTTTCACTTAACATACTGTTCTCCAGTTCCATCCCTGTTGCTGCAAATGACTGGATTTCATTCCTTTTTATGGCTAAATACTATTGCATTGTTTATATATACCACATTTTCTTTATTTATACATTCACTGATAGACACTTAATTTGATTCCATATCTTTGCTATTGTGAATAACACTTCAGTAAACCTGAGGGTGCACTTATCCCTTTGATATACTGATTTCTTTTCTCTTGGATAAATATTCAGTAGTGTGATTGTGGAATCATAAAGTAGGTCTATTTTTTGTTTTTTGAGAAACCTTCATATTTTTTTCTACAATAGATGTACTAAATTATTTTGCCATTAATAGTGTTTTAGAGTTCTCCTTTCTTTGTATCCTCACAAGCATTTTTTTTGTCTTGAAAATAGCTATTCTTTTTTGTTGTTGTTGAGACCTTGCTTGTTGCCCAGGCTGGAGTGCAATGGCACCATCTCAGCTCACCACAACCTCCGCCTCCCCGGTTCAAGCAATTCTCCTGCCTCAGTCTCCCGAGTAGCTAGGATTACAGGCATGTGCCACCATATCCAGCTAATTTTGTATTTTTAGTAGAGATGGGGTTTCTCCATGTTGGTAATGCTGGTCTCTCACACCTGACCTCAGGTGATCCACCCACCTCAGCCTCCCAAAGTGCTGGGATTACAGGCATGAGCCACCATGCCCTGACCGAAAATATTTGGGGTGTTGAATTTTATTGAAGGGCTTTTCTGCATCTACTGAGATAATCATGTGGTTTTTATCATTGGTTCTGTTTATGTGATGGATTATGTTTACTGATTTGCATGTGTTGAACCAGCCTTGCATCCCAGGGATGAAACTGACTAGATGGTGGTGGATAAGCTTTTTGATGTGCTGCTGGATTCGGTTTGCCAGTATTTTATTGAGGATTTTCGCATCGATGTTCATCAGGGATATTTGCCTGAAATTTTCTTTTTTTGTTGTGTCTCTGCCAGGTTTTGGTATCAGGATGATGCCGGCCTCATAAAATGAGTTAGGGAGGAATCCCTCATTTTCTATTGTTTGAAATAGTTTCAGAAGGAATGGCAACAGCTACTCTTTGTACCTCTGGTAGAATTCGGCTGTTACTCCATCTGGACCTGGCTTTTTTTGGTTGGTAGTCTATTACTGCCTCAATTTCAGAATTTGTTATTGGTCTAGTCAAGGATTGTCCTTCTTTCTGGTTTAGTCTTGGGAGGGTGTATGTGTCCAGGAATTTATTCATTTATTCTAGATTTTCTACTTTATTTGCATAGAGCTGTTTATACTATTCTCTAATGGTAGTTTGTATTTCTGTGGTATCAGTGGTGATTTTCCTTTTATCTTTTTTTACTGTGTCTGTTTGATTCTTCTCTTTTTTCTTCTTTATTAGTCTGACTAGCAGTTTGTTAATCTTTTCAAAAAACCAGCTCCTGGATTCAATGATTTTTTGAAGGGTTTTTCATGTGTCTATCTCCTTCAGTTCTGCTCTGATCTTAGATATTTCCTGTCTTCTGCTAACTTTTGAATTTGTGCTTGCTTCTCTAGTTCTTTTAATTGTGATGTTAGGGTGTCAATTTTTAGATCTTTCCCACTTTCTCCTGTGGGCATTTAGTGCTATAAATTTCCCTTGAAACACTGCTTTAGCTGTGTCCCAGAGATCCTGGTATGTTGTGTCTTTGTTCTCATTGGTTTGAAAGAACTTATTTATTTCTGCCTTAATTTTGTTATTTACCCAGTAGTCATTCAGGAGCAGGTTGTTCAGTTTCCATGTATTTGTGTGGTTTTGGGTGAGTTTCTTAATCATGAGGTCTAATTTGATGGCACTGTGGTTGGAGGGACTGTTTGTTGTGATTTCCATTCTTTTGCATTTACTGAGTGTTTTACTTACAATTATGTGGTCGATTTTAGAATAAGTGTGATGTGGTGCTGAGAAGAATGTATATTCTGTTGACTTGGGGTGGAGAGTTCTGTAGATGTGTATTAGGTCCACTTGGTCCAGAGCTGAGTTCAAATCCTGAATATCCTTTTTAATTTTCTGTCTTGTTGATCTGTCTAACATTGACATTGGGGTGTTAGAGTCTCCCACTTTTATTGTTTGGCAGTCTAAGTCTCTTTGTAGGTCTCTAAGAACTTGCTTTACAAATCTGGATGCTCCTGTATTGGGTGCATATATATTTAGAATAGTTAGCTCTTCTTGTTGCGTTGATCTGTTTACCATTATGTAATGCCCTTCTTTTTTTATTATTATTTTTTTTGTTGTTTTAAAGTCTTTTTTATCAAAGACTAGGATCACAACTCTTGCTTTTTTTTTGCTTGGTAAATATTCCTCCATCCCTTTATTTTGAGCCTATGTGTGTCTTTGCATGTGAGATGGGTCTCCTGTATACAGCACACCAATGGGTCTTGACTCTTCATCTGATTTGCCAGTCTATGTCTTTTAATTGGGGCATTCAGCCCATTTACATTTCAGGTTAATATTGTTATGTGTGAATTTGATCCTGTCATTATGATGCTAGCTGGTTATTTTGTCTGTTAGTTGTTGCAGTTTCTTCATAGTGTTGATGGTCTTTACATTTTGGTATATTTTTGCAGTGGCTAGTACCGGTCTTTCCTTTCCATATTTAGTGCTTCCTTCAGGAGCTCTTTTAAGGCAGGCCTTGTGGTGACAAAACCCCTTAGCATTTGCTTGTCTGTAAAGAATTTTATTTCTCCTTCACTTATGAAGCTTAGTTTGGCTGGATATGAAATTCTGGGTTGAAAATTCCTGTCTTTGAGAGTTTCAAATATTGGTCCCCACTCTCTTCTGGCTCCCACGTATGGCTAGTCAGTTTTCCCAACACTGTTTATTAAATAGGGAATCCTTTCCCCATTGCTCGTTTTGTCAGGTTTATTGAAGATAAGCTGCTTGTAGATAGAGGTGTGGTGATTTTTCTGAGGTCTCTGTTCTGTTCCATTGCCCTATATATCTCTTTTGGTACCAGTACCATGCTATTTAGGTTTGTGGAATTTATATAAAAAGTAAATTAATTTGACACATATCTAGTTTAATTAAAACCAGTGCTATGTTAATTATATTGCTCTTGGCTTTGATCTGAACCCTATTAATGTTTGTATGCTAGTATATAATGAAAATTCCACAAAAAGAAGACTGCAGAGAAGTATTAAACAAGTAAAAAGGTAAACAATATTAAATAAGAAGAATATCAATGTTAGGATTATTTAGTTCTGGCAAGAATAAAAGTATGTCAGCAATCTAGAACTCAGTCAAGAGATTGAGCTGAAAGGACAATCCACCAGTTGTTCTCTGTTTTAGAATAAAAAACTTAGAAGGCATGGGCTTAAATTTCAGTATGAAAGATGCATACTGTATCCAGTATGAAGATTATCTGAATAGAACTAATAAAGATAGGGTAAGAGATTTGCTAATTAAGATTTGACAATGTCTAACACTGAGATTTAGTTAGAAATAATATTCTTTATGTATCTTATGTTAGGTGTAGGCTTTATCAGGTAATAAGTGAGAAAGAGTAAAGATCAATGTGTTTCTTGATCTCAAGGAACTTTTTAAATTTAGAATAATGCATTTTCACAATTTTAAGGTGCTATATAGGTTACATTTTCATATACCTATAAATTAGATACATATCTAAAATCAATTTATTTTAGAGACGAGAGATATGAGTAAATTCGATGTAAATTATTAGCATAAACATTAGCTATCAACCACTTTTGAAATGGTACTCATTAGGAGGTTATTCTCCAACTAACATAAAATTTCTTTAATCATTTTTCTATATACAGAGTAGAGAAATTCAAGCCATAATAATAGTTGCTATTTAAGATAGTCCAGCTCTGCTATTTTATGGAAAGAAAAATTATAGGATTTCAAGAAATAACACATATACAAATATCAACATTTTGTCAAATTTAGAAACAAGATTTTATAATGTTCATCTTAAATCATCACAATAAGAAATATTTTAGATCCAGATTTATCTCTTATTAAGAATTCCAATCAATTATAACCAGATTTCATATCAGCTTTGATTCATTTTTTTTATCCACTGTACTATGGTTTAAATGTGTCCCCAAAATTTTATATGTTGGAATCTTAATCCCTAAATTTATATGTTGATTGGAGGTGGAAACTTTAAGAGGTTAGGATTAATAAGGTCCTGAGGGTGGGGCCCTCACAATGGGACTGGAGGCTTTATAAGAAGAGAAAGAAAGAGCTGAGTTGGCACGCATGCTCTTGCCCTCTTGCCATGTGATGCCCTCCACCATATTATGACACAGCAATAAGGCCCTTGCAAGATGTCAGCTCCATGCTCTTGGACTTCCCAGCCTCCAAAACCATAAAGTAAATAAACTTATTTTCTTTAAAATTACTCAGTCTCAGGTATTGTTATAGCTACAGAAAACAGACTAAGACAAACTCAATCTGATGACACACGTCAACTGGTAGGCACAGGTAACTTCTTTTGCTGAGTCAATATGGTTCGTCAGATGTAGAATATAGCAAAGCTTACAGTCAATGGGTAGGGCCCCAACTGCTATCTATTTTGTCCTCCAAGTCATATTTACTAATATAGTAAAGATTCTAGAGCTTAGAAGAGTGCTTTAGTACATATTATCCCCTAAGAAACACCATCCACTGATCTAGGGGCATAGCTTTTGCCTAAGTTTGGCTTAGATTTGTATTCTGATTGTTGAATACTCTTGGGGCCTCACTCTTTTACATTCACAATTAGAACTGGAGACCAAATTTCCATTTATCTGGCTAGGCTGTGGTGCCTATCAAACACAGTTTGGAGCCAAGAGCAAGAAACTGCAGGAATATACAGACTGCCTGCATAATATACTTCTCAAATATTACAACTTAATGTCACAAAGGAGAAGAAAGATATATAGTTGACCCTTGACATGGGCTTGAATTGCATGGGTTCACTTATTTGTGAGTTTTCTTCTGCCTCTGCTAGCCCTAAGACAGCAAGACCAACCCTTCCTCTTCCTCCTCCTCAGCCTACTCATGGTGATCAACACAAGGATGAAAACCTTTATGGTGATACACTTCTATTTCATAAATACTAAATACATTCTCTCTTCCTTTTGAGCTTCTCAAAAATATTTTATTTTCTCTTGCTTATGTTATTGCAAGATAGTATCTAATACATATAACCTAGAAAATGTGTGTTAATTGACTGCTTATGTTATCTGTAAGGCTTCCAGTTAACAGTAGGCTATTAGCAATTAAGTTTTTGAGAAGTCAAAAGGTATACAAAGATTTTAGGGTATGTGAGGGGTCAGTAACCCTAACCCCTGCATTGTTCAGGGTAAACTGTATATCTGTAAAAAATGAATCACATTTATGTTTACAAAATCTATGTATCTGTTTGTGTTCTAGTAGTCAACATTGTACATTTTGAATGTACTAATTGAACCATGAACTGTTAACCTATGAACACCACCTTGTGGAGGGATCTCCTACACTATATCATACTGTGCCTCTTTGCCCAGCTCTTCAGCTCTGTGTAGTTTCCCTTTTTCAGATCATGGTGCTGTTTTCATAACCTCCAAGCATCAATAAAGATGTTATCAATGAGAGACAAATCTTTCAATGCTGGGCTCCAGACAGAACTTCACAAAATGGCAGCTCCTGTATTTTCTCTTATCTGTGCTCCAAATCATCTTATTCTCCTACTTTGGAAATAACTGACCCCAAAATATCTTCAAAGAGCCAAATATGTTAGAAAGCAAAATGTAGAAGTATTATAAGAAAATATAGGCAAATGGTTGTGATAGTTGGAAATTGGTAAGACATTCTTAAGCAACATATAAAATGCAAAGCCAGAAAGACACACATTAAGATAATTAGTAACATGCAAATAAAGTTTTTAATTGGTAGAAGATAGCATAAACAATATCAGAAAATAACTGCTCAACTATGAGAAATTGTTTTCTATGTATATACAATAAAAACTTTTGTAGAATTAGTGCTGAGATCTCTCCAACAACATTTATATTAAATAACATCATGGTAACTTAACTGTAACATCATTTCTCTAGTCTTAAGCCAATCTCATCCTATTATTCAAGGCTACAGGTCAGGCATATTTTTCACAGTCCCGACTTAATTCTTCTTTTTAGATTCTCTCAAATTGCAATGGTCCATCCGGCGTTATATTTAACTTACTGACTAAAGAGTGTATCACTTCATTACAAATTATAAATACTAAACTTTAAGAAGAAGATTAACCAGAGTTCTATAAATACCATGCAGACATTAGTTTGAAAATATAATGCAAAAAGAGTTATACAATTCTAGATTTATTAGAATCTAGAATCTTTTACAAATCTGTGTTTGTGATAAACGTGGTAACCAAATACATAATTATACATATGGGGATTTTTCATGACTAAAAGACAAAATAAATGAAGCCACTTTAAATGTACCAAGATTGTTATTATTTTATACTTGAAGCACATTTCTCAGATACCTTTAAATCCCATGTCAAGCCTCAAAACGTTCTCGAAGAGGGCCATGAACATGTACACTTTGATTCTCCGGCAAAATTTTTCTCCCTGTTTAGTTTCTCCACGTGTAAATTACAAGAATGACTATAACTACCTGTGCCTTAGAAAAGTTATGAAAATAAACGGAGAAACATGGCTAAGTAGATAAATAAATAAATGGAACATAATGTGTATTATTTGTATTCTGCTTCAGCAAGAATGCAGTCTCTTTCCTGAACGTTACATGGCAGGTATTCTGGGAATTTGGACACACAGAAGTTTAAACAAAGAACAGAAAACACAAATCTTGAGAAACAATAAGTCCAATTAGGACAATTAAATGCATTTAATGTGTTCTTTTTTTAGAGTATTTTAAACATATCTCACGTTGGTCATATTTGATACTGTAGACATTGTACAACGTGATTATTCCTTTGACAGAAGCAGGAAATGCTCTCTCTCTGGGAGGAGTTCAAGATCATTTTATGTGTCTTTTTTCTCTCTCCAAGGTCATTTTTATGGTTACAGACTCTAACGTAGCTTATGTAGTCCCTGGAATGTATACATTTATATTTTCAGCATGGCTGCCTCATAGTAAAGACGACTTGGCAAAAATGAAGAAGGAAGGGTTGAGGGGGAGGATTTGCGAATTGTCAAGTAGCCTTTTTGTTCTTTTGGAAAGGGATTTTCATTATGAAAATTATGATACTAAAGTAGATATATTTTCATAGTAAGTTTAACATATATTCTATAATTGACCTCTATATTTGACTTTTTATTATGGAAAATTTCAAATCCATACAAAAGTAAGCAGAATTGAAATGAACCCCACGTACCTGTCACCCAGCCTTAACAGCCACAACTCATGGCAAATACAGTTTGTTTGATATTTCTGCTCAGTCCTTACTCCCAGGCATTGCGGCTCTTCATCAGTAGATACTTTATTGTGCATCTTTAAACAGATAAAAACTTTTCAAAAAACATAAGCACAGTGCCACTGTCACACTGAAAAAGGATTAAAATGATTTCTTGATAAAGTAAATATTCAATAGGTGTTCACAGTTCCATATTTGTTTCATATTTTATTGTATACACATTCCCTTCACACGGACAAAATGTTCAGTCTCTTCGAAGACAAATCCAACTAAAGCCCACACATTCAATCAGTCTAAAGATCCCTCCGTCTTTCTCTCCACATCCCCTCCACTCCTGCACAAACACCTGTAATTTATTTGTTGAAGACACTGAGTCTTTTGTTGTTTTGTAATTTTAGTCTGGATTTTTTTTATTACAATCACTTTTTTTTAACATATTTCTCTGTCCTCCATATTCTGTATAAATCGGTAATTTGATCTGGAAGCTCTTTCACACATTTATTTTAGGGGATATTTTGAGTAATATACTTTTGAACAATTTGTTCATTTTCCTTGCAATGCATGTCTTTGTGCTTGGAGTATCTTTTTTCTGACATGTTCTTTTAGACCAGCAGCCCCCAACCTTTTTGGTACCAGGGATGGGTTTCGTGAAAGACAATATTTCCATGGTGGGGGAGGCGGGGAATGGTGGGATGGTTTCGGGATGAAACTGTTCCATCTCAGATCATCAGGCAAAAGATTCTTGTGAGGAATGTGCAGCCTAGATCCCACGCGTGCACAGTGCACAATAGGGCTTGGGTTCCTATGAGAATCTAATGCTGCTGATCTGGCAGGAGATGGAGGTCAGGCCGTAATGCTCGCTCACCTGCTGCTCACCTCCTGCTGTGCAGCCAGTTTCCTAACAGGCCACAGGCCAGCACTGGTTCACAGCCAGGGGGTTGGGGACCCTTGCTTTAGACCCTTTCACCTAAGTACCAAAAAAGACACAGTAATTTTGTTTAAGGAGTCCTGAATTTATTAGAATATTAGAAGAGAGTATTTTAGACACTAATTCTTAATGTCATCTTTTCCACAGATTACTTTAAGTTTTGCTCAGGTGCTTATATTTGTAACCATTACATTAATTGAAATATGTGTAGCATTATATCTCAGAAAGAGAAAAATATTAATAGAAACAATGAGACAATGGATCATGCACTGAAAAATATATTTATGTGAAGAAAACACATTGATCTCAAAAAGGACTTTCTAAGGTTAATTTTTTCCTACTTAAAAAAAATCATATTGTGAAATAAAGAAATGGTGTTGTCAGGGTTGGGAAGAATTATAAGTTTGGATCATAGACCTTTCGATAAATTACTAACATGAGTAAAGTTTAGGTTGGGTGCCCCAGAACTGTCCTTTTTTTTCTTTTTTTTTTAGCTTTGAGATGTCGTCTTACTCTGTTGCCCAGGCTGGAGTGCCATGGCACCATCTCGGCTCACTGAAACCACCACCTCCCAGGTTCAAGCGATTCTCCTGCCTCAGCCTCCCTAGTAGCTGGGATTACGGGGTCCTCCGCCATGCCCAGCTAATTGTTTTGTATTTTCAGTGCAGATGGGTTTTCACCATGTTGGCCAGGCTGACCTCGAATTCCTAGCCTGAAGTGACCCACCTACTTCAGCCTCCCAAGTGCTGGGATTAGAGGCGCGAGCCACTGCGCCCGGCCTGCAACTGTCCTTTTGTCCTTTGGGGAAATCTTTATCGTTTCCTGTGCAACGTCACCCCATCCATCTTCTTCTTCCCTGTGCAGGGTCACCCCATCTTCTCCTTCCCTGTGCAGGGTCACCCCATCTTCTCCTTCCCTGTGCAGGGTCACCCCATCTTCTCCTTCCCTGTGCAGCGTCACCCCATCTTCTCCTTCCCTGTGCAGGGTCACCCCATCTTCTCCTTCCCTGTGCAGCGTCACCCCATCTTCTCCTTCCCTGTGCAGGGTCACCCCATCTTCTCCTTCCCTGTGCAGGGTCACCCCATCTTCTCCTTCCCTGTGCAGGGTCACTCCATCTTCTCCTTCCCTGTGCAGCGTCACCCCATCTTCACCCAGAGCCTAGGTCCAGCCTCCTTTCACTGCTCTCCACTGTCCATCACTCCACTGGGATTTTCCTTTGTGTGACAACTCGTGCTACAAGCTTTTTGCCACTGTCTTTTTCATAGAAAAATCCATGCTCTTGTTCCTTATTTCATATTTATCTTTCTACTCACATAAGATTATACTAATCATTTCTTGAAGTCAGGCCCTTAACAAAGGAGTAACTAAAATGGCTTTCAGACCCTGGAAATACCAGAGAAGGCTTTTTGCCTTTTGCTTTTTTTTTCTTTATATCAGCCTATCTGTCCTGAAGCAATATAAATGGCCAGCATTGTTCACGTACTCCAGCATTCCATTCACGCTTATAGATTTGATATTCGGAATGAAAATCCCACTTTCCCCCCAGTCACTTGATCTGTAAAAGGTGAGAGGAAACTTCAAAGTGATTGCACTGAGCTTCTGTGGCTTTTACACAGATATTAGAGGAAGCTGATTAAAGGGTGATAAGTACTTTCAAAGTTTCAAATGTGATTTCTATTCTAAGCCCATATTAATAAGTCATTTTAATATACTGAACAAAACTACAGATGTGGCTAGAACAAAGAAACATTTTAGACCAAAGCTCATGTGTTTATCCAAGTGCCAAATCCCTTTGGCTGGACTATTTGTCCTTTACAATGCCTGTGATAAGGACCAGAGTGTTTAGAATAGGACATTTATGTGACGAGTCTTTCACAATTAATTTGAGCTTAGCCACACCAAACATAAACCATAATAGTCTTTCTGGAAAGGAAATGTATAACCATCACAAATACCAGAGTTTTTAAGACAAAATAGTTTAATCAGAGTCAGGGTATCAAAAACACAGAGAGAAAAGTTGAAAAATTCCCCAGGGATTTAAAAATAATTTGTTCATTTGGCCTGCAAAAAAAAAAATGCACTTGTTCTGAAATTCATACATGCCAACATTATGCCTAAAATACAGAAGAAATAGAAGAAATGAATCAAAATCCATTGACTCTGTAAAAATTGAGATGACACTGGCTGGATTGACTGTTAAATATAAGATTTTGGTATTTATCGGAGATGATGGTGAGATTAGGACTAAAACGGGACAATAGAAATATTAAGGGGAAACGTTATATTACCTGAAGTTCTGAAATAAAAACATTTTGGAGAACATTAATCTGGCACAAAATTTTATGCATGTTAATGATAAAATGGCTTTTCAATGTTAACTCACTGGAAAATAAAATATTCTGTTTGTGAATCAGTGGTTAACCGGTGTCATGAGGGAGCTGTTAACCTCTAACAGATAGGCTGCAGGTCATCTGAACGCAAGCAAATCCCATCTAGATCGTGGAGAAAGCAGGGTAGTGGGAGGAATGGCACCATAGAATTAAATGTTAAATGCTTGGAAAACTAAATAAGACAATAATTCTTACAAGCTCCCTTCAGGTGAGAATCCAATTACGATACCATTATTACGAATACATTTTCCTTTTATTAAATGGAAATAATTTTAACGAAGCAGTGCCTTTCATTTTGAGCCTCATTGTGCAGCTTTGTGCAAAGTGGCCTAGGGTGTCAATAAATAGGAACTAAACGTGAGTATGTTCTTGAAGGCCAGTGAGATCATCTAAGTAAAGAAAAAGCAGAATGTTGGAAATGATCATTTTATGATAATGATTAAAATGGTAAGTTTTAGTTATCCACACTCCCTGCGTATTTAAGAAGCCAATTCCTTTCAAGAATTAGGCCTTGAGCCACAACAGAATAAAATATAAAGCTCAGTTTGCTTTTTCTAGTAAATTACAATGGACTAGAATGTAATATAAGCCAATATTTTTAAAAAATCGGTTATGTTGTCTTTCTCCAGACCTGCCAATCAATCACAGAGAAATAGTATGTATTCTTCTCTCTCTGATTCCATTGAGTCTAGATAGTTTTAAAGGCATTTACATTAGATCTTCAGGGCTCCATACAAGTTTAAATAACTTATTTGCTGCCACAAAAAATTAATTTCATAGATATTCTAAGTAAATGTCCATGTTTAAACAGCTTCACATTTTTCTCTTTTTCAATGACTCTAATTCTTGGACAAAACTTATTTCTCTCTACAAATTCATTTATGCATTCATAAAAATTCAAATATAAAGTTAAAGTTTGGGATATTTTAAAATTTTCTATATCTTATAATTCAGGGCAGATGTTATGGAAAGTATGGAAATAAGCACTTTAGCCAACAAATTCTCCAAAGCAGCCATTCTACTATGTGTATTTTCACCGGAGCCTGTGGGGAGTTCCAGATCAGAAAACCCGATTTATCTGTCATTGCTGTTGTCTTGGGAAACCAGGATCTTTTGCAAGTTTAAAACCCAATGAACTTCTTACATTTCCCCAAAGAAATAAGATTGAATTTTATGTAAATATACATCCAATGACATTTAAGCTTACCTCATGTGCCACAAAAATTATAAACTAGGGTCAAACACAGATACTACTTTTTAAAAGGGGATACATATTCAAAATGAGCCAATACTTTTTTCTCAGAAAAATAGCTATTGCAGGAGAATTCTAACAAAAAAGATAAGGTCTTATTTCTTCAAACATTAACATTTAGACTAGGAAGCATCCAAGGACATCTCAGAGACAAGGACGGCTCACCTGAAAGGTCATTCTACTGCCAAGTTTTGGATTACAATTGAATTCAGCTTCTGACCCCAGAAATGAAGATAAATGTTGGACTCTCTGCATGATATTAACTTATATTTTTGAAGGAAGTCTTGTTATTCTTTTAAACTTTGTTCTGTATAGTGCACTGGCTCCTTTAGCATGTATCTTAAATTAGCTTGTTTATAATATTCTTTCTCTTTCCCTCTCTTCCTATTAAAATGAAAACAAAGTACTCTGAAAAATTAGAATGAACTACAGCCTCATTAATGTATATGTGTGTGCATATTGCATCTGTGAATGAAAATTTGTAATGAAAATTTGTAATGAAAATTAATTGAGAATTTAAGATGAATACTCAGTTCATTATTACTTTGGTTTTAGCTTTTTTTCTAGAATCTCCATTTATAGACATAATAATTTTCTTTTTACAGGATACAGTCTGATTTCTACCATTCTCTTGCTCTTAAAAAATTATTCTCTCAAAGGTCAATAATGACATTTTAATTACCAAATATAGTGATGGTTATTTTCATTGATTTCCTTATTATTTTCATTGATTACTTGCAGCATTTGAAACACTTGCCTTCATTCCTTTTTGAAACATGTCTTTCTCTCTTTTCTTTCTTTTTCCTTCCTTCTTTCCTTCCTTCTTTCCTTCCTTCCTTCCTCCCTCCCTCCCTCCCTCTCTTTCTTCCTTCCTTCTTTCTTCTTTCCTTACTGCCTGTCTTTAGCTTACTAAGGGCTTAGAAATTTGAAGCCCAGCAAACCAACAGTGATACCTACATACCAGTTGTGCAACCTTGAGCAACTTGCTACCTAACCTGTCTAATCAGTGTGATGTCAGCTTGTGATGTCAAGATTGAGCTTAAATGCTTAAATGCTTAGCTTAAATGCTTCTGTCAATTGAAAAAAAAAGATATAAAAAATGGTAATAAGTGCAATAAAATCGTGAGTGCTGAAGCCCTAGCCACTCTTGAGAGGTTCTCAAACTAGGTAGATGGTGGGAGGCCTGGACACATCACCACAAACCAGGTTCAGGTATGGATGGGTCTCAGCCCTTTCTCTCTCTTGGACTCAGTGGCTGATTTTCCAAATAGATATCATCTTGTGAAGGTGTTGCTACCACTGCAGATGCAGAAATAGCCATGAACTAGGGCCGAGCACAGTGGCTTATGCTTGTAATCCCAGCACTTTGGGAGGCCGAGGCAGGGGGATCACTTGAGGCCAGGAGTTCGAGAGCAGCCTGGCCAACATGGTGAAATCTCATCTCTACTAAAAATACAAAAATTAGCCAGGTGTAGTGGTAGGCACCTGCACTCCTAGCTACTCCGGAAGCTGAGACAGGAGAATCACTTGACCCTGGGAGGTGGAGGTTGCAGTTTGCCAGGATTGTGCCACTGCACTCCAGTCTGGGTGACAGAGCCTCCATCTCAAAAGCAAACCAAAAAGAACCATGAAATCAGTTTTCTCATCTCTTCATGCTGGGGACTTGAGAGCTCTCTTTCCCTCTTCCTTGCTCTGCATGTGGAATGTTGAGAAATCTTGCCCTTCTAGCTGCCCTGTGTGCCCCTCCGTAATTCTCCCGCCACCACTCTCACCACAGGGCTCACTCTCTTTTGCCACAACTATTGTGGTATCTTCCATATGTTCCCTTTCCCTCTAATCTTTCCAGTCTTGAACCCAACCTCTCTGTGGCTGCCAGGTGTCAAGAAAGAAAACTCCATTTAGGTTGTTCCCCTACAAGTCCCACCCCCACCTGCCACCATCGGCACTGCTCTAGTGATGACTTCTGCCAGCATACCACCATTTTTCTTGTTTTGTTTTTGTTTTTTTTTTTTTTTTTTGAGACAGTCTCACTCTGTCGCTAGACTGGAGTGCAGTGGCGCGATCTCGGCTCACTACAACTTCTGCCTCCCGGGTTCAGGCAATTCTCCTGCCTCAGCCTCCTGAGTGGCTGGGACTACAGGTGTGCACCACTAAGCCCAGATAATTTTTGTATTTTTAGTAGAGACAGGGTTTCACCATGTTGGCCAGGATGGTCTCGGTCTCTTGACTTCGTGATCCGCCTGCCTCGGCCTCCCAAAGTGCTGAGATTACATGCGTGAGCCAGCACGCCCAGCCGCATACCACCTTCCTATGCTATGACCCCCACCTGTTTTAGCATCTTATCTACTTAGTCACTCATTGATTTCATTTAATATCATATATATATGTACTGAGGGCCCATAGCATTGTCTATAGTTATAGTAGTGACACACCTGAGCTCCCACTTCCATCTCACTTACATTACACAAAGGAGGGGTTAATGACAAACAGCTAAAAGAATAACAAAACAGGGTGATGCAATAGAGGACGAATGAGGAGAGAAGGATCCATTTCAGATAGTTAGCCAGGGATGGCCTTTCTCCAGGGCAGACATTTGAGCTAAGATCTGAATGTAAACAGGAAGCCGACCAGGCTAAGTTTCAGCAGAGGCTTCCGGGCAGAAGGGAGGCAGAAACAAAACCCCAGTGCAAGGCAACAGCAACACACTATACACGCTCAGGCCAAAACTGGATTCCTGGCTGATGCATGACTCTTGCTTTGCAATTTGTCTACATTAATGCTATTGTTCATGATGGTTTCTCTACTCTAACCCTTTTTGTTAAAATCCATTCGTCAAGTCCTAATTCGAATGCAACCCTGAAGTTTCCTTTTTTCATCAAAATTACATGCATTCTTCCTCTCCATTAAGACTTGTCTCATTCTTGGAGTTTTATATTCTGTCACTATGTACTTATCTGTGTACTCAGCTCATGCCCCTAGCAAAGTGTGTGTTACCAGAGGACAAGATTTAAAATAAATTATTGGTTTTTGTTCTGTCTGGAGTCTGATACAATGTTTTAAGCACAAGAATTTTTCAAAAAGTATTTATTGAATTTGAGAAAATGCACATTTATTTAAACATCAGACTACAGTTTGCTAACATTTTGTCTGCATTGATCATGGCTTCCAATTACCCTCTAGAAAATGTCCACAGTGCCTCACAAGGATGCAGGGCTTTTGTGATTTGGCATCCACCTTCACGTTGCAGCTTCAAACTTGTTTACGCTGGGCTTTATTTCCCTGTTATCCAGCTATGTTTAGCTGTTTTTATTTCTCATAATGGAGCATGCTATCTGTCTGTATTCACCTTTGCACATGCCATTGAGTCAGCTTGGACTCACCGTCCACTCCCAGCCACCACACCTCCACCTTCACCATTGCTCCCGCCTGGATGGTAGCCTAGGACTTCCTATGCCAGCACCAGACCCCCCTAGAAAGCATTTCTTTTCTTGTCTCTGCCCACATGTGGATTAGCAGCCCACCTTATGTATTTCCTAAAGCCTCATATTTATCCCTATCCCAACATTGAAGAAAGTGTGGTGATATATTCATTTATTTACTTCTCCTAAGGCACCACAAGCTTCTTGAGGTAGGAAGTTAACTAAGTTCTCCCTCTCATTCCCAGTGATAGCACGGTTCCCAGCATATAGTGAGTGTTTAATAAGTATCTTTGAAAGAATGAATGAGCTGATCAATCATGAATTCCGCAAGAGCATCTTCTATATTTTCCAGGCAGTTAAACATCAGACTACAGTTTGCTAACATTTTGTCTGCATTGGAAACTGCCTGGAAAAGTGCTTGATTAATCACGAATTCCTCAAGAGCATCTTCTATAGGCCACTGCATCCTTGCTGCCTGGAACAGTGCTTGATTAACCATGAAGTCCTCAAGAGCATCTTCTACAGGCCACTGCATCCTTGCTGCCTGGAACAGTGCTTGATTAATCATGAATTCCTCAAGAGCATCTTCTATAGGCCACTGCATCCTTGCTGCCTGGAACAGTGCTTGATTAACCATGAATTCCTCAAGAGCATCTTCTATAGGCCACTGAGTCCTCGCTGCCTGGAAAAGTGCTTGATTAATCATGAATTCCTCAAGAGCATCTTCTATAGGCCACTGCATCCTTGCTGCCTGGAACAGTGCTTGATTAATCATGAATTCCTCAAGAGCATCTTCTATAGGCCACTGCATCCTTGCTGCCTGGAACAGTGCTTGATTAACCATGAATTCCTCAAGAGCATCTTCTATAGGCCACTGAGTCCTCGCTGCCTGGAAAAGTGCTTGATTAATCATGAATTCCTCAAGAGCATCTTCTATAGGCCACTGCATCCTTGCTGCCTGGAAAAGTGCTTGATTAACCATGAATTCCTCAAGAGCATCTTCTATAGGCCACTGAGTCCTCGCTGCCTGGAAAAGTGCTTGATTAATCATGAATTCCTCAAGAGCATCTTCTATAGGCCACTGTGTCCTCGCTGCACGGAACAGTGCTTGATTAATCATGAATTCCTCAAGGGCATCTTCTATAGGCCACTGTGTCCTCGCTGCCTGCAAAAGTGCTTGATTAATCATGAATTCCTCAAGAGCATCTTTTATAGGCCACTGCATCCTCGCTGCCTGGAACAGTGCTTGGGTATATGGTCAGCACTCAATAAACATTTGTTAAATAGAGGAATAAAATATTACAATTATGACTGTCTATTTTCCTCTCTTTTTTCACACTTGTGCTGTGTATTTAAGGGGACTGACTAGGCTGAGGTGAATAGACTACAGTGCCTTCTCTCCAGGAACTCAGGATCTTGTTGAGACACAAAATACTTTAAATATGACAAGCCGATAATATCAACTGTTTATAGATAACTCATAACTCTAATAGACTTGAAAACTACATAGTGGAAACAGCATAGAACATGAATTGAAACAAAACTGGATTTATTTATGATATGATTGTCTAATTACATTTTACGTTTCTCACCTTTGGTGTCAGCCAGTGTAACTGAGGATATTAACATATTTTGGATTTGGAGGACGATGTGCCTCGAAATATGCTAAGGCACTTTGGTATCTATTCTGTAGTCATCGGGGCAACAATAAAATATTAAATATTCTTTCCAAAATTCAAATGTTTGTATTCGTAACATTTATTCCTGATGCTGTATATAAAGTATAATGCTAATTAAACTCAGTCCCTGCTCTCCAGGGAGCATTTGTGCTTTGGGTTATAATTGGAATAGTCTCTATTTCTTATGAACTATGTGGATTTATCCAGTGAAACTACCTTCAGAAATTATATAAGGCTGTGAGGATGCAGGACTCCCTGTAGCACCAGTATCATTTCTTCCTTAAACACGAATTATCATTTAAATTTACTTCTTAAACAATGCTTTTCATGAGTGAAAAACGGCATATGTCATATGGATAAAGAGTCACCAAATGACATCGGTGTATCCAAACCATTTAGGAAAGATAACTTGAAAGTACTGGATTAAGTCTAACGCCTGAAGAGGAGGTGGATGGTTTACATAGTCCTTGACACTGGAAACATGTCTCAATGACATTATATGTTTTCTCTCTTTAGTTTTCACTTCATTTTGATTCATCACTTCATGTGAATTAAACAACGGGAGCAGGTGGTATGGAAGTCCTGATTTAACCACATTCTTCTCTATGACATATCTTAAGTTTCATGAGTTTCATGTGTAAACTCTCTTTGGCAGACCCTCTGGATACTTCGTGAGGGCAAAAACACATCTTACTCGGGTAAAATGTTCAGAGTGTTCCTCGAATCTGAATAATAAAATGGCATGGAGATGAAGTACATTAACGATGCTTGGCAGTACAACAGTCAGAGTGTTTTCAAGGTATTCCTCCTTTAAAAGTAAGAACGTTAAGCGGAAAAGAAAATCACATGTAAATATGCGTACTCCATGTGCTGGCAGGTGTGAACTCGTGAGTGGTGAAAAGGCGGGCTTTGTGTAACCAACACATGTGGGTGATGTGGCAGATCTTGTGGAATGAGCTCAGGGCTGGGGCTGGCAGGGAGGAGCAGCAGTAGGTCTGACTTGGCGCCATCACCGAGGAACACGCCCTTGCTCCAGGGCGTCTGTCAGAGCTCCTCAGTGGAGGCAGCACGATTGTCCTTGGTGTCTGCCTCCTGGATCGCACTGCGGGTCACAGGCGATCTCCTCTGGCAACAGCTGCTTGTCCTCCCCTGAGCTCCAGGTATCTCCTGTGAGATACTTGCCTGTCGTGCAGCCCAGTTTTCTCCTGGCTCTGATCTTACTGTGCACACTGTTTTCCGCTGTCCTTGAGAAAAAAGATGGATTGAATCCTCTTCCTGGTGGCAACACTTGTGACAAGAATTTCACCACGTACTTCGGGGGCTCTTGCCCAGCACCTTTTCTACTCTAGCAAGTGGTGGGACTGTCTTATGAGAAAAGAACTATGTTATTCATCTTGTTAGGTGGGTAGAATATGTCTTGGAAGTACAATCAATACCTGCAATATTCTTAATTTTGTCAAAATCCCCAAGGCTTGACACTACAAGGTATAGAAATCTAGCTTGGCACAGGCCGGGCGCGGCAGCTCACACCTGTAATCCCAGCACTTTGGGAGGCCGAGGCGGGAGGATCATGAGGCCAGGAGATCAAGACCATCCTGGCTAACACGGCGAAACCCCATCTCTACTAAAAATACAAAAAATTAGCCAGGCATGGTGGCGGGCACCTGTAGTCCCAGCTACTCAGGAGGTTGAGGCAGGAGAATGGCGTGAACCCAGGAGGTGGAGCTTGCAGTGAGCTGAGATGGCGCCACTGCACTCCAGCCTGGGCGACAGAGCAAGACTCTGTCTCAAAAAAAAAAAAAAGAAAAGAAAAAGAAAAAAGAAATCTAGCTTGGCACCAAAGAACTAATTTCTAAACATTACTTTGCCGTATATAAAAATTGGGCACAATTACAGTACTCTTCAATATTTTATGTGAGGATGAGCCATTTACATATAAATGACTTAGCATAATGCTTTATATGACTAATGTAGGCCAATACATGTAGTTACTATGATTGTTGTAAAATATTATATAACGATTAACAATAGAAATTCCAGGCAAATGGACATCAGGTGGGACCTATACGTAGTGTCACCCTCTGAGATTAGAGAGTCCAAAAGTAGAGAAACTTTGCACTGTGTGCTCCTCAGGACAGATCTGTGGTCCCAGCACAATTATTAGTTAATAGCACATCCTTTGACTCTCAAGTCTCAAAGTTTAGATGATAAATTTAAAGTTTTCTCTCCTCCTGGAGGACAGAATTGAGGAGTGTGGCACTAAGAGAAAGTGTCCAGGAAATCTGATAACAAAGACAATATCTAGTTATCCTCAGGGATATTCAAGCCAAAGCAAACTGGGCTGCTGTTTCCATCAGCAAAGTGATTACAAATGAGCCTGTGATCCTTTCAGAGGTCTGGATGTCCCGCACAGCATGTGTGTATGTAGGAAATTGCCCTAAGGAACCGTGATGGGGTTTGGAACAGGACTTTAGGTCCACACCCTAGAGAAAGACCGGGCCACAAAAGCAAGGCACAGGCAGGTTTCATAAGGGCAAGAGCTCTAGGAATCCATCAGGTCAGAGACAAAGCACAGAACACCCAGAAGGTATTTAATTTAAGTGTGTTAACTCCTTCCATTCTCTAACCTGGAATTCGGCGTCAGTCTTCATTTCCAGTCCTGTTTCTGTTCCGTACATCGATGTCACCTTGCCCAGGCATTTTACTTCATCAAAACCAAGGCTCCTGGTTTTTAAAATAGGAACAAGAATACCTGCCTCACTGGGTGATTGTGCAGATAAGATGAAAAAAGACAATATGCACACAGACTCTCAGGGGCCTTAGCAAATAGGAAGAACTCATTAATGTTACTATTATTCTGGTGATTATGAAAACTGTAATTTGAAATGGAGTTTCATTTCAGGAGCAAAGCTAAAGTCCAGCTCCCCTCAGTGGGATTCAAGTCTGTCAGTCATTTTCTTGGTTCTAAGCCACCTAATCTGGAGCATTTTAAATTGCTCATGCTAATTTGAGATATGTAAGGTGGGGTGAAGCTTGTGCAGAGAGAAAAAGATGCTTGAGGTATGGGTCAAAAAGAGATGTAGAAGGTAGAAAATACTACTCTATTTTTTTTTTTTTAATTTATTTTTTTTTTATTATACTTTAGGGTTTTAGGGTACATGGATACATATGCAGGTTTGTTACATATGTATCCATGTGCCATGTTGATTTCCTGCACCCATTAACTCATCATTTAGCATTAGGTGTATCTCCTAATGCTGTCCCTCCCCCCTCCCCCCACCCCACAACAGTCTCAGGAGCGTGATGTTCCCCTTCCTGTGTCCATGAGTTCTCATTGTTCAATTCCCACCTATGAGTGAGAACATGCGGTGTTTGGTTTTTTGTCCTTGCGATAGTTTACTGAGAATGATGTTTTCCAGTTTCATCCATGTCCCTACAAAGGACACGAACTCATCATTTTTTATGGCTGCATAGTATTCCATGGTGTATATGTGCCACATTTTCTTAATCCAGTCTATCGTTGTTGGACATTTCGGTTGGTTCCAACTCTTTGCTATTGTGAATAGTGCCGCAATAAACATACGTGTGCATGTGTCTTTATAGCAGCATGATTTATAGTCCTTTGGGTATATACCCAGTAATGGGATGGCTGGGTCAAATGGTATTTCTAGTTCTAGATCCCTGAGGAATTGCCACACTGACTTCCACAATGGTTGAACTAGTTTACAGTCCCACCAACAGTGTAAAAGTGTTCCTATTTCTCCACATCCTCTCCAGCACCTGTTGTTTCCTGATTTTTTAATGATGGCCATTCTAACTGGTGTGAGATGGTATCTCACTGTGGTTTTGATTTGCATTTCTCTGATGGCCAGTGATGAGGAGCATTTCTTCATGTGTTTTTTGGCTGCATAAATGTCTTCTTTTGAGAAGTGTCTGTTCATGTCCTCTGCCCACTTTTTGATGGGGTTGTTTCTTTTTTTCTTGTAAATTTGTTTGAGTTCATTGTAGATTCTGGATATTAGCCCTTTGTCAGATGAGTAGGTTGCAAAAATTTTCTCCCATTGTGTAGGTTGCCTGTTCACTCTGATGATAGTTTCTTTTGCTGTGCAGAAGCTCTTTAGTTTAATGAGATCCCATTTGTCGATTTTGGCTTTTGTTGCCATTGCTTTTGGTGTTTTAGACATGAAGTCCTTGCCCACGCCTATGTCCTGAATGGTATTGCCTAGGTTTTCTTGTAGGATTTTAATGGTTTTAGGTCTAACATATAAGTCTTTAATCCATCTTGAATTAATTTTTGTATAAGGTGTAAGGAAGGGATCCAGTTGCAGCTTTCTACATATGGCTAGCCAGTTTTCCCAGCACCATTTATTAAATAGGGAATCCTTTCCCCATTTCTTGTTTTTGTCAGGTTTGTCAAAGATCAGATAGTTGTAGCTATGCGGCATCATTTCTGAGGGCTCTGTTCTGTTCCATTGATCTATGTCTCTGTTGTGGTACCAGTACCATGCTGTTTTGGTTACTGTAGCCTTGTAGTATAGTTTAAAGTCAGGTAGTGTGATGCCTCCAGCTTTGTTCTTTTGGCTTAGGATTGACTTGGCGATGCGGGCTCTTTTTTGGTTCCATATGAACTTTAAAGTAGTTTTTTCCAATTCTGTGAAGAAAGTCATTGGTAGCTTGATGGGGATGGCATTGAATCTATAAATTACCTTGGGCAGTATGGCCATTTTCACGATATTGATTCTTCCAACCCATGAGCATGGAATGTTCTTCCATTTGTTTGTATCCTCTTTTATTTCATTGAGCAGTGGTTTGTAGTTCTCCTTGAAGAGGTCCTTCACATCCCTTGTAAGTTGGATTCCTAGGTATTTTATTCTTTTTGAAGCAATTGTGAATGGGAGTTCACTCATGATTTGGCTCTCTGTTTGTCTGTTATTGGTGTACAAGAATGCTTGTGATTTTTGTACATTAATTTTGTATCCTGAGACTTTGCTGAAGTTGCTAATCAGCTTAAGGAGATTTTGGGCTGAGACAATGGGGTTTTCTAGATATACAGTCATGTCATCTGCAAACAGGGACAATTTGACTTCCTCTTTTCCTAATTGAATACCCTTTATTTCCTTCTCCTGCCTGATTGCTCTGGCCAGAACTTCCAGCACTATGTTGAATAGGAGTGGTGAGAGAGGGCATCCCTGTCTTGTGCCAGTTTTCAGAGGGAATGCTTCCAGTTTTTGCCCATTCAGTATGATATTGGCTGTGGGTTTGTCGTAGATAGCTCTTATTATTTTGAGATACGTCCCATCAATACCTAATTTACTGAGAGTTTTTAGCATGAAGGGTTGTTGAATTTTGTCAAAGGCCTTTTCTGCATCTATTGAGATAATCATGTGGTTTTTGTCTTTGGTTCTGTTTATATGCTGGATTACATTTATTGATTTGCGTATGTTGAACCAGCCTTGCATCCCAGGGATGAAGCCCACTTGATCATGGTGGATAAGCTTTTTGATGTGCTGCTGGATTCGGTTTGCCAGTATTTTATTGAGGATTTTTTCATCAATGTTCATCAAGGATATTGGTCTGAAATTAATACTCTTAATCACTCTGACACATGCCCTTGATAGCATTTGTCTTCTAGGGAATCTGGTCTATTCACAGGATATGTGTGTTACACTAAATTACCAGGTTTGCAAGAAAGCTGAGAGATAAAGAAGGGCATATTTAAACATTCTAGAATCGCTATTTTGTTTCCCAGAAGCATAATCTATGTGACAAATTTATCTATTTTAGTAATGTGACTAATTTAGCTAGTAAGTTCACTTAATGAAATTAATAGTATCATCTTGAGTTTTAGAACAAACTTTTTCACTTCCTAGAGAAGGTACAAATAATACGAATCTGGAAAGAATATATTCCTGATACAAAATTTACTCCGGTACATGTACTGACTTCACAGATTAAATTCTTGCCATTAAGAAGTTTAGTTGAATCTCATTTTCCTCTGTGATGGTCAAGCTGGTGATAAGTCAACAATAAAATAGAATGGAGCAGTCATGGTTGACTGGTAGCCAACAGACTCATAAAACATCCATTAGTTTTTGCCTATTGCCTGGAAAATCGAGTGAGATCTTTAAAGCCATGGTTCCAAAGGCTTAAATAAAGACACAAGGAGAGAATTAATTATCTTTAGAGTTAAGTACTTCGCAAATACACGGTAACATTCAGTGTTGCTTTGGATCAATCAGTGTAGTTTTGGATCAATCAGGGAAGTCATACAACACCACTTTGAGACAGGCCAGTTACTCCATTCTTTTTCTTGTTAACAGTAAATTCCTTCAAGACTACATATTTAAGCTTCATACTAAATGTAAAAATCTTTGAACCCAAATTTGAATTTGGAGCAGAATTGGTTTAACAGTCCTTACCAATGATCAAAATAGAGCTATTTGGTCAATAAAATCCAGTATTAACCAAACACTCATGGCTATTGTTGTCTGTGCCCAGCTCACTCCCCCATTTCTGGGTATTGCCTTGCATTTCCTTAGTGTATTTACATGTTACAATAACAGGAGTTGTTTTTAAATGATGACCTTATCTCTCTGGCCACAAGCAATTTGCCCAGGGATGGATACCTGATTCAAATTAGTTCTTTCCATAAAAATGTTACATTGGAGCCAAGAAAGATTTTATTGAGTGTCTTTCCAGAAGACTGAACAAGAACATGTTAACTTGGAATGATTGCAGCCATGCTTCCAGCCATGTGAACCAAGAAAAAGATTCCTCCAAGCTTGGGCACACACAAGAAAACAGATGTAAGATGACGATACAGCCTCCTTCTTATGTCTCTGCTGTGTTCACTTTATTCCACATACTCTGTGGCTTCCCTTCCCTTCATTTTTCATGTAAAGCTCATGTAATCTTCTATTGAATGTTCTTTACTTAAAGTAGTTGGACTGGGTTCATGTTTCTTGCAACCAGAAGAGTCCTAATCACTAATGCATGCTGTGATTATGTTGAGTACTTGGAAAAAATCATTACAAACATTTGCCTTTGACAAAGACTTTAACGATCTTTTACCTCTATTTCTAAGGGATATTAAGTGAAAAAAGATGGTGTATCATTAAATAGGATTAAAAAAATCTGAGTTGAAGAAATCTAAACCTTTTTTTTTTTGCTCTACTTAGTGCTTTAAAATGCCTGTGTATTGTAAATTTCTAAGAGCTCAGTGTATTGTATAGCATTTTGCACCTTTATGTAGAACCATTTTTCTGAGGAACATCTTCAGAATAATATTTCATGAAGAATCCTGTGGAATATGCTGATTTATCCCAACTGCCTAAAAAGGAAATGAAGGCCATTTAGTTTTGTTTCCCCTAACCCACCTCATAGAGGAGAACCTGGACTAAAATCTAGATTTCCAGGTTCCCTTTCTCGTTGCTCTCCGTTCACCGTATGTTGACTTTGATCATATCCAACAGGCATGGGAAAGTGATACGGTTTTCCTGTGTCCCCACCAGAACCTCAGCTTGCATTGTAGTTCCCATAATCCCCACATGGTGTTGGGGAACTCGGTGGGAAGTCATTGAATCATGGGGGTGGTTCCACTCGTGCTGTTCTCGTGACAGGTCATTGAATCATGCGGGTGGTTCCACTCGTGCTGTTCTCGTGACAGGTCACTGAATCATGCGGGTGGTTCCACTCGTGCTGTTCTCGTGATAGTGAGTGAGTTCTCACAAGACCTGGTGGTTTATAAAGGCTTTTCCCCCTTTGCTCGGCACTTCTTCTTGCTGCTGCCCTGTGAAGAAGGATGTGTTTGCTTCCCCTTTTGCCATGATTGTAAGTTTCCTGCATCCTCCCCAGGCCGGCTGAACTTTGAGCCAATTAAACCTCTTTTCTTTATAAATTACCCAGTCTTTGGTATGCTATTATTAGCAGTGTGAGAATGGAGTAATACAGAAAGTAAGCCATATAGAAATGGCTTTCAGTACACACACACCCCTGTACATATTGCAGTGACTTTCCATACACAGGAACCGTCCCTGGGAGTCTCTGCAGGGACAGCCAGTGAGAGGAGCAGAGTGAAGACTCAGGGGGCAGCATGTCCAGGTTATAATGCTTGTTTGGCTTTCTTTTATTTTTTTAAATTTATTTATTTTTTTTAACTAATTTATTTATTTTTGAGATGGAGTCCGGCCTTGGCTTTCTTTTAGTGTGTAACCCTACACAGGGATGTGACCTGGCTTGCCTTGGTGTCCTCATAATTCTGAATTAAGTGCCCTTATTCACACATGGCAAACATCAGAGCCAGAATCTCAAACAAATTCTGTGCCGTTTTGAAAGCAAGTAGCCTGTTGGTAAATATTTGATGAAGATCCAATGTCTCTACTATGAGCTCACTAGTGTCCTAACTACTCCTGATTAATAAAATGAGGGGAGAGGAAGGGATTTTCCAGGTAATATCCAACCCCGAGTTTACTTTTCATCTAAAATCTTTATAAAGAATCAAAGGAACAATTTTGTAGATCGTAGAGTAGTTTAAAAAATAGAAAGAAAAATATATCCTAAACATGGTTAAAGGCGATAATTTTAAAAGGCATGCCATCAGAACAGTCAATGTGAGAACACAGACAGTAAAACACTGCCTTCATGCTTCCCCACACTCTCAACAGAGCAGCCTATCATATTAGTCATCGTCAATGTTGAATTTATTTTGCACAACACTTTGCATAAATCTATGACTCGTAGTGGTCAAGCTGTGTCTGAATCCAAGCGGAAGCATGGAGGTCATCAGAGATTGTATGTTCTCCGAGAGCAGTGACTGTGCTGTACACACGGTGCGATTCCCACGATCCTCACAGTGGAATCGGCCAGTGGGCTTCTGAGGGCTACTAGTGCCACATAATATTTACAAGTATTTAGAGGATTAGAAAAATGACTTGGTGTCAAAAGAAGTCTCAGAAACAATGGGTGTATCAATTGGAGCAGAAGTCCTCACACATTTGCACTGTTATGCCTGTTATATGTTGTATCCTATGTACAAGCACTGCTGTAAGAGGGTGAAGAGATCTGAGGCACCTTCGTCCTTCGGGTGCCTTAGCAGGGTTGTGAGACTAGACAGACATGAGCAGCCTCATTTATATAGCCCAGAATGCTGAACCAATTGTTCTGTGTGAGTGCCAGCATGTGGAAAAGGCTGGGGAAGCATTGAGTGAGGTTTTTTGGTTACTGGAAATAAACACTGTCCCTTGATAAACTGATTTTTTAAAAAGTGAACTCATAGCTGATAGTTCCAACAAACCTACACAGGGCTGGTGCCATTTTCAAAGGGCATTAGGATTCTTTTAAAAGGGATAGAGTCCAGTTGGTCGTAAGTATCCATATGGGTACTACTTTGATTAAACAAAGTTAAATAGGATTTTAGGATATTGTCTGTAATTCTTTTCTTCTGTTTTGATTTGATTAGGCTTGTTTATTTTACTTAATTCTCAGAACTTTTAATCTGCATTATAAGCCATACAAGAAACATATGTGAATTTCCTATATATGATCAAAAACAATGGCTACTTGACCACTGAGACTTTGTTCACAATTCAATTCTAGGAACTAATGTGCTATGAAGCATATTTTTGGTAAACTTGCTTCATAATTAAATTTTCTGAAAAGATTTGCTCTTACACATTTCAAATGTGTCTAAATAAAATAAAAATCAGAGAGATGTAAAAGAACCAAGATAATTTTGACAAGCAGTTGTAGATTATCAAGACTTTAGCTGGTAGTTAATTCAACTTCACTTTTGTATTAGTTTAGTTTTTTAAAAAAATGGGTGAGAAATTGGAGTGAAAATGAAGAGAAATGAAACTGTAGGTGTCTGCTCTGAGCACCTAATGGTGGGTGCTCAGCAAATCAAATAGTTTCCATCCTTTGATTATGTAAATGATTACTGAACTCAGAGTCCGCCTGAAACAACCTACTGCTTTCCACATACATGCAAAATAGTAAGCGAATACTGGTGAGGTGACAACTAACACTGGCTTACGGCCCTCCCTGATTTCCCTACCTGCACCTGTGTGACGGTTAGCACTGTTCTCCAAGTCGTTCAACTCGGCGGCTGCTTCTGGGATATGCTTACTCCCCAAAATCAGTCCAAAATCTAGTTCTGTGTTCATTCCACCACCAGTGACACCTTACGTGTGTCCAATTTATCCTATTCCCACGTACCAGCCTAGTTCCAGTCATCATTATCTGTCCTGCCCTTGTGTGGTGGTTCATTCACTAGTCTCTCATTGTGTCTCATCTTCTGTTAAAGTAAGCTCCAGACAGGAGTCAAAAAAAAAAAAAAAAAAAAAGCAAATAATAGGTTTAAACATTTTCTTATTGTAAAGCTTTCAATCCTATTCCAATAAGATTTTTAAAAATTAGGGGCCGGGTGCAGTGGCTCAGGGCGGGGCGTGGTGGCTCAGGCCTGTAATCTCAGCACTTTGGGAGGCCAAGGTAGGCAGATCACTAGAGGTCAGGCCGAGGTGGGCAGATCACTACAGGTCAGGAGATCGAGACCATCCTGGCTAACATGGTGAAACCCCGTCTCTACTAAAAAATAGAAAAAAAATTAGCCAGGCACGGTGGCTCACGCCTGTAATCCCAGCACTTTGGGAGGCCAAGGCAGGTGGATCACGAGGTCAGGAGTTCGAGATCAGCCTGGCCAAGATGGTGAACACTGTCTCTACTAAAAATACAAAAATTAGCCGGGGGTGGCGGTGGTGCCTGTAGTCCCAGCTACATGGGAGGCTGAGGTAGGAGAATCTCTTGAACCCGGGAGGCGGAGGTTGCAGTGAGTCGAGGTCACACCACTGCACTCCAGCCTGGGTGACAGAGCGAGACTCCGTCTCAAAAAAAAAAAAAAAATTAGAATCTTGACTTCTTCCCATGACTTGCAATGCCTTCTGTTCCTTGCTGTATCTCTCTAGCCTCCACCTATTGTCCTCTTCCCAGGACCTGTTCCAGGCCCCTCTCCTTGCTTTTGGAGGTTTGCAGGCAACCCTTGTCATTCCTTAGCTCGCAGACGAGTCACCCTCACCTCTGTCATGCTCACGTGGTGCTCTCCTGTGTGCCTTGCTCTGTGTCCAGGTCTCCCTTTTTTCAGAAAGATACAAATTATATTGAATTAGGGTCCATCGTAACGACCCCATCTTAACTATTTCTTCTGCAATCACCCTGTTTTTAAATAAGATCCCATTCTTCTGGGGTTAGGGCTTTAACATAGAATTTTTTTCAGGAACAGAGTTTAACCCATGGCATTTGCTATATGTTTGGCATTTGCTAAGGGGACTTGGGAGAAGCTCATTTAATGCCTGCATCAGCCCCATGACAGGTGTCATTATTTCCACTTTAGAATGGAGAAAATAGAGACTTCCGTAAGTTATGTAAATCACCCAGAGTTACACAAGTGGCCAATGCCAGATCCAAGAGTCAAACCAGATGTCACTGACTTCAAACCCAAGCTCTTAGAATGACATTTTGAAACTTCTAAATAAAATATTATTTTGAAGCAAGTTTCATCATGACATGCCTGAAAGTAGCAACACTTACTCTCAAAAAGTTATTATTTAAGCTGTAGTACAATAGGGAATCATAAACCAAAATGAGAAAAAAGAGGAGGAGAGAGTAAGCCCGGGCTGGAGAGATGGCGTGTACCTATTTAAAAACAATTTCTATGTATTCCTCACGGTGTTTTCTATGGTTTCTCTGCTGCATAGGGTAGTAAATGGAAAGTAATATCCAGATTTGGTTTTCGTAAGTCATAAATCAAAACAAGCCCATCAAACAGAGACACAGGCTTACAAATGATCAGGCCATGTAACTCCTCACCTCAATCCCACTGGCTCTTCTGTCATGTCATTTTTCAAATCTGGACCTGATAATTTATTCCTCTGGAATCACGTTTCAGGTATGGGAATATACATAACATTACATCTCATTATAAAGGCCTTTCAAGGCTTTAACATCTATTACAATGATGTAATCTTCAAATCTTACAAACATGTATAACTTCGATATGATCATATTATATATGTATGCATACATGGATTTGATTTTGGTGGGTCAGAAGTTTGCTAGCAATATCTTGATCTCTATTATATTTACTTTTCCAATATGTTTTACTCGTCTTATAGTTTTTAAGAATCCAAATTGGTAACCTAACTTGAGAATGTTCCCACAACATCATGGCTTAGAAAAAAACAGCCTATGTTAAAAGCTACTGAAAACAGGCTGGACGTGGTGACTCATGCCTATAATCCCAGCACTTTGGGAGGCTGAGGTGGGCAAATCACTTGAGGCCAGGAGTTCGAGACCAGCCTGGCCAAGATGGTGAAACCCTGTCTCTATTAAAAATACAAAAATTAGCCAGGTGTGGTGGCATGCCCCTGTAGTCCCAGGTATTCAAGATGTTGGAGGGGGAGAATCTCTTGAACCTGGGAGGCAGAGGTTGCAGTGAGCCGAGATTGCACCACTGCGTTCCAACCTGGGTGACAGAGTGAGACCTTGTCTCCAAAAAGTAAAAAGTAAATAAAAAATAAAAACTACTGAAAACAAGAAAACTTAACTACTTGCTCCAAGAAATAGTTGCTCTTCAGAAATAAGACTGAGCCCATCAAAATAGCTCACTTATCAAGACTAATGGCTTCAGAAGTAAGACTGAACCCATCAAAACAGCTCACTTATCAAAACTAATGGCTTGCTCTTCACAGCTCACTTCAAGGTCCTCTCTTTGCTATACCCACCGTCTAAAGCTATTATTTCACTATCTCTGTCCATCCCAGAAATATTTTGAGCCTTTTAAGAACCACCTTAAAAATCACACATCCCAGACCCTGGGACAATATATTAATAAATATCTTTTCCTGACATCCCTCTTCAGGTAAACAGTACTAATATATTATGTCAACGTAGTGTTCGCTTTTACTTCAGTCAGTGTAAGGAACTTAGCTTTTCTTGTAATAAATTTTTCTGGTGGTATTTGGAAGAGTCGGTGGTCAGCAGATGAGCATGCAGCGTCTGGACATACGTCTACTTCTGTTTGTAATAACGATGGTGGTAGCAACAGTAGCTGTGGTAGTAGCAGACGTGGAATTAGAAGCCACTTTGACAATAGCAAGTATTTCACATGCTTTCCTGTTAAATTAGGAGTATGAGACTCACATGATTCACACAATTAAAAAAATACTGACTCATATATGTTTTCAGATTCTCAAAATATAATACATTGAAAGAATTTTCTTCTGGACTCACAAGAAACTGTTACTATTAAAATACTAAACATGCCTGTGGATTCTTATTTTTTTTTTTTGAGACGGAGTCTCGCTCTGTCGCCCAGGCTGGAGTGCAGTGGTGCGATCTTGGCTCAGTGCAAACTCTGTCTCCAGGGTTCACGCCATTCTCCTGCCTCAGCCTCCCGAGTAGCTGAGACTACAGGCACCCACCACCATGCCCAGCTAATTTTTTGTATTTTTAGTAGGAGCAGGGTTTCACCGTTTTAGCTAGGATGGTCTCGAGCTTCTGACCTCGTGATCTGCCCACTTCGGCCTCCCAAAGTGCTGGGATTGCAGGCGTGAGCCACTGCGCCCGGCCTGCATGTGGATTCTTAAGGTATACAGAGCTTATGTTATTCTTTCAAAATAACATATAATAGTATATAATAATAATAATGTAAGAATAATGTTTACATTATTCTTCTATTTTCTGGGATTTTTAGTGCTGGGTACTGCAGCTCACACCTGTAATCCCAGTACTTTGAAAGGCTGAGGCAGGAGGACTGCATGAGTCCAAGAATTCAAGACCAGCCTGAGCCACACAGTAAGACCTCATGTCTACAAAAAATTAAAAACTAGCCATGCATGGTGGCACATGCCTGTAGTCCCAGCTACTCAGGAGGCTGAGGCAGGACGATTGCTTGAGCCCAGGAGTTTGAGGCTGCAGTGAGCTATGATTGTGCCACTGCACTTCAGTCTGGCTGACAGAGTGAGACTCTGTCTTTAAGAAAAAGATTTTTAGAGAAAAAATTGATGAGGTAGTGAAATTGTGGAAACTCAAAAGAAGAATTAAAGTTCACTTAGCTACTATGTCAATTAAATGCTCCATATTTCAAAGCTCACGCTTATTATTCTATGCCAGATTGTCCTTTAATACAACTTCGAAGCAGTAATTTACTACCTGAAATGACTATAGTAATTTTTATAAAATAACACATTATCACCTTTGTACCTTTCATTCTCTCTTAAAATAAATGTACTGTTTTCAACATTTTTATTACTGCTTATTTCATGGTGAGGGCATGTGTTTGTGTGTTTCCTGACGCTCTCTCTGTGATGGATATTAAGTGCCATTCACTTTTGTATGTTTCACTGAATGGCGTCTGGACTACAAGGACTATATATACTCACACATGTTTGTTGAATAAATGGATGAATGAATGAATGAGAGTCCTGAAAGCTTAATTAATTACTGAGAGCTTAATTACAAAGTTCATTTGTTACTTAAAAAGCTGTCTTTAAACATTTTATACATAAAACATGTGTTGCAAACGCATTTTATTTCATAGTTAAATGTTTTCATATTGGTTTTCTCATAGGGGGCTCCTGTATTTCCTTTCTCATGCAATCGCATTTTGTTATACACATTTTCTTGAAAACTAGGCCCAAGCAGGGGGTCAGAAGAACAATTATGTTCTCTACTATAATAGAAGTGGGAGAAATAATTCCTAGTTCTGTTTTCTGATAGAACCTTCAGGGCAGAGTAAAATTCCTCCTGTTAATTTGTAAACTGAGCATAATAAAGCACACAATTCATGATGGTTCTAAGATTATTTTGCTTGTGAAACCAACATATCAACTCTTGTACATTTCACGTGAACATAAGACAGCACGGCCCAGGACAGGGCCTACAGCACCGAACAGCTGCCACTAGAGTCAGGAGAAACGGAAAATAACCAGCACGTTGCAACTGTGGCCAAACCTGGCCTGAATCTCTGTTGTACAATTAGTCTGCCCACCAAGAGCAGCTGCCCACCAAGAGCAGGCCCAAACAGTTTTATTGAGCCTAACCTCAGTAAACCAGTCTTATTGTTAAACTACTCCTGTTACTTGCCCTCTTTTGCTTCCTTCCCTGCAAAGAGCCTGCCCTGGGACTCCCACGACCTCTGAGGCTGGTGAAGCACTTCCTTGCTTAGCGATCCATAATCATACACACTTGCGTGTCTGCGTCTCCTGGGTGCAGTAAGGAGACCAGAACTTTTCTTAACCTTTAACTAGTACTTATACATTTGCCTTGCCAAGGTCTGCTTGCTGAATCCTTGAGCAAACTGGTGGTCTTGCTTAAAGCAGCGTCAACGCCCTCCTTGGAGCCAGCTTCCTGTGGGAGTAAACACCCTGTGTGAGAAATGGGTACAATTGATTTAGGCCACCCTATGTCATTAGTGCACTCATGGTGCCCAAGTGAAAGATTTAAGGCGATTGACAAAATGCTTCAGTGGCACCTTAGTGTCCTAGAAGCACGGATAAGCCCAGCCTCTTTATGTCTCTTAATGCACTCTGGAACATTTCATACCTCTCTTGCTTCTCACAACAATCTCACAAGACTCAAGAGATAGATTATTATTTCAGAAATGAGGACACTGAGGCCTTTTCCCCATTTGTAGCCTTACAGACAGTGTGCCTTTGGTTTACGTTTCAGAGCATTTTTATGATTGTAAAATTATTGTGCAGTCATTGTAAAATACTAAAAAAGGGTAAAGATTAGAATAAAATAAAATTCTCCTTAGCCCAACAAAAGATAAGGAGTTAACACTTTCATATTTGAATAAATTAATACATTTTTTCTTATAAAATTGCGGTTACATATTTTATTCACTTAATGTACCTTGAGCAATTTCTGGAATTTCTGAAATTCAAACCGAATTTTGAGAACCTGATGAAATAGTTAATGATGTAACACACCCCTGCCTAATTTAAGCAATCTACTAACTAACTGGCTGCAGCCATATTTTGTAAAGGACTCTTTGCTTAACTATGACTGTTTCTTCATAACACATTTCAGGAAGTAGAGATAACGGGTTAAAAGCTTGCACATGTTTAAGAGTCTTGATGTTAACTGCCATATTGCCTTTGGAGTGACTGGAAAAATTACACTCCCAGTTCATCCATATGAAAATGCCTGTCAACGCCCATGTTGCCAACCCTGGATGACTTCATTGTTTTGAATCTTTACCAATTTGGGATATAAAAATGACAGTAAATTGTTTAAATTTGTACTTTTTTGATGATCTGTGAGAATGATTTTACTAAATGGTCTATATATGTTTGGGTGTGTTGTGTGTTTCTAAACTTTCTGCTGTTTCACACATTTTTGTTAATTTTTTTTTTTTTTTTGAGACAGAGTATCGCTCTGTCGCCCGGGCTGGAGTGCAGTGGCGCAATCTCGGCTCACTGCAAGCTCCGCCTCCCGGGTTCACGCCATTCTCCTGCCTCAGCCTCCGAGTAGCTGGGACTACAGGCGCCCGCCACCGCGCCCGGCTAATTTTTTGTATTTTTTAGTAGAGACGGGGTTTCACCGTGGTCTCGATCTCCTGACCTCGTGATCCGCCCGCCTCGGCCTCCCAAAGTGCTGGGATTACAAGTGTGAGCCACCGCGCCTGGCCACATTTTTGTTAATTTTTACATCATAAACATTTATTTACAATTATAATTTAAAAATATAATATAGAATATTTGTCTTCATTCTATTTACTCAACATTTTCTCTATTATTCTATTCCACTTGTTGTTTCATGTGAATTCGGAATCATTTTATAATATTAAAGAAAAGTCATTGGAATTTTTAAGCCATTAAACATGTTTACAATTTTGGGGGAATTAACAGCTATATATTTTGTACTTGTAAACTTAGGAAGACAAATTAATTCTACAATTACTCTAATATTTTTAGGAAGACAAATTAATTCCACAATTACTCTAATATTTTTATTATTAATCCCATAGTAAAGTAAAATTTTAAAATTTTATTTTGTAACTTTTTCCTGTTCCTTATGATTATACTTAAGTGCTCCTTAAGTCCATCCAGTCTGTAGTTTTACATACTAGTTACAGTTTGAAATGTTTGAATTTATATCTTAGGACTCAACCTTTCTACTGAACTGCTGATTCATATTCCTTGGTTTACCTAACGTTATTACTTGAATGTCAAATGTTCATCTAAATTTAAAACAAGACGAAAACCTGATTCTCTTTTCTGCATAAGTAATGTCATTTCTTTAGGAAGTCTTCCTTGGCCAACCTAGTATACTCCTTCCACTCCACCCAACCCATTGCTATGGACTTTTACTCAGTTATTTGGCCTTGATTTTCTTCATAGTAACTTGATTACCCAACACATATAATTTATACATGTATTAACTGTCTCCTTTACACACATCCTTGAATACACACTACTTAAGGGTAGGAACTTTTGCCCTTCATATTTGTTGCTACAGCTCTTATAATGGTGCTTCCAAGGCAGTTGTTACTATATATGTATATATATAAAATCAATGGTTAAAAAATTAGTAACCCTATTTATCTTCTCGTTATTTCTAAACAATTATTTTCCTGACTTTTAAATTTGAACTCTTATGTCAATTTAAAATTTTAACGTCTACTTTTTGTTAATTTTTAATTTTTCACTTTATTGTCACTTCTTCTTCAAGGCTGTCGTCTCTGATCCCCAGCCTCTCACTCAAGAAGAGTCAGCCCTCATTTTCTTGCATCCCCATTAGATTCTATTTGTATCACATAAGTTTGCACATGACTGTATTCCTTTTTAAATAAATGAGTTGTTCGTACATATACATATGTACCAATGAATAAATAAAAGACATCATATTAGGGCTTTCTAGAGGAACAGAACTAATAGGATATATATATCGTATTGGTTCTATATAAACATACATATATATATATATATGACTTTATTAAGTATTAACTTACACGATCACAAGGTCCCACAATACACAATAGGCTGTCTGCAAGCTGAGGAGCAAGGAGAGCCAGTCCGAGTCCCAAAACTGAAGAACTTGGAGTCTGATGTTCTAGGGCAGGAAGCATCCAGCACCGGAGAAAGAGAGAACGATGTGGGAGGCTGGGAGGCCAGGCCAGTCTCACTTTTTCACGTTTTTCTGCCTGCTTTATATTCGCGGGCCCCTGATGGGATGGTGCCCCCCAGATTAAAGGAGGGTCTGTCTTCCCCAGATCGTTGACTCAGATGTTAGTCTCCTTGGGCGACACCCTCACAGACGCACCCAGGATCAAAACTTTTCATCCTTCAATCCAATCAACTTGACACTCAGTATTAACCATCATAGACATAAATTAGAAAAGAGAAAAAAATTAGGGAATTGATTATGGTTGATAATAAAATCAATAAAACATTTGAAATATTTAATCTGGGAGAAAAAGAAAAGCACAAACATCCAACATCAAATAAAAAAAAAAACTGTAAAAAGATTGGCTACCAGTTTAAGGGAAAGGCATTTATTCATTTACTCAGTGAATATTTACTGAATATACACTATATATTCAGCGCCCTTCCCTGAAATCCGACCTCAAAAATATAAATAAAGCGTATATTCCCTTTAACTCTTTTTTTAGATTTAAGTTTTATTTTTTAAAAACATATATATTATTTGTCCAGTTGTATGGCATACATGTGGTATTTTGCTATATGCATAGAATGTGTAATGATCACACCAGGGTATTTAGGGTGTATATCACCTTGAATATTTATCATTTCTATGTGTTGGGAACATTTCAATTCCTCATTTCTAGCTATTTTGAAATATACAGTATATTGCTGTATTGATAATCGTTCTACTATGCTATCAAACATTGGAACTTATTTCTATTCAACTCTATGTTTATACCCATTGACCAAACCTTCTTCATCTCCCTTCCCCAAACACAATCCTTCCCAGCCTCTGATAACTATAGTTCCATTCCCTACTTCCATGAGATCAACTTTTTAAGCTCCCCTATATGCGTGAGAACATGCAATATTTGTCTTTCTGTGCCTAGCTTATTTCACTTCATGTAATGTCCTCTAGTTCCATCCATGTTGTTGCTAATGACAGAATTTCATTCTTTTTTATGGCCAGGTAGTAGTCCATTGTGTATGTATATAGCATATTTCCTCATCCATTCATCTGTTGATGGACACTTAAGTTGATTCCATATCTTTGCTATTGTGAATAGTGCTTCAATAAACATGAGGGTGCAGGTGTTCCTTTGATATAATTTCCTTTTCTTTGGATAAATACCCAGTAGTAGAAGTGCTGGATCATATAGTAGTTCTATTTTTAGATTTTTGCAAAATCTCTATCTTGTTTTCCATAGCGGCTATACTAGTTTACATTCCCACCAACAGCGTATAAGGGTTTTGTCTGCATCTTTGCAAGCATCTAGTGTTTTTTGTTTACTGATACATAATAAATGCTCATAGTCTCAGGATACATTTAGTAATTTAATGCGTTCGTATAATTTGTAAAACTCAAATCAGTGTAATCAGGATATCTATCATCTTAAATATTTGTCTTTTCTTCAGGCTAGAAACATTGACATTATTCCCTTCTGGCTTTTTTTTTTTTTTTGAGACGGAGTCTCGCTCTGTCCCCCAGGCTGCAGTGCAGTGGTGCAATCTCAGCTCACTACAAGCTCCACCTCCCAGGTTCACGCCTTTCTCCTGGCTCAGCCTCTCCGAGTAGCTGGGACTACAGGCGCCCGCCACCACGCCCGGCTAATTTTTTGTATTTTCAGTAGAGACGGGGTTTCACCGTGTTAGCCATTATGGTCTCGATCTCCTGTTCTTGTGATCTGCCCGCCTCGGCCTCCCAAAGTCCTGGGATTACAGGTGTGAACCACCGTGCCCGGCCTCTTCTAGCTATTTTGAAATGCACAATAGATTATTGTAAACTATGGCCTACTGATCTACCGAACTCTAGGTCTTATCTCGTCTACCAAACTGTATATTTTTACCTGTTAATCATCCTCTTTTGACCCTCCCTCAATACTTCTATTCTTGGCCTCTCATAACAGCCAATCTACAGTCTACACTCTATATTTATGAGATCCATTTCTTTAGCTTCCACATACAGGTGAGAACATGTGATATTTGTCTTTCTGTGCTTGGCTTATTTCCCTTAAAAGAGTGACCACCAGTTTCATCCATGTCATTGCAAATAGAGGATTTTATTTTTTAATGGCTGAATAGTATTCCAGTGCTTATATACACCCCACATTTTCTTTATCCTTTTTGATTTAAGTCATTTTAACTGGGATGTGATGACATACCTATGGTTTTGATTTGCATTTCTCTGATAATTAGTGATGTTGAATTTTTTTTTCATTTACTTGGCCATTTGTATGTCTTTTTTAAAGGAAGATCTATTCGGGCCTTTTGTCCATTTTTTAAAAATCAGATTATTTAATTTTTTGCTACTGAGTTGTTTGAGCTCCTTATAGATTCTAGTTATTAATTCCTTGTAAGATGTGTAGTTTCCAAATATTTTCTTTCATTCTGTGGGTTGTAACTTCACTTTGCTGATTGTTCACTTTACTGTGCTGAAGCTTTTTAAATTGATGTGACGCCATTTGTCTATTTTTGCTTTGGTTGCCTATGCTTTTGTGAGGTCTTACACAAAAAATATTTTCACACAAAAAATATTTTCCCAGACCAATGTCCTGGAACATTTCCCCATGCTTTCTGCTGGTAGTTTCATGTTTCAGATTTAAGTCTTTAATCCACTTTCATTTGAGTTTTGTGTATGGTGAGAGAGAATCTAGTTTCATGTTCTGAATGTTTGTCCAGTTTTCCCACAACAATTAATTGAAGAGGCTGCCCTTTCCTCTATTCTATGTGTTTGGTGCCTTCATCAAAAATAAGTTGGCTGTAAATGTGTGGATTTATATCTGGGTCCTCTATTCTATTCCACTGGTCTATGCATCTGTTTTTATGTTTGCACCATGCTGATTTAGTTACTATAGCTTTGTAGTATATTTTGAAGTCAGGCAATGTAGTGCCTTCAGCTTTGTTCTTTTTGCTCAGGATTACTTTGGCTCTTCAGGGTCTTTTGTGGTTCCATATAAATTTTAGGATTTAAAAAATCTCTTTCTGTGAAGAATGTCATTGGTAATTTGATAGGGATTGTACTGACTGTATAAGTTGCTTTGGGTAGTATTATATTAACAATATTAATTCTTCAAATCCATGAGCATAAAATATTTTCAATTTTTTTTTTCCAATTTCTTTCATCAGTGTTTTACACCTTCCCTTGTGTAGATCTTTTACTTTGGTTAAATTGACTCCTGGTGATTTGTAGTGATTAGAAATGGGATTGCTTTCTTGATTTCTTTTAGATTTTTCCCTGTTGGCATACATAAATACTACTCATTATTGGTATTTGAATTTGTATCCTGCAACTTTGTGAATTTTTGCATTTGTCATAATCATTTTTTTGTGAAGTCTTTAGGTTTTTCTAAATGTAAAGCCATGTCAATTATGAACAAGGCTAATTTGACTTCTTCCTTTCCAATCTGAATGCCATTTATTTCTTTCTCTTTCCTAATTGCTGTGTCCAGGACTTCCAGTAGTATGCTGAGCAAAAGTGGTGAAAATGGGCATCCTTGTTTAGTTCCAAATCTTAAAGGAAAGGCTTTCAGTTTTTCCTTATTCAATATGATGTTCACTGTGGCTTTGTCATATAAGGCCTTCATTATTTTGAGGTATACTTCTTCTATATGCAGTTTGTTGAAGGTTTTTATCATAAAAGGATGTTAAATTTTATTAAGTGTTTTTTCAGCATATACTGAAATGATCATATGGTGTTTTTTCTTGGCTCTGTTAATGTGATCTATAATGTTTATTGATTTGCATATGTTGGGCCACACTTGCATCCCTGGGATGAAGCTCACTTGGTCATGGTGAACGATCTTTTTAATGTGTTATTGAATTTGGTTTGCTGGTATTTTGTTGAGGATTTTTGCATCTGTGTTCGTAAGAGGTATCGTCCTGTAGTTTTCTTTTTTTGTTATTTCCTTGTCTGGTTTTGGTATTGGGTAATGCTGGCCTTATAGAAAGAATCAGTTAGAAAAAAAAAATCAGATGCCAGCTTAAGATGAAAGCATTTATTCTTTCATCTAGTGAGTATTTACTGCAATATATATTAGATTCCCAGTAATCAACTGCATTTGAAATTTAAGAATATAAATTACAAACAAGAGTTTATTTGCTTTAACTCTTTAATAGGTAGAAGAAAATATTTTGGACAAGAGTGGTATTTTACTCAATTTCATGATCCTAGGACTTAACCTAATTACTCACATGTAGAAAAATCCTGAATACAACACAGTATTGGTTCAAAGATCAATGATTTGCCCTACTGACTTGGAAATAATATGCTAAAATAATATTATTAAAAAATAATAACAAATTTACTATTACTAACACAGCATGATGGTTATCTTGAGTTGGGATTTGTTGTAATTTCATGGTGAGTAAATAGACTTTTGGATTTTCTTTAAGATTCTTAATTTTGAAACATATTTTAAAAATACTGCTATATTCTATGTAATGTCTTTTACACACGTCAGAGCAAATGGCTATAAATTAGATAAGTGCTTTATGGCAGTCCCTCAGGGTCTCTTAGAATGAGGTTCTAAATATTTCCTGGCCAGACTGCCTTTACATTTTACCCAAAGTTTATCTTATATTTAATCTTGCCATTTTTTTTCTTCAAATAATGTTAATGTCTCAATATTTTCTGATGTATATTTAAAGATCTGTTTATAATTTTTTAATTAATAGAAACCTTATCCAGAATGTTCAACATCAACACTTTGACCCAGTTCAGTTTATAATACAGAAGTTAAATAGTAGATCTTAGAAAACATTTTCAACCATTTTTAAAATTGGATTTTTGACCTAAGTGCAACTGAAACACAAGTCAATAAAAACAGCTGTAACTCAGTAAATAAAGGTAGTGGTTACAGATTAAACTACCTATGGACCATTGAAGCTAGCTCACCCAGTTATGATGAAATATTGATTCCTTACTCTTGTGGCAAACAGAAGCTGGAATATGTATTGTCTAGGTGTTAAAACTATTTTTAGTTTATCTGTCTTTAGGACCAAGTCAACTGAAAAATTATGAGCCCCAACCAGTTTAAGTCACTTTTTCTATAGAAGTGTAGCAGGGAGGCTGGGCGCGGTGGGTCACACCTGTAATCCCAGCACTTTGGGAGGCCGAGGTGGGTGGATCACTTGAGGTCAGGAGTTCAAAACCAGCCTGGCTCACATGGTGAAACCCTGTCTCTACTAAAAATGCAAAATAGCCGGGCGTGGTGGCACATGCCTGTAATCCCAGCTATTTGAGAGGCTGAGGCAGGAGAACTGCTTGAACCTGGGAGCTAGAGGTAGCAGTGAGCCGAGATGGTGCCACTGCACTCCAGCGTGGCAACAGAGCAAGACTCAGCCTCAAAAAACAAAAAAATAAGAAGTATAGGAGGGAGTTCTTTTTGGCACCACCAGACATGAAGCTAAATTAGTAAAATTCTAACATATGTCACTTTTTTGTTAGAAAGCTTTTATATAACAAAATAACTTGTAGTTATAAAATACTACTTTTAGAACAAAAACATGGATAACTCATTATCAAACTACTCCTATTTTTTTCCTTTGTAAACATGATTTTTAGGTATTCCTGCAATGATATTTTCCTGCCTCAGTTCCTAGCACCATAATTTCCCTTTCCCCCCATGTTTTTATGTCATCACAAGCTCCATATCTTTTTCTGCCAAATTTATTACCTCCTATATTCCATCTGTACCAAAAAAAAAAAAAAACACTCTCAAGGGAAAATTATTTTCCCTTCTTGGTTTTGCTCTTTTCCAGAATGGATTTTTCATCTTTATTTGACCATACTTTTTCCTTTCTTTATTTCATTCCTTATGGAATTTTTGTCTGCTTCTCACTTCACTTCATTTCTTAAATGTTTAACGTGGAAAGCTCTTTTATTTTGTATGAACATAATGTGAATAAAGCTTCCTTTATTTCATATATTTTACTTCTATTTTTTCTATCTGATCTGAGAATTATATTTTTTTCTTATTTTGATATACACAGTGTGTTCTTTTCACTTAAGAATATATATCTAGAGGGTTCAAGTGTCCAAGGTGAAGAGTACACCAGGGATCCCCAGGTCTGATTTGACTGCTTCTGGTTCTTGTCATTGTCACAGGCTAGGAGCATGGCAGGCAGTCCCCCAGAGTTAGGAGACACATGGTCTACACTGGGTGGCTGATTCTTGGTCTTTTTGTCTTTTACTTCTTTGGCCACACTTTTAAACACATTTTATGAGATTGAACTGTTTATTATTTATTATTGGCATTTTTCTTATTTATAAAAAATTAATTTAGCCCAAAGTTATTATATTTTAGGAAAGGAGGGATTTTTATTTGACTTAACTTCACTGTCTTAACCAGTAAGTCTCTGTTATTTCTGTTGAAAAGCGATTAAACATGTGTAAAAATAATTTAGCAAGAGCAATTAATTGGTGTGGTGAGAGGAATACTGTGCTGTGCAATGAGGTAGAAAAGAGAGCCATCATATTATTTTTTATTTTGTTTTCTAAAACAGGTTCTTGGCTCTGTCACCCAGGCTGGAGTGCAATGGCACTGTCACTGCTTACTGCAGCCTCAGCTTCCTGGGCTCAGGTGATCCTCCTATCTCAGCCTCTGGGTAGCTGTGATTACAGATGTGCACCATGCCCAGATTAATTTTTTTTTTTTTGTAGAGATGTAATCTTACTACGTTACCCTGGCTGGTCTCAAACTCCTGTGCTCAAGCAATTATCTTGCTTCAGCCTCCAAAAGTGCTGGGATTACAAGTGTGAGGCACTGTGCCCAGCCCCCCATATTATGTTTAAATTTATCTGCTCTCTACTGATAGTTCTTCAGACCATGACATGTATGTCTTTGAAGTAGTATTGTTTGAACACTGGCATAAGAATGAACATTAAATGTCTTTTAAATTAAATAGAATCTTAAAGGCAATTAGCAATTGAGGACATATCTCCAAAAAATATGAAAATCAAAGGATTCGAATCTTTAATGTATGATGAGCACATTCCAGTGGATGAAATAACATCAAAGGCGATGGACGATTTGGGAATGAGGGAAAAGTGAAAGCCTCCGAGTAACAAGGAGTGGTAGTGGGCAGGTTCAGACTCACTCAATGTCCAAAAAAGGTATGATATTCCTCTAGTCAACTAGCAAAATAATACAATCATAAAAACATAAAAATCAAAATGAAAAAATCGAAATAATAAAATTTTCAACCTAAGAAATTTAAACCGAAATTGATATTCCCAGCCACTGCAAGGCAGAGTGGGAAAATTTTCCATTTTGGTGACATCTGTTCAGTAAAATCTGCCACCACCACCTGCTGGGCACCCAGGAAGGTCAGGAAAGAAGACACACACTTCCCAGACAGACCTATGGGAAGACAGAAAACAAGGTGATTGTTAAAATGGGGGACATTTACTACAGGTTAGAGAGATGTAATCTGGCCTTTGGAAGTGTTCAGATACTTTCACATAGCAATTATACTTATAGGGATTTATTACACGGGAAACCTGCAAACAAAGTTTTATGCATTAAGGGCTTTTATTGCACAAATATGTTAATTATTCATAGAGTGAAAAATTATGAACAGATGAAACATTCAACATTTGGAATAACTGCAAACTAAGCTGCAGTACAAGTCTACAGAACAGTAAGGTATAACCATTAGAAACAATATATATGAAAAAGCAGTAAAATGGAGTAATCCACATGCTAGAAGGTAAATAATAACAACAAAATTTCAAGCATAAGGTTAGCTAATCACTTAAAATATACATAAACTGAACAAAATAGCTGAACTAATACGAAGAGTGGTGAAATAATGTTTTTATATATTTGTATGTGTAAGATTCTTTTTTACAACAAAATTCAAATAAAATTTAAAACAAAATTACAGGCAACTACTTTTTATGTTTATGATTTAGTTAAATTTCCCTGTTTTTAAAAAATAGATACATTTGAGACGATGCATCATTTAAAAGATACAAGCCAGTATAAAGAAACCTCCCTTCCCTGCAGCATACAGCTACTTCGTTTTTTTGCTTTGGAGAGAAGCACACTCCCCTGCTTCATCAGTTACTTGTGTAACCTTTCAGAGATAGTCTTTGCATGTTTAAGCATATGTCTGTAATATATACTAATATTATGTACGTATTGGTTAGATATTTGAGCCTGCAGATCTCTTGTAAGAGGACTCAGTGAAGTGCCAAGAGGGATAGATGTGGACTGAGAATATGGAGTTGTTTTAGTTCTACCACTTAGGATAGTCATCAGAATTGCAGATTCCTTCAGGTTTCAGATTCCTTCCGTGCAGATGAGGGTACTAGCCTCTTACCTGCTAGTCTCACAGTACTGATAGATCGAATGAGATGTGGACAGTGGTTCAGAGAAGGTGCTCTGGAGCTGTCCTGCTTGGATTTGATGCCCTCTACACATTTCCATATGCTGAATAGTTAATAAGAATTAATGTTGTTTAATTTCCAAATGTTGAAGGACTTTTTTTTCTGTCATGCTGAAAAAATCCTAGATTGACATTTTTTTGGCCCCCCAGCACTGGGAACATGTTGCTCCGTCTTTTTCTGGCTTAAATTTTTTCTGATGAAGCAACTACTGCTATTTAAAAATCTTTCTTCCTTTTTATCTGTGATTTCAAGATTTTGTTTTTATATCTGTATTCCCAGCAATTTTTTACATAATCTTTGATGTGGTTTTACTTGTGTTTATACTCATTGACATTCCATGGACTTCTTGGACTTGTGGCTTTATACCATTATCAAATGTGTAAATATTTCTATATATCTTAAATATTTTTTCTAATTTGTATATTCTTCTACGCTATTTCTCAAGTATTTTTATCTCTTTCTGGAACTTCAGTTATCATAAGTTGCTAATATCAAACTACAAATCATTTAGGTTTTGCACATTTTTGTTCAGTATTTTTGTCTCTCTGTGCCTTATTTTGCACTGTTTGTATTAATATATCAACGTGTCAAGACCTTCTTTCTTCCTGCAATATCTATTTGGTATTAATTTTATGTAAACTTTTTATTTCAGCTATTATATTTTTCATCCCAGCAGATCTCATTTTTTTAATATCTCCTTTTAATCTTTTCATTTGTTCATGTTTTCAAGTCTTTAAAAATGAGTTTTAGAAAAATTATTGTTTACTAATTCCTCATCTTGTCATTTCCAGATTGGTTTCTGTTAAATATTTTTGAAAAGGTAGCCATATTGTCCTGTTTCCCTGGATGACTGACAATTATTGACCGGATGCTAGACATTATGGAATTTACATTGTTGAGTGGTTGTTGAGTTTTTAAAAAAGAGTTTTGGATAAGTTATAAAGATATAAGTTACTTGCAGTTACCTAGGCTGTTTTTTCATTTTGTTTTGTAATGTTGTGTTTTTAATTGAAGACTAAGTCTGGAATAGTCTCTAGAACTAAGTCAGCTCCACAGCTAAAACGTGATGTGTCTAGGATCTCCACGTCACCCAGAGACTTTCAACAGGGCACCTTTCCAGCAAGTGAGAAATGGAATGATTCCCACCCCTAATGTGAGTCCTCCCAATGGTTCTTCTTTGGCTTCTAGGTAATTGTACTTTTCTTGCAGTAACTTTTTATTTTTTTCAAATTTCGTTGGATTTTATCCCAAGCCTGTACAGATTGATATTCAGGTAACCAATCAAAGACTTGAGAAGACCCCCATAGAGTGATCTAGCAGTCTTTCTGTATTTAGCTTCCTTCCTTTTGTTTTCTGGTCCTAGGCCCCATACCTTTTAGTCTTGGACCCCTGAGCACAGATCACTGCCTTTGTAATTTAGCAAATCTGCTGGACTGTTCTTGAACTGACCCTCCCCGTGCTGCAATCTGGAAATAGTGTCCAGGCAAAAAAGCTTGCTTGATGGTTGAGACCACCTTGCTTGCTTTCCTTCAATTAGACAGTAGCCTTGTGTTGCTCATTGTCCATGTCTAAAAACTGTTGTTTTATAGATTTTATCCAGTTCTATGTGTTATTAGTCTTTTTCCTAATAAGAGAGAAAATTTTACAGCAATTGCTTCTTTAAGGGCAATTCCTATTGCCTGAATTTAAACCCTGACTTTGCCATTTAGCAAGTGCATGGCCTGGGACAAAGTATTTAACTTCTTGCCTCCATTTCCTCATTTATAAAAGGGGATACATAATAGTACTTACCTGACAGGATCGTTGTGATGTTTAAATGAGATAATATATGCAAATTGCTTATAAAATGTCTTGCATATTGCAAGCTCTGTGGGAGACAATAATTGAAGCTTCAATAGTGAACAAATACAGACACTGTCAAAACCAACGTGGAACACAGAGGCTGGGGAGATAGTGACATTAATTACATAGTTGTACAAAAAGCTGCCAATGTGGACAGTGCTATAGAGAAATACCTTGTGCTATTAATGATCATTTTTTAAAAAGTGTCCCTAACGAATTGGTACTTGAGGTGAAATTCCTGACAAATTGACATTTGAGGTAAAATTTGATATGACAAATTACCTTGATTCTCCTATTCTTTAAAACAGGTTACTATAAATCACATTGTCTGTATTGGATTTCAGTGGGCTATTCCCTATGGTTTGAGAATTATTTTCAGTTTAATAAAATAGAAAATATAAAGTTTTCTTCTTAAAATGTATGTTTCCTCAACACACTTGGATTATATGAACCGTGAAATATATACATTCCAACAGTATTCAATGCTTCAGTTTTTTTTTTTTTCTCTTTTTTGGTCTAAAAAAGTCAACCTGGCGGTTACATTATGTACTTTCAATCCTATGGACATTTACATTACTATACAAAGCTCTTAAGGTCCCCTGGAAAAAATAATTTTCTTCCAAATTGAAGGATACTTTCACACTGGTGGTTTATAACATGATCGTTCTTTGTAAAAGTCTATGTGCACTGCCTCGGACTTACAAAATGCTGCTAATGGTCGGCGTTTGTTCCTGACAATGCAAAAATGGAGTTGGTGATCATTTTTACTATTCAATTTTGTTTTGAAAACTTTTCTACTTTTATGTACATTAAGCCACTCAATTTTCACCAGTACAAACAATGTTACAATATGTGTTCTCTTGACCATATTTAGAGTTCCTTTAAGGAAAATTCTGGAAATAGAATTGTTAGGTTACTACTGAATTGTAGGATATAAATATTTTTACTTTAACACAAATGTCTTGATTGCTCTTCAAAGGTTTTGTGTCAATTTACACTTCCACGAACAGTTCGCGATTTCTTTTTTCTCCATACACTTGGTGTCACTTGTTATTGTCAATGTTTGCCGACCTACTGGTTATGAAGTCATATGTCATTTTAGATTGACATTTCTGTGATTGTCTGGATACTAATATTTGCTATTTGTAAAAGCAGCAAATATGTTCTACCAAAGAAAGCCCTTCTTCTTTTCATTTGTGAAAATGAAACATACTGACTTTTACTTATAATTTTTGCTTTCGGAGTCCTTTTAAAGATACTCATTTCTACCCAGGATCACAAAAGTATTCTCCCATATTTTTTTCTAAAATGTTTGTAATGTCATATCTCACATTTCCTTCTTTAATCTACATGGAATTGGTTTTACATTACAGTGCAGTAAGAATCTGATTTTACTTTTCACTGCATGACTAAGTATGACAAAGCAATTGCTTGCCCAATCTCAGTGCCATCGCTGTTGTGTCCTGTAACCATAAACCCTCTCTTTCTGTTCCGTCGATAATTTGTTTATCTTTGTGCAAATACCACACTGAAAAAAATTACTGCTGCATTTTAATGTCTTAGCATCAAGGTAGAAAGAGAAACCTATTAATTCAAAATTGTCTTAATTATGTTTGATCCTCCACTTTCCATTTGATCTTAAGATTATCTTGGAATGTATATGTGTGAATATATATAAAATCGTATATTACATTGGTGAAATTAACATATTTTCCATGTTACTCTTCATGTTTATGAGTGTGGAAAATCTGTAGACTTTTTCAGCTCTTATTTATAGTCTTCAATGATGCCTAAAATATTTTCCATAAAGACATCATCCATTTATGTCAGACTTGTTATTTGTATGACTAATAAGAAGCTTTTTCCAATATAGTTTCTAATTACATTCTCTAACAGTATATGGAAATGTCACTAATTCTCATACATTAATCATATCTATCAGTACATTCTTATAATTTCTAATATTTATCTGATTATTCGATTTGATTATTCTACTGTGAATGAGTAAAAAATATATAAATATTTGGTCGATTGATTTTTAAGTACAGAAAATTTGATTATTCATATGAAAATATTATAATCAAAAAATGTTGTCTCTCCCTTTCCATTAAGTATTATTTTTTCTTTTCCTCATTATATTACATTGACTAGTAACTATCTAGTAGCTACCTACCTCTTGTAGAATGTTGAATGGAAGACATAATACTCTTTTTCTAAATTAAATAGGAAAGCTTTTAAAGAAATTCCCTTTGTTTCCTGGTTAGCTAAGTGTATTCATTATCTTTTGAAATGATCATAGGCCTTTTTCTCTCATTTAAAAATTTTAATGTGAAACATTACTTTGATATATTTTTCTGATGTTCAATTATTCTTATGTTTCTGAAATATAATCTACTTAATCAGTGAATTCTTTCCTACATTCTTGAGTTATAGATACTAATAGTTTAGCTCTTAAATGAGACTTACTTGTAAATTGTTCTTCAATTGCTTTTCCCCAGTTTTAATACAGAGGCTTAGTCTGATAACACTTTTATTCTTTAACAGTTTTTAAGATATAAAGATTATGGTTTGTTTAAATTGAGGAAAAAAAATAAGTTTTTTTAGGGAATAGGAGTTAAATCACTGTTTTAATGAGTGTTGTTTCCTTATTTAGGTTTTCTGTTTTTATAAATCAATTAGGGAAATTGATGTTTTCTAGAAAGTGTTCTTGTTAACTGAAATTTTAAAGTTTACTGGCATCTGCATTCATAATATTTTCTTATAGTTTAAAGAAATCTATTGTTTTTGGTTTTTGTATTCTGATTCAAATTATTCGTGTCTTTTTTTTCCCTTTGGCGGTCTTTGTAGAAGTTTGTCTACTGTATAAGCAATTCCAAAGACACAGGGGTACTTCTGTTAATTCTCACCTTTAATCAACAGCATACATTGATGATAGACACTATGTATGCCAAGATAATTTAATAATGGAGGAGGTAATAAGATGTCTATTTATTCATATTTTATGCCCTCCTTTATAATTAAAGGAAATTATATTTATGTTTATGCATTGGTGAAATTGATTTGTTGTTATAAATTAGGTCTAAAATCAATTCTAGAAGATGAATTATGGTGGCATTCCTATAACAAATGATAGTGTAATTCACAGTGATCAGTGTGAAGGGAAGTATTCGCATAGCTTCATTATTTTATCACTACTTAGCATGTATAGACTCAGAATGCAGTGCCTGTTGGATAGATTGATTGATTGATTGACTAATGCATTTTAGAAACTGAGAGACTGTTATTTAAAAGTGAACCATTAATTTTTAGTCTTTGGATGTGGAATGGCAATTAACATGTTGCAGTGTCCCTGAGGTTTTGAGAAAGAGCCTGACTGCCTCCTACTGATCATCTGATCTACTGATCATAGTTTTCCAGGGAAGAGTAAATATGAAGAGAGAGAGAGTGGGAGACAGAGGGCAGAGGAGAAAGAGGAGAAAGCTGTTATCTGTGAGTGAAGGCAGATATCTATGTGCATTATCCAATGTTCCCAGGATGGTGCAGTCAAAATTCAAGTGAAAGCATGTTGGAGGGATTCAAAAAGGCTGGGTGGCTGGACGGAGTCAGGAAGACTCTAAGGTACAGGTACTGAACGTGACAGATTCAAACACCTGGCACCTGGAGGGGAGGACTGGGGAGGTTCTAACATGAATTGAAAAAGCTAAGCCCTAAAGGGTTTAACTTAGGAGACTGATGGCGATGTTGTAGTTGAGCAGCATAACTGGGATGGCTTTGGTCCAACAGAACTTCGGACTGGATAAATGCTCCTGGGATGATTTAGCGTAGGGGAGGAAGCAGAAAGATAGAGGTTCAAAGATTTTACTTCCTGCTACTGTGGCAACGTGGGATTTTAGAGTCACTGTCATCCAGTGTCACGTGAATAGGGTGAGACGGTGGCCCTTGCTGGGCCAGCCCCAGCCCCTCTGCCCTCCTGCTGTGAGTTGGCTGGCAATTTACAGCTGTCCTCGTTATCCCAAGGGGACCCTCTGGGCTGCGGGACCCTCTGGGCTGCGGGACCCTCTGGACTGGGGGATCCTCTGGACTGGGGGACCCTCTGGGCTGGGGGACACTCTGGGCTGCGGGACCCTCTGGACTGGGGGACCCTCCGGACTGGGGGACACTCTGGGCTGGGGGACACTCTGGGCTGCGGGACCCTCTGGACTGGGGGACACTCTCGGCTGCGGGACCCTCTGGACTGGGGGACCCTCTGGACTGGGGGACACTCTGGACTGGGGGACACTCTGGGCTGTGGGACCTTCTGGGCTGCGGGACCCTCAGGGCTGGGGGACCCTCTGGGCTGCGGGACCCTCTGGACTGGGGGACACTCTGGACTGGGGGACCCTCTGGACTGGGGGACCCTCTGGGCTGGGGGACCCTCAGGGCTGCGGGACCCTCCGGACTGCGGAACCCTCACCCACGCCCACCCTTTTCTGCCCGGTCCGCCCTCCGCGCATAACCCGGGGGTACAACAGGCTCGCGCTGTGGCTTCAGTTGTGCTTCCGTGTCCCGGCGGCTTCCAACTGGGTCCGGCAGGAGCTGAGACAATCTCCCTGCTTAGCTTTCATCCTCCGGGCGTGTCCTGCTTCTTCCCGAGAGAAGCCCCTAAGATACGACTTGTACGGGAATCATGCACTGTCTCCTCTCTCTGTCTCCCAGGCTGGAGTGCAGGTGCGATCTGGGCTCACTGCAGCCCCCACCCCCTGGCTCAAGCCTCCCACCCCAGCCTCCCAAGTAGCTGGGATTACAGGTGTGTGTCACCCAGCTAATTTCCCTCCTTCCTCCCTCCCTCCCTTTCTTCCTTTTGTCAAATTAACCTTTAGGCCAGTTGCTGATACTTGGCTATGGGGTTTGCATAGCTAGCTTGCCTTGATGTAACTGTACATGTAATCAGCGTCTGTCACTTTGATGGAAACTTCCTAGTTTAGAAACACCTATCTCTGGATTATAATGAAACAACACAGAGGCTAAATAATAAAACCTCAGGGACTCAAGACATGTAAATCCCAGAATTTTAAATAAATAAGGTTTATGGAACCTTTTCTTTTAGAGATAGGGTCTTGCTGTGTTGCCCAGGCTGGCCTGGATCTCTGCAGTTCAAGTAATCGGCCAGTCTCCGCCTCCCAAAGTGCTGGGATAACAGGCATGAGCCACCTTACTTGGCTATTTTTTTGTATTTTTTTGCAGAGAACTCCTGGGCTCAAGCAATCCTCCTGCCTCTATAATTTGCTTTTAAATGAGCCTGTATTGCCTGTAATTTTCAAGACAGTATAGAGCTTACAGAAAAAGTATGAAAAGTGCAAGAGTTTATTTAGATAGCAACTACTGCTTAGCACTCAACATATTTCCTTTATCCATCTTCCCTTCCCCCTTCCTTTCCTCCTTCCTCCCTCCCTCCCTTTCTTCCTTTTGTCAAATTAACCTTTAGGCCAGTTGCTGATACTTGGCTATGGGGTTTGCATAGCTAGCTTGCCTTGATGTAACTGTACATGCAATCAGCGTCTGTCACTTTGATGGAAGCTTCCTAGTTTAGAAACACCTATCTCTGGATTATAATGAAACAACACAGAGGCTAAATAATAAAACCTCAGGGACTCAAGACATGTAAATCCCAGAATTTTAAATAAATAAGGTTTATGGAACACTAGAAACAAATATATTGGATTTTCCATGGAGAATACTTTATCGTTGGTTATACTGAAGATAAATGTTAACAACACAGATAACATACAAATACACACTCTTAGTATGCAAAACATTGATTTTATTTGGCTCGCAGCATTGATGTTGTAATGCTAGCATTCACTGACATTTAATTTGTGGTATAATATTGTCTCAACTGCTGCCTGCCTTTACACTATATAATACGAACTATTGTCAAAAGTGTCTTTGAGATGTCTTAAGGGGTATTTATTAAATGTACTGCATTTATGGAAAATAGAGCCTGGTGAATACAGAACAAATATAACTTATTTTTGTGTTCTTAAGCAAAACAGCGTAGCAGTACTTTCAGAAACTTTCTTATGCTCCTCATTCCACCACACGTTTCATCTAGAAAGGTTTCTAGCCTTCCTTCCCAATTTCTACCACAGGCAAGCTTCTTCTAAGAGAACTCCTTAAAAATTACTATTATTACTATTATTTTTAATAATTTTAATTTTCAATTTTTGTTTGCTTACAGTATCCTTAAAATAGCAAATACCATGAGGAGTAAAGATAAAGACTTTGGAAGAAGGAAAGATGCTTTGTCTCATATCAATCACACTGTGTCTCATACAATTTTTTAAATGTACTATTTACTAAAATTTAGTTCACTAATTTCAAAACAAATTCCAAAAAATATTATTTTTAAAGAACCAGTGAAATTCACTATTTCAAGGGAAACATTGCCTAGCAGCCTACCTCTATTTCTTACCCAATTTGTCTTTATACGTCTATAGCATAATCTATATATTTATGAATGAGGCCTGCTTAAAGTAAGGTAAATGTATATTCTGATTCAGCAGTTATTGAAATTAAATTCCACTAAACAAAGCACCTTTTTACCTAATGGACACTTTATTATGTATTTAAACATAGGCAAATCATTAAGTTAATTATATTATCTTAAATTTAAATCACTGAACTTATCTGTATTTTGATTTAATTAAATTAACTAATTTAGCTTTTATTTTTTAGAGACAGGATCTCAGTCTGCTACCTAGGTTAGAGTGCAGTGGCACAATCATGGCTCACTACAGCCTAAACCAATTGGGCTCAAGTGATCCTTCCACCTCAGCCCTCAATGTATCTGGGAATACAGGCACATGCCACCAGGCCTGGCTAATTTTTAATTTTTTTTTGGTAGAGATGGGGTCTTGCTTTGTTGCTGAGGCTGGTCTTAAACTTCTAGCCTCAAACGATCTTCCTGCCTGGGCCTCCCAAAGTACTGGGATTACAGGTGTGAGCCATCCTGCTTGACCTGATTTAACTTTAGAGATTAAAGGGAACTTCAAGATTGTCTAGTCTAAAACCTTTTAGAGATGGCTATGCCCCTTACTATTCCAGGTAGTAAAGAAAATGATGCCAAATATATGCTACATTGAATATAGAAAAAATATTATAAAATAATGTAAATACAAGTCATGTAAATGTTATAAGATAATATACATTAAGTATAAAAATTAAAGCTGAATCATGCATTGTAGACATTTAACAAGTTTGACATTAGGAATCTTAAAATGGGTATTTTTTGGTTTTCAAGCATGAGGTGTATCTTTTAAAAAATCTCTGTGTCCAAAGAGAACAGATGATGACACTATAAACCTATAGTAATGTAAGAAATAGTTGAGTTGTTATATTGAGCTTTTACTTTAATTTCTATAGTTTACCATTAGCAAGGTTGAATAATTTTTTGGCTTAAGTTTATATTTCCTTTTTAAAAATTTCCTGTTTGTATCTGTGATGCTTCATTTTATGTGTCAACTGACGAGGCAATGGTGCCCAGTTATGGGGTCAAACACCAGTCTAGGTATTGCTGTGAGGGTATTTGTAAGATGAAATTGACATTTAAATACACAGAATTTGAGCAAAGTTGATTACCTTCCATAATGTGGGTGGACTTCATCCAATCTCTTGAAAAGGCCCTTTATAGAAAACACTTAGGTTTTCCAAAGAAGGGGTGATTCTGCTTCAAAACTGCAACCCTGCCTGAGTTTCCAGCCCGCAAACACCAGATTCAAAGCTGCTGCAGAACTGCAACCCTGCCTGAGTTTCCAGCCCACAAACGCCAGATGTAAAGCTGCTTCAGAACGGCAACCCTGCCTGAGTTTCCAGCCCGCAAACACCAGACTCAAAGCTGCAGCATCAACTCCTCCGAGTCTTCAGCCTGACAGGCTGCTCTACAGATTTCAGATTTGCCAGCCCCTACAATTCTGTGAATCAATTCCTTAAAATAAACATTTCTCTCTATATTTATGCGAATGGATAAATGATAGATAGCTGTAGATTTCACTACACAGATATAGATATATAGATCAAGGAGATCTCTCTCCTATTGGTTCAATAAATCTATTGGTTTTGTTTCTTTGGAGAGCCCTAAACAGCATTCTTTGCTTACTTTTTAAAATTAGTATATTCACCTATTTCTTACTGAGAAAATTTACTTGATAAAATGATTAGCCCTTTAAATGTCTCATGATGCAATTATTTTTCTCATCGCTTGTGGTTTGCTTTTTTGTTTTCCAACAATAGAAGTGTTTACATTTTACCATGGCTTCGTTAATATTTATTTCACCTTGTGTGAAGAATATTTCACATGATTTCCTGGGAATTTTTTCCTTTTCTTGTTATTATATCTTCTTTATACTAACATTGATTATACAAATGATTGAATTACATTTAATGAATAATTCTTTCCTAGTTTCTTACATATTGGTGAAGACACATCTGTAATGCATTGTTCCAAATACATTGCAGACTCTAATGGTGAAGGCATCTTACATGTATCATATGATGTTCTTATATATGCCACTTGCTATTCATCCTGATGGACTCTTTTATGCAGCATCATCAGTATCAAATCTAAACCACTAGTTGATGGCAGATTCTAAAGCAGAAAAAAAATATGTGAACCCAGCTAAGCAATGAATCATTCAATCATCGCTGTGATTTCAGCATTCAGTACCTAACAACAGAAACATAATTGTTCTTCCTCAGCCAGTATTCCTGATAAAAAAATGAATTCCATATTTCTTTCCTTCTTTTTCTTTCAATGTGAAACATTGTTCAGTATTGTCATTAAAAAAAGAAATGCAAAAACTTTGGAATTATCTGTTGAAGTTTTATATTTAGAGAGATTGTAAATGACAGGTTGGAATAAAATCATCTTGGAAGAATGTAAAATATTTCTGCAACCAAATAAAAACATTATTTTGATCATTATAATTTCTACTAATAGTATACAATATAGACTATGTACTATAAAGAAATTAACCAGTAATATTTTTTCATTTTTATTTTGGATTTCTAAATGTAACATTACTATATGGAGTTTATTAGGTGTCAGATTTTATGTTCTTCTGTGTGCATTAGATATCTTTTTTTTTTTTTTTTTTTGAGACGGAGTCTGGCTCTGTCGCCCAGGCCGGAGTGCAGTGGCGCGATCTTGGCTCACTGCAAGCTCCGCCTCCCGGGTTCACGCCATTCTCCTGCCTCAGCCTCTCCGAGTAGCTGGGACTACAGGCGCTCGCCACCACGCCCGGCTAATTTTTTGTATTTTTAGTAGAGACGAGGTTTCACTGTGGTCTCCATCTCCTGACCTCGTGATCCACCCGCCTCGGCCTCCCAAAGTGCTGGGATTACAAGCGTGAGCCACCGCGCCCAGCCTAGATATCTTAATTGTTTTGCATCCTTATGACAACCTTCTTGGATAAATGGTATGATTATCTCCATGTGAACGTGCGGAACCTGAGGCACTTTGTAGATAGCGTGTTTGACGTCACACAGCCATTAGATAGCTGAGCGGGTTTGAAACAGTTTGAGCAAACTTTCAGGTTTTACCCTGTGTGCTGTGCTGACTCTTCACACATTAAAATTGTGATTCTGCCTTAATTATAAATAAATAATCACTATCATCAGCTTTGGTTTCCCTTTTTTTTTTTTTTCTCAAAACTGACAGCTTTGTTCCTACTGCTTCTTTAAAAACCAAAGCAAGAAAAATCAAAGAAACTTGTCCTTTCACTTCTCACAGTCAGACCTGACTTTTCCCTTGGAGTCATTTTGTTTACTTATTGTTATTGTTGTTGCTGTTGTTGTTTGTTTTCACGCTTGTTTCTTGTTTTCTTTTTTACTTGTGATAAAGCTCCCATAACCTAAAGTTTACTGTCTTAACCATCTTTATGTGCACATCTCAGTAGTGTTAAGTACATTCTCGTTGGGCAACTAATCTCCAGAACTCTTTTCTTTTTGCAAATCTAAAATTCTGTATGCATTAAATTCTACATGCGTTAAGCAACTGCCCAGTGTCCCCTCCCCACAGCCCCTGACAACCACCATTTCAGTTTCTGCAGATGAATATGACTACTCTACACACCTCCTATAAAAGTGGAAACAGGCCGGGCATGGTGGCTCACGCCTGTAATCCCAGCACTTTGGGAGGCTGAGGCAAGCAGATCACCTGAGGTCAGGAGCTTGAGACCAGCCTGGCCAACATGGTGAAGCCCTGTCTTTACTAAAAATACAAAAAATTAGCTAGGCCTGGTGGCGTGTGCCTGTAATCCCACTTACTCAGGACGCTGGGGCAGGAGAATCACTTGTACCCGAGAGGCAGAGGTTGGAGTGAGCCAAGATCACACCATTGCACTCCAGCCTGGGTGACAGAGCGAGACTCTGTTTCAAAAAAAAAGAAAAGAAAAAGAAAGTGGAAACAGTGTTTGCCTTTTTATTACTGGCTTATTTCACTTAGCACAATGTCGTCAAGGCTCATCCATGTTGTAGTGCGTCAGAATTTCCTCCTTTTTTTTTTTTTTGAGATGGAGTCTCGCTCTCTCACCCAGGCTGGAGTGCAGTGGCGCGACCTAGGCTCACTGCAAGCTCCGCCTCCCGGGTTCACGCCATTCTCCTGCCTCAGCCTCCTGAGTAGCTGGGATTACAGGTGCCCTCCACCACGCCCAGCTAATTTTTTTTTCTTTTTGTATTTTTTTAGTAGAGATGGGGTTTCACTGTGTTAGCTGGAATGGTCGCGATCTCCTGACCTCGTGATCCACCAGCCTCGGCCTCCCAAAGTGCTGAGATTACAGGTGTGAGCCTCCACACCCGGCCAGAATTTCCTCCTTTTTAAGGCAGGATAATATCCATTGTATGTCTACATTACATTTTGTTTATCCATTCATCCATGGATGGACACTTAGGTTGCTTTCTGTTTACCTGTTTTTTAAAAATATTTTATTTACATTTCATTTGTCAGTTGACACATGAAAAGCTATTGGAATATAACATTTTACCACCAATTATATGCCCCCAATTTGGAATATCACACCCCAGTGGATAATCTGGGATGATTGAGAATTGAGATTTCTATAATTTATGGACATTAATAATGTATGCTTTAATTTAAGATTTGAAAAAAGTCAAGAAAACCATGTCAACTTTAGGATAAGTCAATAATAATGGTTTGATTATAATTGTTCTTTCCAGTTAAACAATGACAAAGCAACCCAGGTAAAACATACGTAGATTTCCTAGCAATGGAACTGAACAGAGTAAAAAGAGCTTAGGTTCTCTTCTATAAACTCCCAAGCTAAACGAGTTGGAATAAATATCTAGGCCTCTGCTTCCCACTTGTCAAAGAAGGAGGTTGGACTAAAGACTCATTCTGTTTCTCTCGCTTGCTCAGTAACTTTGGCCCCTGTCACAGGACATCTCTTTGCTCAAAACAAATATAAGTGAAGTTTCACAGGTCTCACAAGTGCTCACACTCACCTAACATCTGTCTTCTTGGAGAGCAAACATATCGATTTGGCAAAACGAAGTTCTAAATCAAAAAGAACTTCTGCAATAGAAATTTGCATTGAGAAAATAAATATATGCCAGCAGGAAATATGAGGCAATGATTAGGAAATAAGCCACTTTAACACACCTCAGTGTTAAAGGGTATATTCACCAATTTGAAAGAAAAACATATTTTCAAGTGCAGCCCCACAGTTCACTACTTCCACTTTCTGTCAGCAGTCCTTTCCCAGCTGTAACCACTCTTCAAAGGCCATATATATGTGTTTTGGACACAGGCAATGGGTCATAATTTGCTCTGTAATTCTAGATTTTATTTTCAAAATGGGAATTTTCAAGGGAGCAACTTGCATGCAGTATGCTTTTGGAGAGTTCTAAAGGTTAAGTACAGTATCCAGGAATTTTAAAGCCAAGGGACCTCTGAGTTGTCCCAAAGTATCTATTCATCACGAGCCTTTCATTTCACCCCAGGGCTTCAGCTAAATATATTGCATATAAAAAGTAATTTCTTTTTCTAGCTCTGTCCTCCTAGGACCTAGTCAAAAATCTGCATGGTATTTCCAAGGAACACACTTCCTTCTCTTATGCCATCCAGTTTCAGATTTTTATTTGAGTTACTCCTCGTAGTACAGAGACAATAGCTTCAAAATTGGAATCTCACAAAGCTTTTCTTCTAAAATCCCTGCTTCTTTAGTCCGCTTTACACCGAGCTGATAAGAGCAGCGCCACCGGCAAGCGTTCCATGTATGTCAGCAATATTTCAGCCCACTTGGTTCACCCGGTTAGATCAAATCTGAAAGAATGTCAAGCTGTCTCGGAAGCAAACAAACAGGTGTAGCTGATCCCACACCCCTGTGAGTTGCACGGCTTCTTTTCTACTTATAAATCTCTAGCAAATAATTCCTGGGCATTTAGTGACTGGGTTTGTGTTTTCAAATCAATTTATATGGCTAAATGTACTGTTTAAAAGAAAATATTATTATGCAATATTTTAGTGTTGTAGAATGAGAGTTTCATATCTCAAAGGATAGATTTAATCTCACCAAACCTGACTTTCCTTTGTGCTGCTGCTTCTCTTCTGAATGACTCATTTTTTCTTCCTGGTTCTATGTGGCTCTCTCAGTTCCTTAAAATCACCCTTATAAATTGGAAACAATTTAAAATGCATTCCAGGCCCTCATATGCCTATAATCACGCCATTTTCCTGGATGATTTTCATCATTAAAGAGTCCCCTTTGTCACTGTCTTCTGCCTGGTCAGTTGTCATGCAAGTTACAATGAAATTGTCGCACTGCTTTAATGGGAAGTCAGCATTCCCTCAACCCACTTACCTTGTGATCCAGCATCTACAATATAATAGAGTTAAACTCTCAAGAGAACGTCATCATGACCAACAAAGCAGAATCCCTGAGTCGTTTTTGCCCAAACCAGCATTTCCTAAGTAGAGCCTGAGTTCACCACTATGCGCGCATGGATATGCATAGATACCAACCTGGCTACGGAATGTTTGGATGGAAAACTTCCAAGTTCACTAAATATTTGTCTTTCAGGTATAATAGTGAGGAAACTGGTCTTAACTTGACTCTCCAGATAAAGGATTTTTCTGAAGCCATTCTAGCTCTATTTCTGGTGTCTTTACAAGTTAAGTCCTATTAAAGTAGTCCTGGGATGATTCAGTACAGATGCTCCTCAATTTACAATACAGTTATGGCCCTGACGAACCCATCATACCTTGAAATTATCATAAGTCAAAAATGCATTTAATGCATTTAATACACCTAACTTACTGAATATCATAGCTTGGCCAGCCTACCTTAAATGTGCTCAGAGCACTCACATTAGCCTTCTGCTGGGCAAAGTAACCTAATGCAAAGCTTATTTTGTAATAAAGTGTTGACTATCTTATGTAATGTCTTGAATACTGTACTGAAAGTGAAAAACAAAATGGTTGCATGGGTGCTCAAAGCATGGTGTCTACTGAGTGTTTATCACTTTCGCACTGTATAAAGTAAAAAAATCTTAAGTCAAATAATAAAAAGTCTGTATTTAATTGAACTAAAGAAAGTTTCAATCAGTTAAAGATCTCCATCAGGAAGAGAGATGAAGTTAAGACTTTTGTAGAAAAAAAAGGGGGCATTCAAATAGCTGCCATGCTTACACACATTTTTAAATCATTGGAAAAGAAAACAAGATAATTTCTGTGATTGACCTGGAGGCTAATAATAAACTATGTTGGTTTTAAGGCCTGCCTACAGGTGGCAGTGCTGTTATCACATAATTCATCAGTAATGATTTGGCCCGTGCATCATTAGAAATCACTTTGAACATACATTGAGTGGCAGTGCCTTCTGCTAGTCATTGTTGTCAGCAAACTGTGTGTGCAATACTGTCCTTGGCTTGCCATTAGCTGTTTCCACCTGCAGCCATTTCCAAGACAAATCCTCATCGACTGATGATGTACCCAGCAAAAAACATACTGTAGCTTCTGTTTTTTTTTTTTTTTTTTTTTGACAGAGTCTTGCTCTGTTGCCCAGGCTGGAGTGCAGCAGCACAATCTCAGCTCACGGCAATCTCCACCTCCTGGGTTCAAGTGATTCTCCTGCCTCAGCCTCCCAAGTAGCTGGGATTACAGGCACCCACCACCATGCCCAGCTAATTTTTGTGTTTTTGCAGAGACGGGGTTACACCATGTTAGCCAGGCTGCTCTCAAACTCCTGACCTCAGGTGATCCACCCACCTTGACCTCTCAAAGTGCTGAGATTACAGGTGTGAGCCACCACACCTGCCCTAGCTTGTGTTTAAATGGCACACTGATACGGTTTGCCTGTGTCCCCACCCAAATCTCATCTTGAATTTCCACATGTTGTGAGAGTGGCCTGGTAGGAGGTAGTTGAATCATGGGGGCAGGTCTTTCCTGTGCTGTTCCCGCAATAGTGATTAAGTCTCATGAGATCTGATGGTTTTAAAAAGGGGAGTTTCCCTGCACAAGCTCTCTCTCTCTTTGGCTGCTGCCATCCATGTAAGATGTGACTTGCTCCTCCTTGCCTTCTGCCATGATTGTGAGGCTTCCCCAGCCACATGGAACTGTGAGTTCTCCATGACACCTCTTTCCTTTGTAAATTGCCCAGTCTCTGGTATGTCTCTATCAGCAGTGTGGAAACAGACTAATACACAGACACTACATTTCTACATAGACCCCCAAGTGTCTTCGTTTTGCTATAAGTATGACAAGCATTTTTTTTCCCTTCTGAGTAAAGATTTAATTCCATCTATAAATGAACAAAAATGAGAAAAAGCTCACTAGCAAATATTATTTAAAATAGCTTTTTTTTTTTTTTTTGAGATGGAGTCTCTCTCTGTTGTCCAGGCTGGAGTGCAGTGGCACAAACTTGGCTCACTGCAAGCTCTGCCTCCTGGATTCACACCATTCTCCTGTCTCAGCCTCCCAAGTAACTGGGACTACAGGCACCTGCCACAACACCCGGCTAATTTTTGTATTTTTAGTAGAGACGGGGTTTCACCATGTTAGCCAGGATGGTCTTGATCTCCTGACCTCATGATCCGCCTGCCTCGGCCTCCCAAAGTGCTGGGATTACAGGCATGAGCCACCATGCCCGGCCTAAAATAGCTTTTTTATACAAGGCACTTTCTACAAAATTACAGTCATTGTAAAGAACACAGATTTAACCTTAATATATTCCTTTGTAGGGTGAGCTAAATTGAGAACCGATGAAGTTTTAAATGCATAGGGAAAAAGAAACAATAGGAAACCAAGAGAGCAAATGCTGTTTCAAATTAAATGAGGGTAGAATTCAAGGAATTCTAATACCAAAAATACACCTCTAAATTTGATTCCCACTGGTTTCAGGTACAACTCTTAATTCCTACTTCACCTCTTTTTATGTTGTGGGGGAAAAAATGATCAAGGGAGAAAAGACATTGGTAATTTCAAAGCTTTTTTTTTTACAGAATACACCCTTGAAGGTTTATACAAAGTGCCAGAGTCACTCGACCTTTTAAAGATCTAACTTTCTCTAGCAGTGAGTTGAACAATATTACAGCAATAATCTATTACCCTTTAGTTAAGTTCTAAAGTTGGTACTTGACTGTAATCCGAGGAGACTTTAGCAGCCCCCTACCACAGCTACAAGGCCAGCCCGTGCACCAGCACTTTCATATACTGGCTGGAATGGCCCCTAAGGGCTAACGGTGCTGCCTGAGAGCCTGCTTTACCCTCAGACTACCTTCACACTGTCGCAGTGAAATAAAAGATAGAGACAAATCTCTAAGCAAATGGTTTTCTTTGAGAATATATATAAAAACAGAAGTGCAGTCCAGGGTGTACGCACAGTCCAGGGTGTACGCACAGACCACGCTGGTCTTCCATGCCCTGAGAACAAAGGGAGAGGCTGGGGTTTTATTGGGAAGGACAAATGTGATGTAAATTGTTTTCAAAGTGAGTTCACTGGTGCTATTGAAGCCTGTCGGGAGCTGGCAAGTCCTACAGCGTGGGGGATGAAGCCCTGCAGCGTGGGGGATGAAGCCCTACAGGGCGGGGAGTGATGGCAGGCACACTTTCACCTGGACATTCTTAGAGTCAGGGCAAGTCATCTGGGCAGCCTCCGGGCAAAACTGGTCTGAGGGTTCTAACTGCCCTTCCGGTAGCTGAGCCTTCAAGACAGTTCCTGGAGCGGGCGCTGCGTGTCCTGCTTTTTACCAAAACCCCTTCACTCTGATTCCTTGGCTGTGACAGGATTAACTCCAATTCGCATGATCACTTCTCAAGTACATACTAACAGAGCCTGCGGTAATGCGGAGAGTCAGGCCCACAGCACTCCCTTAACGTAAGTGGGCACATATTTTGGTTTTAGATGAGGCATTGAGACACAAATAGCAATTTTAGTCTTAGATACGTGGTAACTTTGATGGCACAGCCAATGGCTAAAATGAGGCTTACTATTAATTGGATTTTAATAGTAATATTCGGTAACGTTTTGGGTCCCTGTATATTGGCTTTCTTGTACAATTGTTGTTATTGTTAGCGTACTTTGCATTTCATGGCTTTAACACTGGTAGTTTATTGCCATAATGAGAGATATCTTTATTTCTTTCTGCTATGTGATTTTTAAAAATCCTCCAGGATGGATTATTAAATTTAGCTATTTTTCAGTGAATTTAAATATTGCTGAATAAAAATATTCTAATTTAACCCAAGTCCCTGAAAAATTAAGCAGTTAGAATTAAAATAAGAAGTCACCACTTCTTTGCTGGAATAGTTTCTTTAATGAGGAAGTTAAGAACATGAAGGCATGAAGGTTGGTACTTGCCTTCCACCAGCAAAATATAAGCAGGGCTTAGTCTATGTATCGTTTTTTGGTGACATAAACAGAATGGTCTCAGTCATATTCCTTTCACGCCATTTCCCTACTCATGTGCCCTTCTTACTTTGAGGTTTGGAATCACAGTAAGAATAATACTGAAAAGGATTCCAAATGTAGTTTTGTCTTTAGAAAAGCAAACTATGCTACCTCATTAATGTTTTACTCCAAAGGAGATTTTCAAAATACACTTGGCAGGGTTTAAAAACTGCTGGAGCTGCACTTTAGAAGTGTGGTTTTTTAAATCATCACATAAATACAGATAAACTTCATATTCATCCTTTGGTGTTTACTAACCATACAGAAAAGGAATATTTAAAGCTCAGTAAGTCTCATATTGCAGTTTCGGATGCCACATTTCTCCAAGGGTAAACAGAAATAATTAAGGTGATTATTGTTCGGGTCCCCTGGCAGCAAAGTACGTTTATTTTAAGCAATAGATGTTCAAAAAGATGTTTGAAAATGCATGGCTCTACCTGAACCACAATTGCATAAGGAAAGAGAAAAAAATATATCTGCAGCAAGATTTTTACAAGCCTGCTGCAGCCTTTCTTGCCCATGTAAATAGTTTCACTGCTGAAAAGCTGAGTCATTGCTTTTTCCAACAATGGTTTCTCACTAAGTAAAAGAAAACAATCTCTCTCTCTTTTTTTTTTTTCCCCGGAAGCCAATACACAGAGGCTGTTAATTAGTGTGTCTATGGGTGGCATTTGAGACTCTACAAGGCCAAGCATTCTCCATTGTGGCTAAAGTATCAAATTACCCCCAGCAAGCAGCCTCCTAAGGCCCCTAGCATGCCAGCAACACCCCCAGCCCATTGTGGATTTTGCAGAAGGGGGAATTTGAAGGACTATTAAACACTCTGTAAAATGCTCACGACAGATCAGCATAAAGCCCCACAGTGCAGGTGTTTCTGTCCTTGGAACAATGCTGAGTGTTCAGGGCCCTCACACTCCCTCTTCTCCAGCACTGCTTAAGCCCCACAGTGCAGGTGTTTCTGTCGCTGGAACAATGCTGTGTGTTCAGGGCCCTCACTCTCCCTCTTCTCCAGCACTGCTTTGGGTTTTACAAAGCGGTTCAGGAAACCTAAGCGCTGACTGGACTTTTCTGAATACTTACTGCTTCCACTCGAATGTCCTAGATTGCTAGACACTGCCCCTAACTTCTGTTATGTTTGCAGATAACAGGCTGATAGAAATTGTAAAGAACCAATGAAGGAAGATGATCCTTTGGGAATTTAGCAGGCAGAGGGCTTTCATTTTGCACATTCTCCCCTCAGCTGTGTAACACCTTTGCTCGGTGAGCCATGCTGTCTGATTGCTATAAGAAGCACCTTGTTTTTCATGCTGCCTTTAGCAAAGTCTGCAATTTGCTACATTGCTAAAAAAGCTCCCTCCTTTTCCACTTGCAGGTGATGAGTCTACGAAGCAAGGTGTTCTCTTTGTACAACTATCTGGACCCCGGTGCATTTGAAGGCTGTATACCTTTGTTGTGGGGAAGAGCTGCTCCGACAGAGAAATGGCTGTCCTTGAGAAAATGGCTCACTGCTGAGGAAGGCTCCATTATGAGGAGGCTTCTTCCTAAATTAATGACTTGCTTCAGTGCAGGCTAATGACAAATAATAATATAAGGTACCGATCAAAGACTCCAAATATTAGAACATGGGCTACGGAAGATCCATCTCCAAGCTTCCCAGCTTTCTTTTCCAGAGATTAGGGAACGAGATAGGAGACCACGCCTGTGACTCATCCCACTGATCTTCAAGTAGAAACAGTGGAGGAATTGGAAGTTAGTTTAGCTGAAAAGAAAACTAAAATGAAAATTAGAAAATTTACAAAGTATCACTTATGAAAGTGATCTTTAAGAGAAGATGGAAAATTAGACCATTTCCACTCAATATCACCAAAACTAGACAAGACCCCTTCATGAATTCCTAGAGTCATCTCTATAAATTATGATGTAGAATAAATATAGTCAACAAGGATGATAATCTATTTGATTTTGATGTTGAGGCTTCTCACTGGAAAGTCATCTGCTTGGCTTTACGGTGTATTATGGTGTGATCAGAAGCTCCCCTTGTACTTCATATTTCATTAGTTGAAGTGGTGAAAATTAAACGTAAATGGCTAAAATATCATTCAAAACTGATAGCAGCCATTGGACGCTTTATCTATCTTGCTCATTTTTATCATTTACACATTACTCCATGTACTGGTTATTTTTTATTTTATATATATATCATATAAATTTTTCCCATATAAAATTATCTTTCATGAAGACAGAAACTGCTAAATAGAATTATAAATAAATGGGGATATTTTTATAGTATGTATGGCTTGGTATGCAGGCCACTTGTCTAATAACTTTGGTACTGATGTATTGAAAGCATATTCATGAATATGTTGCACATCATTGAAGGACAAAAGATTCATTTCCTTGTTATAGATGCCATTAGTTTCATTTTATATGAGTGCATTTCATCAGCTTAGTGCCATTTCCTTGAAATTAGCGAATTAATCTTCTTATTTTTAATTGATAAATTGCAGTTTATCTGCGTGTACTTGCTAAGAGATGACTTAACAAAATGAATGTGTGAGTCCGAGTTCAGATTACAGATAAACATTTCACTGTGTATCAGAAAATGAACAGCACCAATGATAACATAGCAGTTTTTGTTAAAATAAATCAATTTTGAAAGATAATAATATTCAAAATGATTGACCTTCCTAGAGTAAATCTTAAATCATAATTATGATATGATTTTCTTGAAGGAGAAATGAAAGGATTGGGTTTTTTGACTTTATCCTTGCAAATACTTGAATGTTTCATTTGGCACGACAGATGAATTCTTGTGTAGCTGTTTCTGTTTCTGTCCCAGTAAATTATTCCTAAGTTAAATACCTGAAGGAAGATTGCTAACTACAGGAATCTGATAATGAATTGTTTTGTTAATACAGAACATAACTAAAGTTTTCTTGTTAAATGTGACTTTTTGCTTTAAAATTAATTTTAAGGTGGATTTGAATTGAGTACAATTTTTTATGTATAATGTTGATGGTTTGCATTAGCGGAAAACCTCAGCTGAATGATGTGCAGGACATGGGACACGCAAAACTTCCAATAGTCACAATTGCCTGGAGTCCTCTGTTTGCCCCATGAGTGGTGTTGTACAGTATTGTACATATTAATAGCTTGCTCAGGGCCAGTGGCTAACATATTTGTATTTTACAAGCTGTTTTACCTAACTTCTAGTTACTGGTACTAAAAGCAACATTTAGAAAAATAAATAGAAATTATAAGCTTTGCCAGCTTAAACACACAAATGAAGAAGTCAAAAATAAGTGAATGTTCCAACAGGGAAGTGTACATAGGAGACTGGAGTAGGCCTTTTATTAATGAAAATACTTACTTTTTTCAATTTCAAAACATTTATTCTATCATAAATATGTATACACATATGGAAAAATATACAATATGAACAAAAATTGTGTTACAAATGGGTTCTTTGTGATGATACATAAATGTATGTTTTTTTGATAACTTGTCTACTTTCTTTACTTAAGTGTCTTTCTATTTTTATTGTGAGATATTGTTGAAATTTTATTGTAACACTTGCATTATAATTTTTTGAAATATACTGAAATCACACAGACACATAGATGCACATGAAGAAGTATCACTAAAAGATAACAGAATAAAGAGTATTAAACATATGTGAATCATCCAAAATAAGTCAGGAAAATGGAAACAGGACAAATAATAAATGGGACAAAAAGAAAACGTCTTCTAAGATGGTAGCCTTAAACCAACACACGTTAGTACATTAACTAAAATACCCTGAGAACAGCATGTAAAAAGAAATTATTATCATAAATGAAAATTAGCCCACGAATTGATTAATTAAAAAACAAACTGTACAGTAATATGCTCTTTAAATAAACACACTTGAAATATCAAGAAAGAGACAAGTGGAATGTGCACAAAAGGAAACCTGGAGACCAAGAAAGCACTGAGCATAAGGAAACGGGTGTGTCAGTATCATGATTTTAAAAAGGCAGACTTCAAGACAATCAGTAAACCAAAAATAAGACAAAAGTTTCACGATCAAGTAAAGTACAATTAAACAGGAAGCAAAAACAATTTTAAATGCATCTAATAACAGTGTTTCAAAAAATTGTGAGGCCAAAACTGGCAGAAGTAAGGAGAGGAACAGGCAGATAGAGATTTTAATCCCTCTCTTTTAGTAATTGATAGGAAAACAGAGAAAAATATAAGTAATAATATAGAAGATTTAATCAAACCTATCAATCAAACTGACCGGATTGACATTTCTAGAACATTATGCCCTAACTTCGGAACACACATTTTTCAAGGAACATGGATAGAACTTTCATCAAGATAGATGATAGGTTGCTCAATAAATCAAACCTTAATAACCTCTATAGGATCAAAATCCTTAAAAAAGCCTATGTTCTGATTCTCTAACTACAACAGTATGAAAATAGGTATCAAAAAAAGGAAATCGCTACAAAATCCCCAAATACTTTGAAATTAACGAATTTCTGAATTAGGTCAAAGAAGAAAAGCAAGGGAAATCAAAACGTTTTATATTGAATTATCTTGAAACAAATATTAGAAGTCTAAAATAATCATCTCAGCTTATAATTAAAAAGCTACAAAACTAAGAGCAAATTAAACACAGGAGGTCGAAGAAAGGATCCAATAAAAATGAAAGTAGAAATAAAATTAAAAAACTTACAGTGGAGAAAATCAGCAGAGACAAATCTAATGCTTTGAAAGAATTGATAAAACTGATGAACACTTAGCAAGATTGATGAAGCAAAAAAAAAAAATAATTTTCCAGTATGAGGGATGAAGGGAGAGAAGTCACCATATACCACACAAATACCAAAATCCTTATGCCAATTAATTCAACTAATTAGATGAAATGGAAAAAAAAAGTCTTTTTTAGGACACGAGTTACTGAAATGGACTCACCAAGATATAGAAAAAAATAGGTGTGTATATTGGATTCATAATTTTAATAAGGTATTAATGGCTCATTGGTAAATTCTATCATATATTTTGTGAAGAAATAATATCAATCTTATAAACTCTTTCAGAAAATAATGAAGGAAGAAAATATTCATAACTTGCCTAATAAAACCGCCACACAATTGATATTAAAATCTGACCAAGATCTTAGGAAATTACAAATAATATTCTATCTGTCATGAATATAGACTGAAAAGTCTTTAAAAATATGTGAGAAACTAGAATCCAGCAACAGGTCAAAAGTACAACTCCAGGATCTAAGATTGGTTAAACATTCAAAAATCTATCAGCTCTTCAACACATTAACATAATAAAGGAAAATGCATATTATTTTTTCAAAAGATGCAGAAAATAAATTTTCTAAAATTACTAGGCATTTAAGGTTTAAATGCCATGCAGAACATTAGGAATAAAAGGGAAATTTCTTTATGTGATAAAGGACATCTAACAAAACCCTAAAATTATCATACAAAATCATCATAGTAAAATCTGTACACTTAAAATGTATACAACTTACTGTATGTAAGTTAAACTCCAAAAATATGACTAGTTAAATGTTTTAATGTTTTGTGTGTACTTTAGAATAGGTGTGTTCATGAGTTGTTTAGTGCAAGCTGTTTTATACAACTGTTAGGTTAGGCCAATTAATGTGTCTCTGAAATCACCCATACTTTTAATAATTTTTTGAGTGATAAATATGTGATTTATCAGGAGATGTTTTATGTCTTCTAATTTTATTTTAGAATTTTCTGACTATGATTCTGCCAATATTTGCTTTATTTATTTTATGTATTTATTTATTTATTTTGAGACAGAGTCTCGCACTGTCGCCAGGCCGGAGTCTAGTGGTGCAATCTCGGCTCACTGCAACCTCCGCCTCCCGGGTTCAAGCATTTCTCCTGCCTCAGCCGCCCAAGTAGCTGGGACTACAGGTGCCCACCACCATGCCTGGCTAATTTTTCTATTTTTAGTAGAGACGGGGTTTCACCGTGTTGGCCAGGATGGTCTCAATATTTTGACCTTGTGCTTTATTTATTTTAAGGCTGAGTTATTAAATGCATTGAAGTTGATTATGAAAATGGCCATGCAATTTTCCCTCCCTAAATTCACGCCTTTATGATGTGCTGCGGCAGGTCCCATGGATACTTGGAGTCTTTCTCTACCTCTTGAATTTAGCCTTGTGTGTCATTTTGACAGGTGGGATATTAGGAAAAGTGAGAATGGCAGAAACTTTAAAATCACAAGTGTTTTGGTTTTCCCATTTCTTGCTACTTTTGGGATTCCTGTTAACACTGTTATGTGAAGAGGCCATGGACAGACTGCTGGCTCCTGAGAGACAGGTGACCCTGTCCCTCTAGTCACACAAGCTGAAAATCACCCACTGAGTTGTGAGCTCCGTATATGATTGTATTAAGTCACAAAGTTTCCGGGTGTTTGTTACATAGCAACACTTTCTGATACAAGACATGAGTTTAAAAGTGTAATAAGCTCCTTTTGAATGGGGAATCTCCTAATTATTTAATTACCTACTTTCATGCTACGCTCATCCAATATTAACAGGGCTACCTTGCTTTATTTTGGTTAGTATTTGTGTGGTTCATCTTTCACCGTAATTTTATTTTCATTTTCAGTCTTTCTGTTTTTTCTTAGTACATTTCTTGTGAAAACAAGTAAATTGTTGATATTTTTGTCACATTTAATCACAGAAGATGACTTGAATCCTGTGATTTAGATGTTCATTGACATTGACTGTCGTCTTCATTTTTTCTTTTGCTGACATCTTTTGGATTCTTTCTATTTGCTGTGTTTTCTGTGTCGTTTTTCCCTTCACTGTATTTTTTCTTCTTTGATTTCATTTTAAATGTAACTTGATTTAGAAGTCTCATAGCAAAAATCTATTGTTTTATGTGCTTGAAAGTTTTTATAAGTATCTTTCAAAAATCTAAAATTATTGTTATCCTATATACATCCTCCTCCTGAAAACGTACACACTTAGAATGCTTTTGGCTCTAACCAACCCCTCAAGCTTATATTTTATTCTTATCCTGATTTTACATGCTTATAGATTTTATTCTGCAAATTAAATATTTTTAACATTGTACGTGGAAAATATTCTTTTAGGTTTACCCATGTTTACCAATTTTTTTGCCTATTCCTTTATGAATCCCAGGTATCACTTTTGAGTTTACTTTTCTTGGAATATAAACTTGGAAGCTGCTTCACAAAAAGTTCTGTTACAGTTAATTTTCTCAATTCTAATTTATCTGAAAATTAATTTTCGTCTTGAAATTTTGTTTTTTAACGATAACTTGAGTAAATACACGTGTAAGTTATAAGTTGTATATATATTTTTTACTGCCTTCTGGCACAGGACATTTGCTATCAAAATTCTGTCAATTAAACTTGTATCTGTTTGTTTTTTAAATAGGTGATTTATTTTCTTTCTGACTGCCTCTAATACTCTTTCTTTATTATTATTACTTTCTATTTAGCAGAGTTAAATGTTGACATTTCCACAAAGCAAAAGCAATGGCAGGGAACGTTTTTTTGCAGCTTAGCCCAGATCATAATATTTATACTAAACTGCACTAGTATTCATTACATTATCTACCACTACACACAAGCAGTAATATACGAAATAAAAGATAGTTTTACTGGATGATATATTGATGAAACAGTGAAAATTATTAATTTTATTGAATCTCAACCCTTAAGTATGTGGCCTTTTTAATAGAATTTCATTTTTACATGTAACATGTTAAAATCTTATTTTACTTTTTAAATGCACTGGAATTCTCTTCAGTAATTTTTAAGAAAACAAATAAATCTTAACACCAATAAGCTTGAGAACTTCTTAGGTGAATCTTAATTAGAAGCAATTTAGACAATTTTATTTTTATTCTGTTTTCATCTATTTACCTCCCTGTACTTAGGTCTATATAATTTTCTCAAAAGGTTTTTCTGGATCACTAACTCTCTCTTTAGTTGTATCTAATTTTCTCCTCAATCTTTTCATTGAATTTTAAATGTCAGTCACTTTTTCATATACAGGCATGTTAGATTCTGTGTCTGATATCTCCACTGTATTTAATATTATAAGTCTGATAGGCTGTAGTTCCTCATATATTATCATTATTTTTATTATTTTACTGTTAAATACTGTCTGTCCAAACTTAATTGCTAGAAACTCTGAGGAGCCTGGGTGAGGAATGGCATCAGTAAAGATACTCCTTTACTCCTGACAGAAACCAAGGGGGTGTACCCACCTGGGAGCACTGTAAGTTAATGTTTATAGATTTCCCTGATCACGCACGGAACGTAAATTCAAACCTCAGACTATATGAGGAAAGGCCGGCCAATTTTCAGAGGAAAAATCAATATTATTTGTAGAGAGCACATGGAAGGTACAAAGGCGAACTGTTTTCTTGTTCATACCATTTAGAGCAGTGGACCCAACCTTTTTGGCAAAAGAATCGGTTTTGTGGAAGACAACTTTTCAATGGGGGATGGTTTTCAGGATGAAACTGTCCCACCTCAGATCATCAGGCATTAATTAGATTTTCGTAAGGAGCACTCAACCCAGATCCTTCATATGCACAGTTCACAATAGGGTTCATGCTCCTGTGAGAATCTAACGCCTCTGCTGATCTGACCTGAGCTCGGGCAGTAATGCTCCCTTGCCTGACACTCACCTCCTGCTGGGCGCCCGGTTCCTAACAGACCCCAGAGGGAACTGGTCAGCAGCCCGGGGGCTGGGACCCCTGATTTAGAGGACAATTTTCAGCCTATCAACTGTTACTGAGGTCAGGGCACCATTAGGCGTCCTGAATTTATGCAGCATTCAGAGATTGA